>NW_022991390.1:0-274172 GCF_902827175.1 Gymnodraco acuticeps
AGGAAGATGGGGGAAGGTGAGAGCATGTCCTGATTTGCATTCAACTTAGAACGAGCTACAGTGGTTGTGATGTTAAGAGAGGTCCCTTGGGTTTCTCTGGTGCTTATCAATAGTAGCAGTTAAGTGGATACTGTTCAAACAATACCTGTGTTTGTGTTTTATATTGATTTCTCTGTTTTTATCCTTTCATAAATGTAAGGACTACAAATGGCTATAAACATTCTGGGCTGGTTGGAGTAAACAGGGTTTTATTGCTCTGTGGGGGAGGTGTAGGTATGCAGGCCTTGAGACCTTTTGTTGTAAAGTGAGCCTGTTTGGTTTCCTGCTGGCCAGCGTTGCGTCTCCCAATGAGATGACCTGAAAAGATGACCAGCTGACCTAACACCAAACCCCTCCTTCTTACTCTGGTATATATCCGGTGGATCCCTGGCGTTCGGCCTCTCTTCACATGCTGCCCTCGGGTGTGAAAGTAGCTCTGTAGTATGCGGACTAGAGCAGGAGTAAGCCGGCATTACTCCTTAAGCATTGCAATATAACTGTAATATATCATGTTGTATTGTAATGATTGTATTGCATTGTCATATTGCCATTAAAGTAGATTATTGTTAACGGTTACTTTGTAGATATGGATTCCTTCCTGTATTATAACCAGCTTCATAGGAACGCGCGGAGATTTGAAAAGCGGACCAGTTATCCCTCCAAATCTCTAACAAGAGCTGCCTTCCACTCATTCGCTGTCCAACATAACCAAGCTCTTATCCTTTCATCTGTCACCTATGGAGCAGGCGGTCCTGGAACGTGGCCTCACGTTTATCCTGACACCCTCACTCCCAGACCGCCAAATCTCGAGAAGAGACCTCCATGTTTACCACCGCCGTCTCAAGCTCCTCGACCACTTCCAATTTAGCACCACCTACACTCATCTTCCCTTCACCATGCCATCTACCTGGGAACCCACTTTAGAGTCGGTCTCCATACCCCTGCAAAAAGTAATCCATTTGAATAGTCGTACTCTAGACCGCCTCCATTCCCACAACCACAACAACCAATCAAACATCACACCTGGACAACAATTGGCCCTCCAGTCCTTGGCTGCTAAATATGAAGTGGTCATTAAACCTGCAGACAAGGGCGGCCAGATTGTCATTCAGAACAGGACGAACTATATCTTTGAGGCAACCCGACAACTAAGTAATACCATTTACTATCAACCTTTAACTAAACCCCTCTACCTGGAAATGCAGAAATTGGTCAAAATCCTGGTAAATCAGATGCAAAGCCAGCATCTTTTAACAGCCAAGCAAACACTCTACCTCCTTGGTCCCCTCATACCACTGCCTCGCTTATTTTACCTCCTCCCCAAAATCCATAAACCCCCAGCTAGTTGGTCGATTCCCTTCCTAATACCACCAGGAAGACCCATCGTTAGCGATTGCGGATCGGAATCGTACCAACTAGCTGAATTCATAGATCACTACATCAACCCCCTTTCCCATAACCACCCCAGTTACATTAAGGATACTTTTACATTTGTCAAAAAACTACAACCCCTTTCGGTCCCCTCCAACACCTTCATTTTCTCCATAGATGTGGATTCACTATATACCAACATCTCCACTCCACTCGGACTAGATGCAGTGAAGAAAGCTCTCCTGTCCTCTCCTGACCCTACCCGCCCGGACCTTTATATTCTGAAATGTCTAGAGATTACACTGACCAGGAACGACTTTCAATTCAATGACCAATTTTTTCTTCAAGTTTGTGGTTGTGGCATGGGACGCAAATATTCCCCTGCCTACGCGGATATTTACTTAGCAGACTGGGACCAGTCTGATATGTGCAAATGCCCCATCCTTCCACTCCTATATCTCAGGTACTTGGACGATGTATTCGGACTCTGGGAGGGCTCCGAAGCATCCTTTTTAGAGTGTTTTAACATTCTTAACAGCCATCACCCACAAATTAAATTGAAGTATACACTTAGCTCACAACACATTCCGTTTTTAGATACAGTGGTTTTCTTCACGCAGGAGAATGAAGGACGCAAACGTCTCTCAACCAAGGTTTACTTTAAGGATACAGACAGGCATTCCCTTTTATTTAAAAGCAGTTATCATCCTAAACATACATACCGCTCAATTATCAAATCACAATTAATTTGCTTCCATCGCATCTGTTCTCTCCCCCTCCATATAGAAGAAGCAACAAAAACTCTGTTCGACGCTCTCTTGCCCCGTGGCTATTCGAAGCGCTTCTTACGTACCATTAAAAGAGAAGTGTCTAAACAGTTCGGGCTTCCCCCAGACCACTAATCCAAACGAAAATATCTTCCCCCCGTACTATTTTGATCATTTGCTCCGCTAATGATCAATCAGATCGATGGATTCCAGAGAAGAGGAAACTTTAAAGGCCTTTTTCTCAAACTGATGACTCTGTAACAGTCATTATATAATGTGACATATTTTGCTTAATATTTGGAGTACAAAAACAATCCTGATATCATTAGAAAGCTAGGAATATCCTCTTTCCAACAGTGTATACAACTCAAAATATGTCTTCGGGTCAATACGACTGATTTCGATGGAGCAGGTCAATTTGCATTAGGTACAATAAGGCAGGCAGACATAACAGGAAGAATATATACATTTTAACCCAATCAAATAGGACATTGTCACACCATTCAAATGTATCCATGTAAATTACAACCAATAACAAAGCTTAGATTTGTTTATTTGTTACGTTGTTTACTTTATTTGTTACGTTGTTCTGTGTGCGTCAGCCAGAGTCCTGCACGGGTCTGATTTTACCGAACCCGCATATCCTATGAGCAGTGAAAACATTAAATCTGACAGGAGGAGCCTCATGTGTCACTCCACGGAGTTCACTCCGTCACGGAGGGGGAGTGTGTAGGGGTAGGGTGTAGGGCGTGGTTTGGGATTGGGCCATAAACACACACTTTTTTGCTCCCCCCCCCCCACTTCTAAAATGAATCCGGCGCGCCTGCACAAGACACAGGACCCAAAAGCAGGACTCGGAGACAGTTGTCCAAAAATAGAATGTTGTTTAATAACAAAACTAAGTCGTACTTTCCAAAAATAGAAAGTAGTTAAATAACAAAAACTAAGTCGTACTTCAACAAATCTCACTTGACAAAAGGTATATATTTCAAAGTAAAGTTTCAGGAGTCAAAAGACCCAGGTTCTCATGACATGAAACATAACGAACTGACATGGGACAAAGAAACACAAGGGCTATTTATAGGTGAGGAGGATGGGCACAGGTGAAAACTATCAAGGCAGGGCCAAGCAATCCCAAGGGCGGGAAACACACAAAGGCAGGAAATGTGTGATCTGGAATGAGAGGGAAGGATTACCTTAAAAATAAAAACAGGAAGTGACAAGATCAAAACCCAAGACTAGAGTAAAAAACATAACTTGACCTAACATAACTGTCGAGTCACAACACTAGGGGGGAGCGCAATAGTTTATGGGCGCTGTACACAATGTAGGCGTAGTACTGTTAAGATAAGATAATAAAATGTACTTTATTGATCCCAAATTGGAAAATTGTTTTGTTATTAAATATCATTAATAGTATGAATTTCTTTTTTTCTTCCTCCCAATTTTGAGGTCCCATGTCATGCTTTTCCGGTTATTACCCGTCCCCTTGTGTGTTATGAAGGTTTTTCTGCATGTAAACGGTCTGCAGAGTCACAAACCCTCAAAGTACACCCTGTAGCGAGTAAAACTCCAACACAGAAAATACCTGTCTATGCTGCCCCAGAACGCCTCGTTGGAGATTTCTCTTTTTCCATTGTTTTCTTCCTGGGTACAGTGACTTGACCATACCCAAATGGACCCATTGGTCCAAATGGACCAATCCGTGGAGCTCCTCACACACACACACACTCTCTCAGCGGCAAAACTGTGACACGCTGTAACGGTGCTAGACCATATGGTAGACTCATCAGAACAGAGTGTGCGAGCTGACCAATCAGAGCACAGTGGGCTCACAGGGAGGGGGGGGGGCAGGAGCTCCAACAAGCCGTTTAAGACAGAGAGTGAATACACAGAGATGCTGTGTGAGAAACCAATGTGAGTTTGGAAAATTGCACAATATAAATCTAATCTAGTAGACCTCAACAATGGAATTATGATCAGTAGAAATGGCCATGACATGGGACCTTTAAATTAATTGCATCTGTAGTCCCTTTGTCACAATCTTATGAAGGACCAAAATGCAGCACTCGAGAAACCACGGAGTATTGGTAATGTACTTTATTGGTAATAATACCAGCACAGCAGTATCAGCCGGATGATTTACAGGCAAACTAACCAGAGAACAGCGGGCAGAAGGTGAGTCAACGTCAACGTAGGTACAGGCAGGGTCAGACAGCAGGCAAAGCAGGATAGTCCAAGGACAGGCAGGATCAGGGATCAGACAGAGCAGGCAGGTCGGGGACAGGCAGGGTCGGAACCAGGTAGGCAATCTGGTAACAAACGCGTGAAAGACTAGCATAAGGCAAAGTACGATCTGGCAACGGGTGTGTGTCTGGTGAGGGTTTAAATACTGGCAGTGAAGCTAATGGGTGCAGAAGAGAAAGAGAGTGAGCAAAAACGTGGGTGTGGTTAACAGGTGAATGGAAAACTACTGGTGAATGATGGAGCAGACTGTGACACCCTTGGCATTTTAACCAAGTACCATTGACCTAGATCAGTGATTCTCAAACTTTTTTCAATAATGTACTGCCTTTGAAAAAAAATTCAGCCATGTACCCCCTGATCAGCGTAAAAACTATTTGTTAGGGAATAAATGCCTATATAAAGAGGTACAGTACAGCGCTGCACCATCGGTGTCTGATTTATTAAAACAACAACATTGTAACTGAGAAACACTTAAATGCTACATTTCAAATGTTTACAATCCATCACTAAATTCATTGCAAACCAATTTTAACATCATGCAATAACACTAAGACGACATTATTTGCATTGAACTGATCTTTTTAATAAGTTGTACTTACAATGTAGTGAAACATGGGCTCGTGCTTCACTGAGGATATTTGTCATTCTGACAGGGAGGCCACTGCAGTTATTACACTTCGCGTTTTGAAATATGTGTAACTCTGTTAATATAAAACCCACACTGCTCAAACTTCCTTACTTTTCCTGAAATTTTTTTTTTTTTTTTTTCATTAACATAAAATAAATCTCACGTACCCCCTGCAGTACTCCGACGTACCCCTAGGGGTCCGCGTACCCCCATTTGAGAACCACTGACCTAGATAGCAACGTGTGTGAAACTGTCACATGAACCTGACATGACCTTGTCTGTCTGTCTGTCTAGCTTTCAACTAAACCTCTATTGACAGTGCAGTGTAATGTTTGCCATGGCTTCCTAACTTGGTCTCTCCATGGAGTGTAAGGTTGGGGGGGGGGTGGTGTTTGGAAGCTGACTGATACAAATGAAGTGTCCTGGTAAGAGCACCGGGGTGTTTAAGAGTGTAATCATTCGATGCATCCCTGTAGACCCCCTAGCCTGACGAAGTCAAGGCTTAAAGAATCATGAAATGCCAGCAATTCCAGAATGCACCCCAAGGAAACTCATTAAAGAGCTGCACACGTTGATGGCACAGCCTCACACTGCTGTTTTTCTTACAGAGTAGGAGCAGTCCATGGAGGGTTTAACTGGATAATGGTATTGGTTTCACATCAGCGCGGGAGCAGGAAGACCACAGTGCCTAAGCTGTGTGGACAGCCTCCCTCTCTCCTCCTGTTTCCCACTTCTTAACTGAGTAATTATTCCTTAAGCCCACCTACCGAGGCAACAAAAATAGAATTGATTTCACATTATGTGGAGCATCACTCCTGCTGGGGGGGTCCTGTCAGGGTGAGCAGGCAACGGGCGGACCTGCCTGACCCGACGGCCCGGGACTGGCTGTGAACCGCTGCACGGGGCTATCGATGTGATCCTGAGCTCTGTTTCCTGAAACAAAGCAGACACTCTGTTGTTACACCTTTCTGCCCCAAAGAGTCGCACACTGCAGTCAGAAAGTGCTATGAGATAGCAAGCCCCCACAACCACACACTGCTGGGTTTATTGACTTTAAAGTGTGTGAGTTTTTAAAGGTCGCTTCACTGATACAATGTCAAAGTTATGTTTGACTGCAGTGAGGTTAAATCAAAATCAGTTTCATGTCAAAGGTTATGGATGACACCAAGATACTATTTCCTGAGTTGATCAATAGGTTGACTTATGGGAAAGCATTACAGTACATGAGGGATCAATTATCATGGTAATAAACGTGTTGGTTTGTTAAGCGTTTGCAGTGATTCTTCCTTCTGTATAACATATTTATTCATATCTGTTTACACTGATCTTTTTGGGCCTATTTATTTCATGTTACTATTGGTTCAGTATAGCCTGCTCACACCACGCCGTGCTGAGCAAAGTTCTATGAAATTCCACTGGGATCTCACACTCATGTTTACCCTGCTGAAGACTAGCTTTGAAGTATGCTCAACTGAGGCCAAACCAAGTCACATCAAACTCTATCCCCAACCCTCACTGACTGGATTAACAAGTGTCTTTGGTAGAAACTCGAGTGAAAGCTCAAGTGTCAGAAAATGACCCTCCACAACAACACATGGACATGTGTTGCTTTATCAGGTCAGGGATGTTAAGATTCACCGATTCGCATCGGTGCACCGGCATAAACGTTAAAAATGCAAGTGCACCGGTTGAAAGAGTGCACATCGGCTACAGTTTGGGTTGAACTCGAGATGCGTCGATTGTAGCGTCTTTGCATTGGTAAAAAACTGATTCATTCATGTAATATCCTCTCATCCTGTCGGCACTCAGCAGAGACGATATTTGATCTTTGCTTCGCACTACGGAGGCCGAGAGTCTCAGATATCAACACACATGGAAGTCGAGGGCCCCGTTTCAGGTCGGTTAAATGAAATCCTTGCTTCCCTCACTTGCGTCCAGGGCCGCCCCTCCCTACAGGCCAATCACGCAGGCTGCATGGGGCCCCGCCTTGTGCAGGGGGCCCCGCCCAGAGGGCCTCAGCTGCTGTGCGCAGTTCTCCGCTCAGTTCTCCGCCCCCCCCCCCCCCCGCGAGAGTGAGAGGTGACAAGGGGAGCACGTCTGTAACCCGACACCGTTGCAATGAATCGACATCTGACCAATCACGACTTTGATACGGCCACTAGTGCAGGTGAAGAGATGTCGGTGAAAAGACAGTTTCAGTCCGGAGCAAGCAAGAGGGGAAAAAACTAAAACATAAAGAAACTAGAGCATCACTCGAAGGTGGGTTATTGTATGAGTCAAATGTACAACTTGCAAATGTTGTATAAGTCAAATTGCCAATTGCCATATTAAAACATCAGCTGCAATTCACGACATGAAGAAGGCAGTCTCTGCAGAGCATATAGGCTAATGGAGATGCAGTTATTTCCAGCATTCTTTATTTACCATTCATTCAAGTATGTTCTGCCTTTTATCTGCTAATGTGCAGGAGGAAGAGAGATAAACTGTCTGTCTAAAAAAACATGGAGCATTTGTTCCCCTCTTATTCATTTTTATGTCAATTTGCACATTTCATGGTGATGCTCAGCCTCTCCCCTTAACTCCTAACAGTCATCATCATGTCAACCACAACACAGAGAAGTACTGAGAGAAATGTGTGTGTAGTTGTTGATACATTGCTGACAGAGGGAACTAGAATACAGATTTAAGAAATATCAGTTTTTGAGCATGTCATAAGCATGTTTTGTCTTGACTATATTACAACTATATTATAATAAAATAATATAGTATTTATATTATTGAATTGATTATGATTATTATTATTAGTAGAAGTAGTTTATTTGCATTCATTATATTTTAATCTTTGTGAGGCTAGTATTTGGCAGGAAATGCAGACGTATTCACCTGTAAACGCATACTGAACGACATACATGCACATTTACCATTTACCTCACTGCATAAAAAAGTAACTGTGTTGATAATAATAATGAACAGGAATTATATTTGCAAAGTAGCTTTGTTTCCAAAAAAAATGTTTTCACTCCTGTCGGTTGGGGGGGGCCTCATCTCACAATGTCGCTTGGGGCCCCAAGTTGGCCAGGGTTAGGGTTTTGCGTCGTTTCCCTGCGTTTCGTCCCTCCCACCAGGGAAGCATGGAGAGACACAAGGAAACCACGAGAAGCAGGGAAATGAGTTTTAAGAGCAATGGGACGTCCTTTCCTCCGGAGCGTCACGTGAAGCGACGTCCATTTGTGATGACGCCGCACAGCTGTTCGTCTGACAGCAGCTCTGTCCCCGTTGTTTTCACAAACACCCCCGCCACACATTTACTGACTCAAACATTTGTATCATCTGTTGTAGACCCCAATAAATAAAATAAAATAAGAACTAATTCTCAAAAAAGATAAACGCCATTCTTAAAATGTATAAACGAACAATAGTTCGTTTATACATTTTAAGAATGGCGAACTTTTGATTAATATTGATTAGAGTGCACAATAGAAATAAAATAATTGAGAGAAGAAAAATATATATGTTATCTATCAAAACCCAGTTAGATTAACATTCATTGGATTGCACACTTTGTTTGTTTGTGTGGATATGTTATATCACGTTAACATTTCAATAGCACTTAATGACTGACCGAATGGAAATGACAAATGAAAATGTAAAACGAAAAAAGCGATCATGAAAATGTTTCCAATAAATGAATAAAATGATTTTTGACCACTTTGTTGTTCAGATATATCACATGTTTGTAACTAAATGAAACATGAATTGAAACAAAACACAGTATAAACTGAGGAGTGACTCCTGTGAGGTTCATGTATTTTCTTCACTCCGCTGGGAAACTGCTCTCATGTCAAGAAGCATCAGAGCAGTGCATGCGCTGCATTGTCCAATCAGTGAGGGGGCGGGGCGAGTGTCTGAGGATTTCATCGGAGGATGGTCTGGTGGTTCCTCGGTTATCGCTCCTCCATTATCACTCCTCGCTCCTCGGTCCTCCGGCAGAAATAAGGCCATGGGATGCTACTCAAGATGGCGCAGACAAATCTACTTCCGGTGAGACCGAGGAGCGAGGAAATGAAAATAGTCGACCTAAGACGGGGCCGAGAAGAAAGAGAAACACAGCGCACCGAAAAATACCCACAAATCAAACGTTTAGCAACACTTTGGATTTTTCAAGAAAGACGGTCAACTTGAAAAATCGCTCGCAAATTGCAAACAATGCCGTGCCGCTTTAAAGTACACAAGTAGTACGAGGAACTTAGCGACGCACATAAAGAGGCGACATGGGGCCCTTCTCACTTCTCTTATTTTTCATTTCCTCACTCCTCGGTCTCGGTCTCACCGGAAGTTGATTTGTCTGCGCCATCTTGAGTAGCGTCCCAATGGCCTTATTTCTGCCGGAGGAGCGAGGACCGAGGAGCGATAATGGAGGAGCTATAACCGAGGAACCACCAGACCATCCTTCGATGAAATCCTCAGACACTCGCCCCGCCCCCTTACTGTGTATCGCTCACTGATTGGACGATGCAGCGCATGCACTGATCTGATGCTTCTTGACATGAGAGCAGTTTCCCAGCGGAGTGAAGAAAATACATGAACCTCACGGGAGTCACTCCTCAGTTTATACTGTGTTTTGTTTCAATTCATGTTGTGGACTAGACGCAGGGAAACGACGCAAGTGAGGGACGCAAGGAATCCATTTAACCGAAGTGAGAAGGACCCATGGGGTCTGCGGCTGAGAAGAGAAACCTGAAAGTTAGACATGTGAGTTAATCACTCAGTGAGGAGTTCTGTCAGAGATAGTGGTGTTTAGTTTACAGCAGCCTGTGACAGCCAATAATAGTTGAAATGTCTTCCTTACTGTAAGCAGTTATGAAATACCTGTTTGTGAAAGGTTATTTGTATTCTTTATTGTTCATATAGAAACCACTGCTTTCTGCTCACTGGTGAGTTAGCCTATGAATGAGTGTTAAGCACATCAGGCTGACAGCTGTATGGGCATTGCTCTATGGTAGTTGTTATTTGCACATTGTTAATCATACACTGTAAAAAAAGATCGTAATTTTACAGGAAATAACTGTAAATTTGTATAGTAATTATCATGTTTTTTTAAATAACTTGCAAAATCCTGTAAAATGACAGATATTAACTATAAATTAACAACCCAAAACATGATTTGAAGTATTTTGACAATAACAACAAATAACGTTTATTTCCTTTTTTTTTACTGTAAATTTACTATATAATATTTACAGTATTTTTGCACTTTCAGAAAATACATGCAGATGTACGTAAAATAAAATGTTTTTATCTGTAATTAAATATGTAACTCGTAATATAAAAGTGTATTACTATTATAAGACTTTAAGATGTTCTTTGTAATTTTAAGGTAAACATAAAACTGTAAGAAAAGCGTAAAATAAAAAAAACGTAAAATGTAAGTAAAATATTTTTACATAAATCATTTTCTCAATATTCGATTGAATCCAACAAAAACACAAAATATCCAATGTTGAAACAAAAGTAAATAAATATGTTTTCATGAAATTCCTAACTTACTATATTGTAAACATCTACAGTTGACAATATCATTACAAAAAAAAAATCATAGAAAGTGGAGAAATCTCTGCAGGGAGGACCAAGGTTTAAAACACACACTGTTATTTACTCAACAATAAGTCACAGTTATCCTTGTTTTATTTATGTGTTCTGTTGCTGTGTTTTTTTTTTTCCATTGGTCAATTTACAGTAATAAACCTTAGTTTTACAGTATAATGTATGGTTTTCGGATTCTGGCCGACAGCCAGAGCTACGGCACTTGAAATAGAATTCAGCCAAAACACGGCAGACAAGTCAGGCATGTTTGGAATGAGTCCACAACACTCCTGATTGGTTAATATAAACATCATCGAAGAAACCTGCCAATGAGAACTGTCCGCGCCTGTCGTTCACATTTGAAACATCCAAGTCAGTTTGAGCGGGTCTCCTCCTGCTGGAGCTACAGCTGTCTGTGTGTCTGCTACAGGAGTTTATGGATTCATATAGGGATCGTTTTACATCTACACGTTAAATATGAGCATCGGGACGTCAACAAAGAACAGAAGACTTGAGATCTGGTGAGTCCTGCAACTGTAATGGAGTTAAACATGTATTTAGATAATCCTTACTTAGTTTGTGAATGTTTTATTTTTTATTTAAGGTTACGTTTCTTCTTCTAGTTAGCTGAGTTTCTTCCCGTTAAGTTGGTATGCATAATTAATAGGTTGTTAAATGTTAAGAAGCCCTGAGATGCTGTTTCTTGCAAGATGTTGCGCCCGGGAAACCCGGCTTAACATGCGGCTGCTAACGGTAGTTTACAGTTTATTGCAGTGCCGCCCCCCCCCACCCTCTCGTCTCCAACACGGGAGAATTACACATAAACATGCAGTGGGGTATCACAGTGTTGTCGCCAAGTTTAATGTAAAGTTTCACAGCTTTCTTACAGCGGAATCTAGTTTGTTAATGTTCAGTAGCCAACAGCTAGCATAGCATAAACAGCTAACCGCTAACGTTCGGCTAATTTGCTAGTTAGCTCTGCTCTATATATTACACGCTAACATGACTAGCTAATGTCACACTGTGAACTAAAATACTTTTTGTATTACTACATCATACATGCTTGGTCCAAATCACTGCTAAAATTAATTATTTTTGAAAATGTATAGTAAAGAAACACTCAGCCATGCATGAAATAACATGGCAAAATAATACGGGTAATGTTTGACCCATGTTGTGCCTTAGAAGTGTAGTGATACAAACATGATTTTTATTCAAAAAGTAAGAAAGGGACAAATAAAAATTAGAATTGGTGTTGATCCAAAACATGTTAATTGAGGAATACCTGGGATCCTGAATGGTTAAAGTAATTTATTGCAAAGATATTTACAATTAAAACTAATTCGGGTCACTTTTGACACATGTTGGTTGTATGTTGTGTAACAAAGGGTTAACATGACAGCTGTGATGTTCACTCTTTTGACAGAGCACCAGTGGACAGTGAAGACTATGGAAGAGAAGATGTGATGGTTTTGTGTGGAAAGCTGCTAACGCCAGCCTGTGTCCCTCTCATCAGTCTCTCCAGGCAGCACCCAGCTATTCTTGCAGATGAAAAGACTTTGATATGTGAGTAATAACTAACTTGTGTCTAACATAATATTGAATGTGGTTTAGTAAAGTATTTAAAAATACCCCACATTGTACATGTACAGGACAATCAGACCTTGTTCAACAAAGATCATCAGACAATTGTTTTGTCTTTGAGGTACAGCTGCAGCAGAGAGTCTGAGTTAGAAGAAAACACTAACATTTTATTTAGTGTTGTTTAATCAATCAATATTTACTGGTCTTGAATTTCCTCACTGTATTACAAAATGCTCGAATCTTATTGTACAGGAACATTATGCAGATTTCATCACCTGAAGATAAAAATATAGATTCAGCGATATGTACCATTTTAAGGAAATAGACTGTTAGCGGTATTTACTAAAGCTCCGCAGCTGTAGCTAGGCGCTGCTAATGAAAACTCAAGTGCTCAATTTGTTGGTTTTTCTTTTTTATTAAGAATTGACCAAGCATATCTTCCTCTTCGAAATCCCAGTTGTACTTCGCTAACACGCAGTGCCTGGGAGGGTGCGTTTGATTGTTCCCACAATAGTGCGTGCGTGCGCTTGTGCTTCAAAGGTCCATCATACAAGATGTAGGGGATCTATTGGCAGCTGCTGATAATAACATCCATCATTATGGTTTACTAATAGTTATCACTTCACTTCCTCCTCCAGCATCTGGACACAGCAGGAATCTACGCCAGGATCCTGTTTGTGGACTTCAGCTCTGCCTTCAACACAACACTCTGGCTGGAGGCTGCGCTCCATCAGGACCAACACCTCTCTCCCTCAGGACCAGAACCTCTCTCCATCAGGACCAACACCTCTCTCCCTCAGGACCAGAACCTCTCTCCATCAGGACCAGAACCTCTCTCCATCAGGACCAGAACCTCTCTCCATCAGGACCAAAACCTCTCTCCATCAGGACCAAAACCTCTCTCCATCAGGACCAAAACCTCTCTCCATCATGACCAACACCTCTCTCCATCAGGACCAGAACCTCTCTCCATCAGGACCAACACCTCTCTCCATCAGGACCAGAACCTCTCTCCATCAGGACCAACACCTCTCTCCATCAGGACCAAAACCTCTCGCCACCTCAACAAGGCCCCCCCCCCCCCCCCCACTGACACTTTACCTCAGCCACAACGCAGACTCTATGCATTACATAATGGAGATCACAGGATGGTAAATAATGCAATGTTTAAATATTGCTTACTGCACATATTTTATATTCTATAATTTATTGCATTCTATTTCGATGTAAGTTACTGCTTTATTTTATTTCTATCTTACTATATTTTTATTACAGTGTTCTTAATATAGTTCGCTATCTGTGTACTTTTTAATTTTTTTTATTTGTATGTCGTGGTGCACGACACCTAGTCAAATTCCTCGTACGTGTGAACCTACCTGGCAATAAACCCGTTTCTGATTCTGATTGGTTTGTCCTCTAGGTTGCACTGCCACGTCTACAGTAGCGCAGAATGGACAGAGGAAACATGATTGGGCCTCAAGTTTTTTGCAGCCAATATTCATTTATCCTACAGGGGCGGCTAGTGGAGTACTTCGTGACCACAGAGTGTGAACGTTGTGATCAGCTGTTTTAGCGCAGTTCTCCAGTGAAGGGGGGGAGTCTCCCTCCGCAGCCGGTTGGCGTAGTTTGGGCACAATTCCGTTGTACAGACCGACGTTAACAGCAGCCCTGTCTGTGCACACGGAGACCGACTCTGTCGTCCGGTGATCTAACCACCTTCTGGAAAAGCTTCACAAGTACGTCGGTAAGCAAATGTGCTTTGTGACACAAGTGACGGTACGCATTTCAGATTACGCACATAATCTGCGTACCAGTTATGTGCACCCCTGTACTACAGCAAAAGTATTCTCCGTCGGGACTTCCTGCAACAACACCACCCCGTTATCAAAGATGTTCTATTGAGAAGACGATCACTACGTGACAAAAGTTTTCAAAACCGTGGCTACTGAAATCAATCTTACTAACTGCTGTCTGTGCAATTTACTCCGCGAGTTGGCAGACTTTATTTTGCTTCCTTTAACATCATTTTTCATGGTGGGGCTAAGCCATTTCTTGGTATGAGTGTAGCCTACCCCAGCCATACTCTGGCGCTGCCACTGGTGGCACGTATGGGGCGGGCCATTCTGCACATGCGTTAAATATGTTAAATGTTTTAACGCAATTAATTCAAAAAATTGATTACCGCCGTTAACGCGATAATTTTGACAGCACTCATTTTAAGTTTTCAGAGTAATTGTTTCCTACAGAACATTTTGTGATGTCATTTTGTTGAACCTGTTTGATTGGAAAATGTTAGAAAAAAGCTGTAAGATAACAGTATTCTAGCTGTAGAACTTTAGGTTCTGTATTTATTTTAGTGTTTGATCATACAAATCTAATAAAAAAAATGTAAACTGTTTTTCTCATCAGAACTTTATTTAAGGTATTTTAATGTAACATTTTAAGACAATGGATTTTGAAAAGAGAGGAAAGTTTCCTCTAAAATCTTTAAGGACAATTTCTGTATACTAATTGCTTTTGCACTTTATTTCAGTTAATGTATTTTTACTTTAATTTAATGTTTTTTGTTTGGCAGCCGCTGCTGCCAGTCATTTGACCGTTTTTTTACGGGTTTTTTGCCCGTAGAAGTTTTAGTGCTGTACTTTTATTAAATGTTATTGACTGTAATAAGAGAGGATAAATCTGTAAAATTACAGTGTTTGCACGTTAAAATATTAGTGCTGTACTTTTATTAAATGTTATTGACTGTAAAAAGAGAGGATACATCTGTAAAATTAGAGTATTTGCCTGTAGAAGTATGAGTGATGTACTTTTATTTAAGGTTATTGACTGTAAAAAGAGAGTATAAATCTGTAAAATTACAGTGTTTTCCTGTAAAATCTTTAAGGACAATTCCCGTAAATTAATGGCTTATTCACTTTATTTCAATTAAAGTATTTTACTTTAATTTAAGGGTTTTTGTTTGGCAGCCGCTGCTGCCAGTACTTTGACCGTTTTTTTATGAGTTTTTTTTTTACAGTGTAGGCAATGCATCCTTAAATAGTTTAACTGTGAGGTGTTATACAATTGAACTGTACTCTGGAGACAGAGAACACTACTACACTTGTGAAAAGGTCAAAAAGAAACAGCATGATGGGATGTGCAGCACTAGTAGAGAGAACCAAATATGTAAAGCACTTTTTTGTTGATTTATGATTTGCTGCATATCAGGAATAAAACAAAAATCCTCTGTCGTACCATATTGAAGTATCATTATTTTTGCATCGTGTTGAATCACATCGTATCGCCCCGTATCGTATAATGTTGAATCAAATCGTATCAAACTGTATCAAACGGGTGAATCGTATCGTATCGCCTGGTGTTTCAAATGTATCGTTAATGTATCGTATCGTTGGCAACGTATCGAGATGCACATGCATCGGCCTCAGTGATGGAGATGCACATCCCTAATGTGTTGTCATGTGAGGTACAGGTGATAAACATCACAATTGAAGAGAGGGTTTACTTTACTAGCGATTTTATTTTTAGCCTTCAACAAAAAAAACATTATTTTACAAAAATAATCATCTGCCTTTTCACAACAGGCCTGGTGCTGCTCTTTCACCAACCAAAGGAAAAACTCCATCCCCTCTCTTTCCAGTCACATTTATAGCATGACAGCCCACTTCCACAGTTCAAACTGGCCAATCAGATCAGGACTCTGCAATGAGAGTGAACAGGTTAAACAGAAAAAGAAAATCGTCAAGACCTAAATCAATTGTACCTTTAAAACAAACCACATCTGCACAGAACTGTTAGTATTTAAGTTAATTGGCCAACATTAGATCATAGATTTTTTTTAACAATGACATTTGAGACTCCACCTCCTCAATATAACAAATACTTTGGAGGTGCTTTGAGCACTGGCACCAAGTAACATGTATTTAAATGCATAGTATATATACCTGCCAATATGTCAATTGATATTAGAAAACTTAAATGAAATAAAGGATAGTCCGAAGAAAAATTCCTACCTTCCTTCACAACAAGTGCCAAATGTTAATAAAAAGCAATATTATAGGGCGGTATAATACAAGCACAGTCACAGTGAGCTGTCAACAGGCTATACCAGCTCACCTCACACACCATCAAGCCTTTTACCTTGCCGGGTGTCCTATGGAAAACCATTACCGTGTTCCCGCCAGCTTCATTGATCACGGTGGGTTTAGGCTCAGTCTGGCTCCCCTAACCAATGGAACATTATTATGTGCAAAGTCATCCAGCATGTGATGGGAGGGCTGAAGTTCAGGAGGTAGAACGGTTGTGTAGTGTACCAATCGGAGTGGTTTGTTCCTGCTGCCCATATGCCAGTGTCCTTGGGCAAGATGCTGAACTTGAATTGCTCCCAATGAGAGTGTACGTGTGTCTGACATTAATGGGTGATACTGCTGCATTAGAGCTCTTTATATTGTCGTTTGGACTAGAAAAGACCCATGCATACAGTAGGCTTTCGTGTCCCAAATCTCGATTTTGACTGTAGGTAATGGGGTTGTCGTTTCTGTTGCAAAAGACAAATAAGAGAATAGAATACCATGTGTTCGTTGTTATTTGTTCTGTTATTTTTTTCAACAGGCATAGGCTAGATATACATATCTGTGTCTGGGACTTACCAGTCCCTCTGAATCAGCTGCAGAAACATTTATGATGTGCTTAAATGTATGTTAATGTCCTTATTAATGTCAAAATGTCCAAGTTCGACATGCCTTGTACCTTCAGTCATTGTAGGAATGTATTGATTTTGTTTAACATAACTTAGCCACTTTAGAGAGCAAGGAAACAGCAGATGAAGACATAAACATAAAACAAAGGTTATGAAGTGCAGACTTCTTGGTTTAGAGTCATGGCAGCCCACATTGTCACCCACAAACTCCTTAAGCTGGCATTATTGCTTGGAATCACACAGAGGTACAGTTGGTAGACTGACGTGGGTTAAAGAATTACAGAAAAATAGCAGGACATCAAACTCAAGCTTCACTGCCAGTCTTAAAGCATATTTGATATGGTGTTATAAAGGTGGCCTTTGTCACTGTATAATGCTGCACAACCCCAATACACCAATGATAATACAGGATAATACAGCTAATTAATATACAAAATAACAAATATTATCATCAGGGATTTGGTATGCAACATGAGGGTTAGAAAAGTAAAAAAAGAAAAAGGTTCAAGGTTCTGTATTTGTCCAACGAACATAGCTACGTATGTCGATGAAAATATTGTGTCACAGGCTTCTCCAACAGAGCAACACAAAACACAGATAAACAGAAAAATATAGTGCAAGTAAATAGTAAATAGTAAATACAAGAAGAAAATAGTGAAAAAGTGTAGCAGCCAGATGAATATTGTGGATGTTGTTTCAACAGTTCAGGTGTTTAACAGTCTTATTGCCTGTGGGATGAAACTGTCTCTGAGTCTGGTAGTTTCAGACCGGATGTTGCGGTACTGCCTGCCAGACGGCAGCAGACTGAACAGTTTGTGGCTGGGGTGATGGGGGTCTTTTATAATCCTGAGGGCCTTCTTCCTGAGCCGCTGGGAGTAAAGGTCCTCCATGGACGGCAGCTCCGTCCTGGTAATGTTCTGTGCCGTTTTCACCACCTAAAGCCTTACGATTGAGGGCGATTGAGGGCGATTGAGGGCGATTGAGGGCGGTGCAGCTGCCGTACCAGGCCGTGATGCAGCCAGTCAGGATCCTCTCTATGGTGCACCTGTAGAAGTTGCAGAGTATACTGGAGTCCATTTTGAATCTCCTCAGCCTGCAGAGGAAGAAGAGCCACTGTCAAGCTGTTTTGATGATGGTGGTGATGTGATGAGTCCACGTCAGGTCCTCAGTGATGTGGACCCAGAGGAACCTGAAGCTGCTGACTCTCTCCACCGTAGTCTCATTGATGGCGATGGGGGCGTGTCCCTCTCCCTGCTGCTTCCTGTAATCCACAATCAGCTCCTTGGTTTTGCTGACGTTGAGATGGAGGTTGTTATCCTGGCACCAAGATAACAGTTTTCCGACCTCCTCTCTGTACGGCGTCTCGTCACCGTCGGTGATCTGGCCGATGACGGTTGTGTCGTCAGCAAACTCCACGATGGTGTTGGAGCTGTGTATGGCCACACAGTCGTGAGTGAACAGGAGTGGAGGAGAGGCCTGAGCAAGCAGCCTTGAGGGGCTCCGGTGTTGAGGATCAGGGTGGAGAATGTGATGTTTCCCACCCGCACTGCCTGGAGTCTGCCCGTCAGGAAGTTCAGGATCCAGTCACAGAGGGCGCTGTTGAGCCCGAGGTCTCTGAGCTTGATAACCAGTTTGGAGGGCACAATGGTATTGAAAGCCTAACTGTAATCAATGAACAGCATTCTCACATAAGTGTTCCTCTGGTCCAGGTGTGAGAGGGCAGTGTGGAGGGGGGGTGGCTATGGCGTCGTCTGTGGACCTGTTTGCTCTGTAGGCAGACTGCAGGGGGTCCAGAGAGTCAGGGAGGGAGGAGGTGATGAAGGTTTTGACTAACCGCTCAAAGCACTTCATGATGATGGAGGTGAGTGCTACTGGGCGGTAGTCATTGAGGCTGGTGATTTTTGTTTTTTTGGGGACAGGAACAATGGTGGAGTGTGGGGCATGTGGGGACTACAGACTGCAGCAGGGACCTGTTGAAGATGTCTGTGAACACCTCTGCCAGCTGAACTGCACACACCCTGAGAACACGGCCAGGGATGCCATCAGGTCCAGGAGCCTTGTGTGGATTAACCCTTTTAAAGGATTTGCACACATCTGCCCTGTTTAAAACAAAAGGGCAGGGCTCCTGATCCTTCTGTGCCTCTACAGCCTGGCGGCTCTCAAATCGTGCAAAAAAACTGTTCAGCTCATCTGGGAGAGATGCGCACGCAGACATTCCCGCAGCACCCCCGCTGCGAAAATCAAACCTTCCCTGTTTTCCCATTTCAGGGCACTTAGAGTATGTCCATTAGTCCCTCTATCCTCATCATACATTTTAAAAAAATGTGTTAGTAAGAGGAATCCTCTCCTCATATTGGTTTTGAGAATGGAGACATTCAATATGTAAAAATGTCAGACCCTGTTCACCATGCTGCTCTAAGGTACATTACTATAACCACTGCAGGTGTTACCAGTGTGTTGTGTACTTAGAAGTCTATTCTACAGCGCTATTCTTGGCATACTACCTACATATTTTGTGCAATAGGATAGGATAATGCTTGTAATATTCTATCGCAGTTATTTTTCTTAGTGCACAACTACACTGAAAAGACTGCAGACATACTCAATACTTTACTGATTCTGTCTGTGGTACTCCACTCCGAGCTCATTCACTCCTATGAAGGGTTCCTATTATCAATTGATCTGTGACCCTTGAAAACTCTTTTGACGTGATTATGCTAATTTTAGGTTCATTATTCTGTTTTTCCTTCCTAATAGAACATATTTTGCATGCTTTAAAGTTATGTCCAATAAAATATACCTGTATTCACAATCTGTCTGAATGGCTTGGATTGCTGAATTAATAATCTTACTAGATTCCAGAAGGCTCCTTCAAAGGCACGGTCTCTCTGTTTCTTAAAATCATAAATACCTATGCCTGCTTTATCATCCAAAAAGACATGGAAATGTAATTGTTTACAATATGTAAGCCTAAAAAATAAATGTCTGGCCACTAGATTCTAGAAAAAGTTACTCAAACATACAACTGGTGTATTTGTTTGAAACTACTTCCACCCAGTGCAACAGCTTGGCTCATTGATGTGTTTTGAATAGATTTGAGTGGCATTGGGACTGGTGGCCCATAGGTAGCTGTAAATGGATATATCCAGTACATCTGTCATGGTACAGTAATTATTATTAAATCATGAAACATTTTTAACATCAAAGTTTGCTTAATATTCCACCAGTCAGAAACAACCTCACTCTCTCATTGCTGCTTGTTATGAGATGGGCTCAGTGGTCCCTCAGCTAGACTCTGCTTTCATCCCATTTCACAGCCACCCTGTCCACCTGAGCAGGAGCCAATCACAGCGGGCCGCCTCGCCCAGAGCCCTAAGCGGCTGGAACTCATTAGAAAAAGCTGGCCATGTTTTTTGGTGCCGGCACTGCCCGTATTCATACCGAGCCCAATGTGAAACATTCCCTGGGGCGGTGAGAGGTTAATCAGCAGGGCAAAAACAATGAGCTCAGGTCCTGCAGGTATACGGGTGGGGGGGAGGAGGAGGAAGAGGAGGAAGAGGAGGAGGATGATAGTCTGTGTCCGAGGGTGTACGAAGGACGGTGTGGTGGGTCGACTGTGAAATGAGGAAATGCATCAGGAAATGCACAAGGACACCCAGGATGCTACGCATTTATGTGAATGCTGCAGATTTTTGTAATGCATACTAAATCACAGCATATCAAGTGTGTTACAGACACAGAATTGGTTGAAATTCTACATCTGTTCCAAGTGAAAGGTCTCGTGTTTTAGTGAGATGGCACCGGCCTTGGATCACTTGGTATGCATTTGCCATTTCATTCTTCCTCTGTGCAGCAAGGCTATCATTAGGCTGGGGGATGTATCTCTTCAGAAAAGGACACTTCTCAATGTTTGACTACAATAGCATTTAACATAAATACAAAAACTAAGTCTCCTTTGCAGGTAGAAATCAACATGCCCTAAAAAATGAAACCATCTGGAAACACAATTGTGGAAATGCTTTAACTGCACTTTGTTTTTCTTGTTTGTCTTTTATTTCACCCCATTTCTAAAGGGAGGCTCCACGTATGTACTGTAGGCGAAACTCTAAAATATAATAGAGAGTGGTTAGCCTGCACAGTTGGATATGCACACTACGGCCCATTTCAACCACTAATGGTGTCGGCCTGGTGTCGACTCAAGGCCAGTCCAGCTGCGGTCAGCTTTATGAGACACTCGGTGGACGAGCCTTCAGCCCGGCCAATGCCAGGCTCACCACATTTCCCCAGACACACATAAGACAAAAATACTGCCCAGCAAACACAGTTATGAAAAAGGAGTATTCAAATGGACTAATCCACACAGAATGACTCTGGGGGGGGATAATCGGAAAATATAAGGTTAATAAGAGTAAAAAATGTGAGAATAATCTGCACTCGCCAGTATTTTATAATGCTGATAGTACCTTGGGCCACTGCTGCAGCTACTGGACACGTCATTAGCCTATCTGGTCATTTCCCCTTGTCAACATGTCTTATTCATGTGGATCAGTTATCAGTCTTCTCCATATGCTTTGAAGGTGGTTAGAAAGTAGTTTACACCAGAGGAGTCAAACTCATTTTAGTTCAGGGGCCACATAGAGCCGGACCACTCTCTCTTATTCTGACTGCTGCACTATGAGTTTTTTCATCTTGTTCTGTGTGATATCCTCCCCTCCTTTGCCAGTGTGTGTGTGTGTGTGTGTGTGTGTGTGTGTGTGTGTGTGTGTGTGTGTGTGTGTGTGTGTGTGTGAAGGTGTGTGGTGTGAAGGTGTGTGAAGGTGTGTGAAGGTGTGTGTGTGTGTGTGTGTGTGTGTGTGTGTGTGAGGTGTGTGTGTGTGTGTGTGTGGGTGTAAGGGGTGTGTGTGTGTGTGTGTGTGTGTGTGTGTGAGTGTGTTGTGTGTGTGTGTGTGTGATGTGTGTGTGTATGTGTGTTGTGTGTGTGTGTGTGTGTGTGTGTGGCGGTGGTGTGTGTGTGAAGGTGTGTGAAGGTGTATGTGGTTGTGTGTGTGTGGGTGTGTGTGTGTGGGTGTGTGTGTGTGTTGTGTGGGTGTGGTGTGTGTGTGTGTGTGTGGTGTGTGTGTGTGTGGGTGTGTGTGTGGTGTGTGGGTGTGTGTGGAAGGTGTGTGTGTGAAGGTGTGTGTGTGAAGGTGTGTGTGTGGTGTGTGTGTGGTGTGTGGTGTGTGTGTGTGTGTGAAGGTGTGTGAAGGTGTGTGTGTGAAGGTGTGTGAAGGTGTGTGAAGGTGTGTGTGTGTGAAGGTGTGTGTGTGTGTGTGTGAAGGTGTGTGTGTGTGTGTGTGTGTGTGTGTGTGTGTGTGTGTGTGTGTGTGTGTGTGTGTGTGTGTGTGTGTGTGTGTGTGTGGTGTGTGTGTGAAGGTGCCTGCATGGACCTGCAAAGACCAGCGATGTATGGTGCTCGACAGGCATTTGGCAGAAGTGTGTATGTGTATTCTGCGCAGCGTTCACTTGTGTTCAGGGTTTTCTTTTATCTCACCTCTTGAAGAGTGTTTTGTTCAGCGCTCCACCTGAGCAACAATGTCTTTGTTGCTCCATGGTTTCATGTAATTTGACATAGGGACAGGTAAAAGTACCATTTGTCTGACTGCATGTCCCTCTGGCTCCACTTCATTATTATATCCACAGTTCGAGGCATATCCCCCCCGCTGTAGTCACTGAGGCTATGCCTGTTGAGTTTTCTACTCCAGTGTGCACTTTACAAAGACACAACATTCGCAGAGTCACCTTACAACTTGATCACGTTTCGAAGCAGTGGGCTACTAGATTCAGAAAGATCTAGACAAAAACTAGAAGCACAGGGTCGATGAATATCAATTTAACCGACTGAAATTCTTAAGAGTGTTAAAACATGTTTTCATCAGCTGGGAATATCTTGCCAGCTAACGTTAACTTCATTGTTTGGTTCATGGGATGCAAAAGGGTCCTAACCATGCATTTAAGATCTGAATTTAAGATTCACTAGTAAGTACAATGCCATAACAGTGGATATGTGTAGATGTAATGAAAGAAGCAACAATGCATTGATACGAAGGGGCCGATGAAATGATGTTGAAGAATGACATCTCTTGGTCCGGTCTGGGAGGACGTGCTGTGGTCCGGACAGACGGAGACTCAGAGTGGGGGTTCTGTCTCTGGCATGATCCAGCTCATGCTGATTATGGGCCCCCCAGATGGTTCCTATGAGTCAATTAAAAGTATATACACATTGAATATGAATGGACGAGGAGACAGCTAGAGAGGATGAGGGGATGTAGTGATAAGGGAAGGGAGGGGTGAAGGGATTGGTGAATAAAGGGATGACAGGATGAATGGATGTAGGGATGTGGGTGAGGATGAAGGGATGAGAGAGCGAGTAATAAATGGATGTAAGGATGAATCGATGAAGGGGGTTGATGGGTGGAGGGATGAAGGGGTTTGGCTAAGTACGAGGTGGGAAGGGAGAGGGTGAGTGGGCTGAGAGAATGGAGACAACGGTGGCCTGATTTAGCCTTAGCAGTGATTAGAGATGGGATTGAGACGTGGCCTTGCTCCTGAACCTCAGTTAACAAATTAACTTGATTTAAGATCACCAAGGAAACATTCAGTTCTTCACTCTGCCGTTATTTTACAATTTAACACACAGGCCAGAAAAAAAACACCCATGGACAAACTGTTCCTATTTACATGCAAAAATAAAGAGGACACCTCTCCATTAGTGGACCTTGTGCTTAGGTAAAGTATCAGAAAACATGTTTTTTTAATTATGCCGTACAGATGGTAATATAAAGTTTCATGGAATTTTGTATTTAATGTTTGTTGAACAGGACAATTGATTCCAGGGTATTTTACTTCATACAGACATTCACACAACATAACATTTCTGTCACTCATTTCAATGTCATTTGGCTCAGTTTTTTCCCAAGCCCCTCATGAATCTGTGTGTAACACAGATATCATTTTCCAGCTAATAAATACTGTATGTATATATCCAATGCCAATTTTATTTTTCCAACAGTTCACCCCATAGTGATTTTGTTGCCAAATGGCCGCCCTGCCCTCCCCACAGTGACCTCATTAGGTTCCATATTTATCAATTTAGTTCCTATCCTATGGTTAGCTATTCCTAAGAACCTCACTGGAGCTTTGAAAACATATGAATCAATAGTTAATGACTGAATGACAGAGCTATTCCTGTAAAAGCACATGTCAAAATATAACCAGATGCAGCATGAAAGCTGGATAAACACTTGCGGTTGGATCCATGTTGCCATTCATTTGTCAGAACATGTTTTACAGCTAGTACAAGACTAATTATTTTTGCTGCACAGAGTTGGTGAGATACTCAGTCTAACTGATAACATGCCACCCCCTCCTCTTCTGTGGGGGGAGCAGTTGGACGTCACCCGCCAGCAGCATAGAAGTTAGCAACGTGACATTGGATCTCACCTGCAGGGGCTCTATGATCTCAGCTGAAGCCGGATTTGGGACAGAGTGGATGGGTTGCTCAGACAGGCTGCCTGGACACGGGCCAGACCCACAAGCTGTGAAAAGGTCCTGCGGCCTCGCTCACATTACGCCAGTATTACATTTGTTCTAGCTCCTCTTCACTTCTCCTGCCATCTGTGGTCTTAATGAAGCTGTCAATAAGCTGTCATTCACTCATGAGTGGCTGTGCCACACAGCACGATGGCTAACATTTAGCCAACAGGGACTCAGCGAAGCCTTGAGCAATAGCATAAAGTTCCATAATTGCTGTGTAAACAACTTTCAGCGCACCAGACACCATTGCTTGTCAGAACCGGTAATGATTCAAGCTGGTGGAAGTGAAGACCAAAGAAGGGTTTTTGCTTCGAGTCGCTCTTGGGAGAATACAATCACAGGGTGTATTTACTGAATGAGAAATGGCCAATCACAGCATGCCATAAAGTCTTGGACCAGAGTGAGATTGTAGTTGTGAGGAACAAAAGAGAAAGTCCTACTGTTGGGGGGTAGGAAGTCATGGCAACGGCAGACCGCTGGGAAATTGGTGAATGACAGAAGGGGTTTTGATTCTTGTTCACATGGTGTCACACATGGCTACAATGGAACCGGAGGCTTTGTGGAACTCTGTGTGTCCACGCCCTCCTGTTTATTGACTGCCAATGTGCATTGTTTTACAGGAAAAGTAGTCCCTCCCTGTTCCCTAGTTAATTCACCAAAGATAATCTGGAGCTAGTCGGTAGGGGGGGTCCGGGATCTGGGTGTACTGCAATGTTAATAAATAACAATAATTCGCAGAGCAAAACATATTTTTGAGTTTTTATATTCACGAGTGACTGTGGTGTCATCTGAACAAAACTTGCTTTTGTTAAACCCTTAAATGGTTACTGTATCATGGAGGAAACATCCATTTGCATGATGTGTCCATGTGTAAAACGGATGATTTACAGTGTAATTACGGTGTAATATTGATGTAACATGGGTGTACAATGGGTCTTATTCACTTTAATATTGGTGAATCCTAATAATAATATGGGTGTAATGCAGTGGCGAACCATGTCTATCACAACTGGACCTTCTGTAGACACACACACCCCCCGCCGCCGCGGCATTATAATGTCCGTCTTTTCACTGAATTGTCGTCTTGAAAAGGGTACTCACAACAATTCCGCAACAACTTCATCTTCACCTGTTGCACTTGTCATTTCAACGTTAAAAACAATAAAACGGCATGAATTGCTTCGTCGCATTCATATAGGTCCTCTGTCTCGAACCAGTTAACTAGCGGGCCTTCTAGAGTACCCTGGAACCGAGGGGAACTCTGAAAGAATACGCCCATTGTCTACAAATCAATATGATTGGTTGATCAAACTTGCAGTCCAAACGTACGCTCTCATTCAGTGTAACGGCCAGGGCATTCTATCAAGGTTGTAGAATACCTTGGTTGAAGGATATTCTACCCAGAGACCCAGAACAAGATCTGATTGGTTGCTTTCTTTTCTAACACAAAACCACTGAAATGCGTAGTGCATGGTCCGAGAAGAACAAACAAATCAACGTAACACTGTGATATTACAGATCAACAACACAGATACTATTCTCATTTATTCATTTTATATACATTTTATTTATATAATTAAATCGATTTTTTGTTTGTTTTATCTGAGTGTTCCTGGGTATTCTCTGAATACCTTGAAGGCCCTGACGGTTCGCCACTGGTGTAATGTATTCATTTGGAATCTAGGTGAAGGTGTATTAGATGTGTAATAACATTGTTAAATGACTGTAATAACAGTGATAATTATGGTGTAATATGGGTATAATATTGTTGTTACATGGGTGTAATATTTGTCTTAAAACAGTGGGTGTAATGATAGTGTAACCTGGGTGTAAGAGGGGTATATTAATGTGTAATATGGTTGTAATGTATACAATAGCAATCAATGAATTTCCCCAAAAATATGTTTATGTCATTGTCCATTTAAAGAAGTCAAAAAGAAAGACCCTTTCTGAAAAGGGTATATAAGATGCCACCCACCATGCTTTTGACCCCACCCAAATTGGTTTTCTTGGAAATGGATCGACCTGAGAATTTGTTTTGTCCAAAGTGCAGGTCTTATAAGGGTATCAGTCAAACAAAAGCTTGGTAATGCCTCCTGTTTCTGAGTCTAACAGAGATCATTATATGTCTTTGCATGTCCTTAGAAAAACCCTTCACTCTTAATTAGTGCTCTAATTCAGCTTTATCTCTCATAGCCATACTTTCCACACCAATTTCATAATCACCCTCCGGTAGAATCAGTGATGATGAAATGAGGAGGGAAAAGAAAATATGACAAATAAGTTCTTGGCACGAGTTCAATATCTTTGAGAAACGACTTCTACCCATGAGAAAGTGTTTTTCCCCCGAAGCTTGTGAGAGGTGGAGGGGGTTAGAGGCTTTCTGGGATATGCTCGGTGCCAAATGGGGATGAGTAAGCATTCCTGAGAGCCAGAAGTTGTTCTGGACTATGAGGAGTGTGGCCGCGCTGACGTTAGCCGGTGCTTTCTTTTTAGAGAGGAGAAGGGCAGCGCTGAGCCAAAACAGGCAGAGGGAACCAGCCAAAGCTAGCAGCACATCTTAGCGGCTGTGGAGTGCTCTCATCCTCATCCTGCTCACCCAGGACAGACACCCACAACCTCAGAGTCCCTTTCATTTACCCAATCACTCTTTCATTTCTCCAGCTCCAGCCTCTCTCCTTCACCCATGCACATCTGTCTCTGTCAGTCTCTCCCTCCACCTTTGGCTCCCTCTCTATCTGTCTTCTTCCTTCACGCTTTTGTTGGCCTCCCCCACTTGCCAATCTGCTAACCCTATTAAGTATAAGTAAGAGGACACAAATGTGGGGTAATGAAATAACATAGGGAATAACACCCTGTGTGGTGAAGATGAAACCGGTCTATTTATGAGAGCAGAATAAATAAAGCAGCTTTGAGGGTGCGCCTGGACTCTGTCTGCCACAGAGGAGTGACAGAAACAGCACTGTTCTGTTCAATAAAGCTAGAGGGAAATCCATTTCACTCTCATAACTGAGGTCTTTATGAACAAAAGACATTATGGCTGCCTTTAGCTTGGCGATGTTTCTGCCTACTGGGCCTGAGGCAATCCTGTTTCACATTGTATTTATCCAGGGGAGACTTTTAGTCCCAGTGTCTTGTCTTGTTGTTTAACAGCTTTATTAGTAGGTTTGAGTGCAAGAATAAACTTCTGTCAGCCATTAATGAAATATCAATACCCAAAGCCTTTTTTTGGTTTTCTACAGTTAACAGTCAGAGTGATACTACAGATTGTCGTTGACTGTAAATGTCAGCTCCTTGATTTCTCTGCTCCTAATCAAGGAGCAGGGACTTCTTTTCAACATTGTAAAGCCAGACATACTCATGTCTGCGTGTCAGAATAGTTTTGATTAACCAAAGTACAGTGCAGCCAGAAGAAATGCCTTTCCGTTACAGGCAAGGTCAGTGATGCTCTTTCCATCTCTTTCTTCAGATTGCTGAAAGGCATAATAAAGATAACTGGTAATGTAGCAGAAGGCACAAGTAGTGTTGCTGTGGTTACCATTAAATACTCGTTGAGAGCAGTGGATATAGTATGTTTGAAGTGTCTACTATTCCTAACAGGGAAGGGCTCACAGTTATTGGCAGGGAGAATGCTGGAAAAACATCAAAAACATTCACAACCGAGCAGAAGAAATACATGATTTTCTCCTGTAAAGGCCACCTGTTGTCACATGACCTGAGTCCGTTATAGGAACGAGCCGCACTCACAGAAACTATTACTTTCCTTTCTAAAGGAATCCAGTAGGCCTACGTAGAGTTTTATTTTGCAGAGTTGGGAGTCAAGATATAACAGCCTAGCATGTTAACGTGTGAACAAGGTGCTGAAAGGACGATGCTTATATCTGATGATATCATTGAGCCGTCCTCCTGCTTAGTTCAACATGTTGGAAAACTATAATCTTT
Organism: Gymnodraco acuticeps; assembly: GCF_902827175.1. Classification (NCBI taxonomy): domain Eukaryota; kingdom Metazoa; phylum Chordata; class Actinopteri; order Perciformes; family Bathydraconidae; genus Gymnodraco; species Gymnodraco acuticeps. The sequence continues at coordinate 28,433 of NW_022991390.1, forward strand.
CACTGGTATTGAAAATAAAATACAGTTGAGGCTGATAGGAGTGTCATCAGTTTTGAGGTTAGAAACAAACTTAAAATCCTCCGGGGAACATGAATGTCTTAAATGCATTCAAATACACCCAAAATGCTTCTGTCGCTGCAGCCTATTTTCCAACACTCTGTTGTTTTGGGAGGTCGTTGGCAACACCATATGCTGTCGTTTAGGTATAAGGACGTGTTGTAGCCTACATTTGGCAAATCCACAGTGACTGCATACCCAATAGTTTTAATTATTCCTGCATGTATTGCTGCCTTACTCCACAAATGATGTAGAGTTAAAAATAAACTAGATCAAATTAGATAGAAAGCCTTTTTCCTTCCACTTTGGACAGCTGTGGGCTAGCCTCTAGTCTTTATGCTAAACATGTCCTGCCTTGAACTCCGTACCTAACCCACAGATAATTAGCATTCATCTTCTCACTAACTTTCAAGAGCATAGCACAATGTTAACCCATTCCTGCACTTTAACCCTTTAACTACCAGACCAAGACAAAAGCTATGGACAAATTATTTGTTTGCATTTTTGTTATCAAATGGGACCCAAATAACCACAAAAAGTATTTTTGGAAAACATCTCTGAAACTCTGAAGAAGTCATATTGCTAGTTTACCATAAAAGGCCAATTCGACCGATTGGTGAGCATATTTTCCAAAAAATAATTACACCCTTGTTAACACTTGTTTTGTGCATCAAGTTATCTAATTATGTTCAGTCAGTGCTCTGACACTAAACTATGTCAAAAATGATATGGTTACTTTACAAAAGTTTACCAAAAAGAGTAATTTCTTCACGAGTGATTTTTAGAATGCCAACTTTCTCAGTGGAAGCTAGCTGAAGGGCTTTCTGTTCGAACCACAGTGACATCTAGAGGTTGTTTTGTGCATAACATGTCAACCAAATGGTAGAGCTGGCTGAATCAGGTTGAGTTAAACTTTTTTATTTATTTTTCAGCAAGATATCAAGACACAAAATGTGCTCTACCAAATGGTGGCGCTGGTAGTTAAAGGGATAAGAGTCAGTTCACCCTCCTCTTCCTCCACCTTTCCTCTACCCTCCACCCTCTTCTCCCCTGTCTGTGTGGCATGGAGCTGCAGATCAGTATGCTAGCACAGGGCTCAGGTGATAATGCTTAGAGCTACAGGACACATTTATTCCAACATGGCTAGCCGTGAACAGGGCCAAAAGGATCCTGGTCACCTCCCGGAGCCCCACGTCCTCTGGAGCCATGAGGACAAAGAAGGGGAACAGGCCACCGGGGCCTCCCGGCCTCAGCTGCACCAAAGAGAGCCCCCCCCAGTGACAGGGGGAGAGAGATCAAACCTTCTTCCAGCAGCTTCTCCTTTCAAATGATACACCTCCCTCACTTTGCTTCGAGGATGCTCTCCCCCTGTCACCTTCACTCCCTCACACACAGACAGAGATCAGCCCTCCATACAGATTGCAACACACACTCAGGGATGGATGGGTTCTTGTCTGACACTAAAAGAGCTCTCACTGTAAAATTGTTATTTTTTGAGCACTTCTTTTTGATGCGATCTGCTTGTAATACTCTCCACCAGCCTGCAGGTTAACAAGCGGCGTGTCAAGCACAATGTTGAGGACTGAATTCAAACTAATTATGTCTGATCTTTGTAACAGTCCATTTCTTTTCATGATATTAAAAATATCATGAAAATAAATTGACTGTTAGGGTATTCCAAGTGAAAATACATACATTACATTCTGAATATTTGGTAATCACTGCTGAATATAACGTATGATGTGGATTATTATTATTTATTTATTTGTTGCACTTTTATTGTCGTTACGTAGTACAGGTTCTATGTAACGAAACGGTTTCTCTGCATTTGACCCATCCTAGTGTTAGGAGCAGTGGGCTGCCATTATGAACGGCTCCCGGGGAGCAGTTTAGGGAACGGTGCCTTGCTCAGGGACACCTCGGTAGCACTTGGTCTTTTTCCGGGACTTGAACTGGTGACCTTCCAGTTGCCAAGCCAAGTCCCTATGGACTTTGCCACCACCGCCCTATTAGGGGCACAAAGAGATTTAAATCTGAATGAAATAATCTTATTCTTCTGACAGAATCATCTGTTTCATCAGACTAAATGTCCTACTAAACTTTGTGTAGCCTCAACTTATTTATTATAGTGAAATCCAAGAGTTTTGTATTTGTATCAGTGAACGTTTCGATTACCTGAAACTGAATGCAGACATGTTGACTTATCCATAAAGCCTTGTTACAGCAATTAGACAGTAACTGATCTGCTACAACTAAGATATCATAATAGATGGGCTTATATTCCAATCGCTTGTGGGTCAGGAGTAAGTGAAGAAGCTCAGCTGACGAATCTCAAGAATCTCTCTTCAGGAAATAGGTCAACATTAATCCCAGATCTGTGCAACCATTTTCGCAGTAAATTGAGGTCAGAAAACTCCATTGGAAAATAATGAACTGTGTCGTTAAACCTTGTCCTGTATGTTGTATGTTTTCTTTTCTTCAGGTGGGAGACTAAGCTGCTTTTGCTCCAGCAGCATCCCAAAAGCCAGTGGCAGGCAGATGGGTCTGTGTTGGCTTGAATGCAACTAATAAACATGTGATTTGGCTTTTTTATGTGTAACTAATGCTAAGCCATCATTAAAATCAATTATTCTTGGTGGAGGTTTTTTTTTTAAGTGGATTTTATTTGCTCTCTTATTCTCTTGACCAAAATGTTGGAAATGCGTGCAAACCTCAGCCACCCTCAGGCACTGCAATTTAAATTGTAATTTAAAAGAGTGACCGTTAAAACAGGGCTATGAACTGTGGAGTTAAATACGAAATAATAAAAGCTGAGATGAGTAACAAGCTTTAGGTCTGCCTCCCCTGTCTGGCATCTGCAGGGAACTCTTGCAGAGCAACAGATGGTAAACTCTGAATGACTCAGACACTGCGCCTCATGCGTGGTCCTCTACTGCCACCTGATGGCCACACTATGAACAATACATTTAGAAAAACAAAGAATCCAAAAAACAATGACTAAAAACTAAAGATAACAAAAAAGTACATTACATCACTGCTAAAATAGATAAGTGACTACCAAGACATAAACTGACATGAGAACAATTAAAGCAAATAAGTACTGAAAATTAAACATATGTAAATATATAAAATAATATGACAATAAAATATCCTGAATCTTGAAGTACAAAAATCTAAATATATAAGAACAAAAATCAAGAAAAACACTAACGTAAAATAAGCAAATCAATGAATGCATTAAAATAAAAGGTTAACATTCCTCTCTGTTCAGTTCTTTAGACATATCCAATTTTGGGGGGAAATGCATAAAAGGATCCCAGATACAGTTAAAGGCCTCTTGCATTTCTTTAAGAGTGTAATTAATTTGATCCAAAGAGATATAGTTTTTTTTTTTTGTGTGTGTTGTCTTTTTTCTGTGTGTGCTTGTAAATGCGGGGGGAAAAAATACAAAGAATTTAAATAAAGTTTCCTTAATTGCCATCATGTGAAATGTGTAATGAAAACTCATGTTATGAAGCACCCTTCCAACAGGTTCAGTGAATGGCTCAATTTAGATAAATAATTGAAGTTTGGGCATCCGTTGTGAGTGATGATGAAGAGATCCCCACACAGACTCTAATGATAAACACATGTGAGTCTTCCCACTATCTGGGCCAATTATAGACAGCAGACACTAAACAATCTATCAGAGCCCTATAGAAAAATGACCCCCCTGATACAAAAGGAGGATGAAAAATGATATGGAACGTGTAGAGGTGTGAGCAGATGGATTATGAACTATAAATGTATAACAAATGAACCGAGCAGGGGGCCGAGCAGGACTGCCAGACCCTCTCAATCCATCACCGCTCTAACAAGGCAGTGGGCAGCGTGGTGTCGTCTGCAGGAGAAAGAGTCCACTCAGAGAGTTCATGTCCACACAAAAAGAGACCGTGTGCAAAGACTGTGGTGTTTGTTGATTAATCATGAACCAGCTTTCTTATGTGTTTTTTTTCTCTGTCTCATATCTCTCTCCTTCTTCTTTCTGTCTCTCCTGTCCTCTCAGCCTGGTCTCCTTACAAGTGTGTTGGCATTTTCACACCTTTTTAATCAAAGTCCACGCAAGTCAGGAAGATGAGGTTGATGGTGCGTCAGACAAACATTAGACATCTGATCAGGAGACCACTGTCTGACAAAATGTCCTTGTTGACTTTTCAGAGTTATGTAGCATTTATCTTTCTTTTACCCGAATATATAGTGTGTTACTGAATCTTACCAAGTAGTTTGAATCCTTTACATGTTTAAAACTGCAATGGAGAAAACATGTAATTTGGAATGCTTTTTTGTTGTATGGCAAGGTCATTTCAATGAGAAAGGTTTGGTCCTCTTCGTAGCCACATATTTGGTACAGATAGACTATGGTTCCAAGCACTGGCAGCTGGTTAATATTTTGGGTTAAAAGTGAAACGTCTTGAACTGATTTCAGGAAAATTCAGTCCAGACTTGCTTCACAAGATGGAATGTAATAGTTTGGTGGTCCGACGTCCTTGCTTCCAGTGTCACCTACAGGTCCAAATGTACCCTTGTTGGTTTGTTAAAATACCTTCAAACAGATCCGCATTAGCCGGTTTAGTATGATGTGCATTTAGGGAAACCTTAGCATGCTAATGCTAATGTGAGATGTAAAAATTATAAACATTACCTGCATATAATACATATATACCTAATTGTAATTCATTTTACAGTGTTTCTTTTCTCTTCTCTTTACAATTAGCATACAACCTCACAGACTTGCTAGCATGAGTAAGACATGTAGCCTAATTTAGAGGAGATCTATTTATCACATCAGGTAGTGCTAACAAAACATACACTAGTCAGTGAGTGTAAACCCATCCTGTGTGTATGAGAGACACTATTCATCTCTACTGAGACAATTGTATGAGATGCACTCATTTGATTTATTTCTTCCATCAAGAGAGACAACTTCTTTTTTAATGAATGTAACATTTGTGTATAGGTTGTCTCATAGCGGCTCAAAATGAAGGCCGACGCTATGTACACGTCAAGCTATAGCTAGCTAAAGTTCTGGTTGTTTTGTCTGCACGTGCAGTGTAGTATTTTTGTGACAGAAGAACATGAGGGTACTTTGCTAGCTGCATATCATATGGCCTCATGTGAACCCAGAAGACAAAATAAAAAACCAATAGCCGTGTCCAATAAACACATTGTGAGTGCAGGCTGTGCTGTCAGAGTCCAGCGAGTCACAAAGAGCCAACAGCATGCGTACTGGCCGCAGTGAAACCATGGGGGGGGGGGGGCGTTGTCAGGGCCGGAGACTCTCTGTAGGGCCAGGAGACACAGAGCGAGTGGGACAGAGGTGGAGGGAGGACGAGAAAGGGTGATGGTGATTTAGAGGACACCACACGCCTCCTCACCCCTCTCTTTCTGTCTTTCTATAGTATCACCAATACCTACATTTTTAAACTGTAGCATCAAAGACAAGTGTTTTGATTTATCCTGAGAGAGAAGCCATCCGGGACATCATTAAGTACAATATAAAGCCAATATACAAATATTAATATATATAAATATATATATTAACTGTTGCAGCAAACAAGTCCCTGCACAGGGGCGGATCTACGGGGGGGGGCAAGGGGGGGGGCAGCTGCCCCCCACTGTAGAGCCTTGCCCCCCCCAGCTGCCCCCCTAACTTTTGTTTCCCTAAAACTGTACTAAAACAAACCTACACTATTTCCACAAGCTTCTCAAGCAACGAAACAAGCATTACATTAGTTAAAAGTGAATCATTTTAAATATCATTTTAGTCCCGTTAAAAACGCAGCTACGGCCCTGCATTAAACTGCGGAGCGGCGTTCACACAGACCGCGGCTCACAGAGCTGCAGAGAGGGAGCGAGCTGTCCCAGCGCCGATGGGTCAGCTTCCCCTGGGAGCATTTCCCTTTCCACTAGTTTTGTTTTTACTAAGGACGAGAGTTTGAAACTAAATATTAATAAAACGCTGCCGTTTGAATCGATAGCGTTTAACAGATGGGCGCTGTTTGGGGCGTTACGTTACAAAATACTACGCAGACAGCGTTAGCTGGGAGATCGATCACTTTGCTAAACTACGCGGTAGCCTACTATTAAATCCACGTAAACTACACATCACAGCAATGAGGCCAGATCAATGAAACCAGGATACATCCTTTACCGTAAAAACTGGATCCAAACACAGCTGCCTGTGTGCGTTTGATAAATACTTTCTGATGATATGCTACTTATTAGCTAGGCTACATGGCCCTAACGTGTAAAGTTATACAAGCATTTGTACCAGTGCTTTTCACAAGTAGACTCTTGCAGGCCAGAGTAGCTGGAGTGATTCAACAACAACAAAAAGACATATCTGAGAAGAGATCAGGACGAACAGAAAGAGGAAAAGGAAAAGAGAGTTCACTGAAGAGACCAGGAGGGTCAGAGCAGGAGGAAGAGGAGGAGATGAAGACATTAGTAAAGAAGAAGAAATATATGTGAGGAATAAAGATGAAGTATCAGAAAGAGGGCCAGAGGCAGGGATCAGGAGGCAGATGAAACTCCAGCTGGACCACATGGTATGTTCTTATTCTCCTTACATATTCCATTACAGCAGCACAATCTAGCAGCTCTTAGTATTGACAAATATTGATTGAAATGTGTTGCTGCACAGGTCACCTTTAGCTCTCTGAAGAGATGGGTCATGTCATTTGTGTACTTAATTATAACTAAGTACTTACAGTATGCAGAATTAGAGTATTCTCTGAATCGGGTGCCTTTTGGATCTTTATATCTTTGAAAAATGAAACCAAAATGTTTGGTCATAACATCTGGTAGTGGACTACTTACATGTTCCCACCTCAGGCACAAAATATAAATAATTACTAGGAATTTACTTGAAAAAATGTAACAGGGTTGAAGTTTTTGACAAAAAGTAGGCATGAGACCTTGTTTAGCTAAGATATGGCACCACATGGAAATCAAGGACATTACAAAATTGTAATATTTTGCAAAACTATTGTTTATTTTGTAATAAACAATTATTTACTATTATTAATTCATATAACAGAGTTGAAATGTTGAGCATGTCAATCTTAATCTGAAAATACAAAAACTGAAATATAGGTAAGAGAAGAAACTGACACTTTTGTGATGTAATTCCCTCAATGCAGATCACACATGGACTGATCAATTATTTTAATAGGAGGGTAAATGGTATGGCGTGACGGGGTTGAAACAAACTGAGGGACAATATTGCAATTTCATAGATAATTCAAGTATTTTTTCAGAATTTATTTTTGATCAGTTAAAGTTGACAAGCATATGATTATATTAGCAGCAACATTTTGGGATAATTGGCCATTTTGATTTGTTTAATATTAAATTAATATGTAATAATGCTTAGTGAGGACATGCAAATATGTCTGTCTAATACTAAGAAAACCAATTTTTTTAAAACAAAATATATATTTAGTTTTACATTGTAATGCAAAAAAACCTGTTCCATTAATTAATTGCTTTAAAATACATTTTGTAGTTTCCTTTCATTTAAAATGGTTGAGGTAAGCTTGGGGGACTCAAAGGGCACCCGATTTTTTGTCTGAACACCTTGTTTCTCTTGTGCATTAAGAACACTTGTGTTAGGGCATGAATTAACAATAAATAGGTTATATACAGTGTAAAATACCACATACTGTCTGCCCTCCTATGCCACCCTGGCATGACCTCTTGCCCCCCCTTTGACACCCCATGTAAAATGTTCTAGAACCGCCACTGTCCCTGCATCATTGTAAAACTCGGCTGGGTGACATGCTGTTTGATACTCATGGTACCTGTCTCTGTAAATAGAGTTTGTAAACTGTACCCTGCACATTATGTTGTATGTCATCCTTATTGTTGTTCTGTTGTTTTGATGTTACATGTGTAACTAATGTCCTGCAGGTCACCCTTGAAAAAGAGATCTTTTGATCTCAAGGGGCTTCACCTGGTTAAATAAAGGCTACAAATAAACAAAGTCGTGCAAATGTCCTCTTGAAAACATAACCATTCTGTGTTAACATTTATTCATAAAAAAAAGGGAAAACTTACTTTCAGCATTTCTAACTTCTCGATGCTAGGGATGCCATGAGAAGGCAAGGGAACAGTGTGACAGTATTCCCCTGGCTTTTACCAATAAATCAAGTTACTATACAACAAGGTATTGAGCCCAGCATTGTGTGTGTACAGTTCTGTCTCAAGTCCTGTTTAACTCTGAAAGTTCATTTTGACACATTTGGATTTATGTGTTTTCCATTGCTTGAATTATGCAATGAACATTCTAATTTGAACCCAAACACCATGAACCTTTTTCTAAATCAAACCAAGTCATGTTGTTGTGGTCTTGCTTTGTTGTTTTAACTTACTATGTTTTCCACATGATTAAAACTGCAAATGTAATACCGGAGCAACTATATTACCTGCAACTTCATTAAGAATTCAGTTTAGTTGTATAATAAGGTCACTTTAAACAGGTGGCTTATATCAAATAATAAAGTAGCAAAATGATAGGAGCCCCTGTTTACAGAGTATCCAACATTACACATCTCACGAGATTTCACAATTCTACTGCTTCAAAGGACCAAATGTGTAAAAAGTATTGTTCCTTGATACACACAGAGCTCAACATGATGTGCAGCTTACTGGTGGAAGCTAATCTGAGCCTCTTCTTTCAAATTGATACTCTAAAATAACAATGGAAATGTGTAAGGCATTAAACAAATTTGCTTTTAAACTTTTGTGTGCTAAAGAAAAACGATGCAACTCAATTCGGAGTCTCATGGTCAATAAATGACATTTAGGCAATGGATTGGGCTAAATGTAAATCAAACACGCATGCTCAAGTTTATGCAGACCTGCATGCACTGACCCTCGTGCACAGGTCCATGCACGTGCACTTCCCTCCCTCTCAGCCTCCTCCTGGATCCGCCTTTATGAGGAGAGCAGTGTGAAACTGACACAGCCATGATCTCACCCCCCTCCACCCAGCTCTCACACAACAGGGACAGGAGTCTGATCAGCTTTGTCAAAGATTCTGCTCTAAGGTCACTGTTTGGTTGTGACGTCATGCAAACACCAGCATGACATCATAGCGGAACTGGTCTCGGATCAGTGGAAAGGCATGCCGAGTTTTTGTGAATTCGACCTCTAGATTCTAACCCTTTCTTGCCAGTTTCTTTTTCTTTCACTGTTCTTATTTATAGATTCTTTATAATAAAAGCCCTTGATCTTTCTGTCTCCATTATCGCCCCGTCCTCCCCCCATTCAGCAGTGACCTCCTATAGGTGAAAGAGCCATTCTTTGTGCTTATGTGAAAATGGAGCCTCAGGTTTCATTATTTTTAATGTTCTGCTACTTATATTTGTGTCTGGGGTCAACCATGTATCTTCCTTAGACAATTGCAGCCGAGTGGAACCCCCCCGCCTGCGGTGGTGTCACCTCCCAAGGCTCCGGTGTTATAACTCTGCAGAGGGCCTTGCTTTGCTGCATCACCTTCATTAACTCGGCACTGGAAGCTTCTCTGTCATCCCTGGCTCCATGATTCGCCTCTCCACTCCGGCTTAGCTTCCCCAAGTTTATTTCTCCACTTATCTACAGCGAGGACAGAGGGAGGCAGAGACAGAGGGAGAGAAAGGGGAGATACTCGGAGCTCGGCCTGTGTTTTTTAATCTGTTATTCTCCTGTATTGGCACGGGCGTCTCCAGTGTGGGGATTAAGAATCCAGACAGAGTGATGGAGCTCAGCGCTGACCCCGGGGGCGCTGAGGACTGGAGGAGGAGGAGAGGGGAGAAACAAAATAAATCATCTCTGTGGAATGAAAGAGAGAAAGACGGTAGACGCAACGAGCCGGGTGGAGGATTGTGTGTGTTTGTGTGTGTGTGTGTGTGTGTGTGTGTGTGTGTGTGTGTGTGTGTGTGTGTGTGTGTGTGTGTGTGTGTGTGTGTGTGTGTGTGTGTGTGTGTGTGTGTGTGTGTGTGTGTGTGTGTACAGAGGAGAGAGTGAGGTGCTGGCAGTGTAATGGTCTTAATTAGGTAAAGGGAGCAATCTAACTCCTGGAACATGACATAAGAAATTCTGAAGGTCTAAAAAACGGTGGTTTAAAGCTACTAAGTACATTTACAGTGCTTAAGTACACATTTGAGGTACTTTACCCAAGTGTTTGATTTGATGCTACTTTATACTTCTACTCTACTACACTTTGGAGGCCAATTTTGTACGTTTTACTACATTTGTTTTACAGATTTGTTTACTACTGTCTATCAATTCAGATTTAGATCAAACTCAGGAATAACTTGACATATTATTATTTGGTATTGATTGAACCATCCAACATTATAATGATGTAAGTCACTAAAACTGTGTGAGGGTTAACAGAAAACAAAGTGGCAGCAATGTTATTTCAAGTTTTTCTTTCAAAGATATTTCACAGTTCCAGCTTCTCAAATGTGAAGATTTGCTATTAGTACTTGTAATCAAGAACCTTAACACTTTGTCCACCACTGTTAACCTGTTGATAAGCAGCTGAGGGGTTACCAGTGCTGCTTCCACTCCTCATTTTCACATGGATGAATTCATCAGATGAATAAACCAGATCAAGATTTCATGCAGTCAGGCCCATCAGCGCAGAGGCAAAGCTATCTTCTCCAGCGTTGTGTCTTGCAGCAGCAGAGAGGCTACAGTGTCCAAATTATTAATATTAATTAATTAAATATATAATTAATCAAATTCTCTCTCTCGGGCTCTGGGTGGGTGCAGAGCCCGAGAGAAACGGCTAGAAAAGGAGAATTGTTTTGAGGACTGACCGACTGACAGTGACCTCTGGAGCTGCTGGTCGCTGCTAACATGTATTATAAATCCACGTATATAGCATGCAGCTGCAGGTACTGGTGAGCCAATGGATTATAATCCATGAAGCTGCTTTGAGTCTGAAGGCCCATTTGACACTGTTCAACACATGTCCTGTTTGTGCACTGTGCACATGTAATGGATGAATTGTTTCACAGGTACAGAACGATAATAACGTTCAGCACAGTAACTCTTCCCAGTCACGATTTCATCAAAAACTTTGCAAACTTAGCCTTTTTCATTTTGGAGTTGTTTCCAATGAGGTTTCTGCACGTAATGTAAGAGAATGATCCTGTGCTACATCTGAAGTGTCCTCTGTAGACTGGGATATGTGTTGCTGTGTTTGTGTGGCACTTTCTTTTCCACTTGAAGGAGATTAACATATGTTTCTCTTCTGCTGGGTGCCCTGCTGAGAGGTGGGAGTTGTTCACGCTGGGTTCTCTGTGATCCGCCTGCAACCCTGAGGATGCTGGTTCCATCTTCTCTGCATAGATGATGTACAGGTATCTCTAATTCCAGATATTCATGTATTTTTCCCATTGAACATGGAATACTGCTTCTAAATCCATACCAATAGGAACAAAAAAGAAATAGCTTTAAATATCAAATACCCCAAACCCTTGATGTGTGTTGAGCCCCTCATTGTGTTTTTGTTGACCTCACCCCCCCCCCCCCCCGGTCGCTGCACTCTGACTTCTTCCGTGTTTAGTTTCTCTGCATTTCCTTCCCGGCTCTTTATTTGTCAGGAGGATTGCTTCCTGGCTCAAGGTCACTCCTCCTCATTCACCTCCTCTCCTCGAGGTATCGATGCTAAAGCTACATCGATATCCCTGAGCGCTCAGTGCTTGTGCTCTAATATCCTCCAAACACCACCTGCCAAAATATTGATGCTGTATTCATGGGAGATGCTTAGAGAGACTCACAGAAGGACAAGGAAAGACACAGCCCGCTGTGATCTGAAATAGAACACTGCCGCTCTTTTGATTGATAGTTTATGGCGATTCTTATTAAATGTTGCAGAGTCAGCACAGTGAACAGCTCAACTCTTTCCGTCTTAGCACATATTTGGGGAATGTTATTGATGTGCTGTGCATGGGTGCTTCTGGGGGGGGGTGCAGTGGTGGCCAGTGTAACTGTAACAATGAGTTTTGACCCCCGTTTGGTCCCCCTTAAAAGAGGAGTTTATAATGACAATAGAGTAATTAGCCGAAGTGAACTGGAAAGCATTTTGTTTTTCATAATTTAATTGAATAACATAACAGACACATTCTATTACCAAACACAAACCCCACCAATGATTGAGCTCTTGGTCCTTTTGGTTTTGTGCACGATGACTTTATATAAAACTAACAATGTTAAATGTTGAACACTGTCTTTGTCTCTTTCGTCCTGCACTATGTGCCCCTCTCATACTCTGAAACCACTTCAATGTTGACTAATGAAATGTGTTATGCTAACAAAATACACATACCTGTATTAGGTAAGGTGAAAGCAATAACATTAAGTTCAACCTAATATTTTGTATCTAAACTTAATATTATTTTGTTCAACTAACCTATTACCAAGTCGTTTTACACAAAAGAGGAATTTGCTTTGACATAAATGGTGCATACAGAGACACAGAAAGAAGAATACATGCAAAAATACCACGATTATAAAAGCTATTTAAAAAAACTATTCGAAGACTATTGTGACAAATTAAAAATAATGACCATATTTACACAAAATATGATTTTGTGAGTGACTGAGTACAGTCAAATATAATAATATATGACAAATACTATATTCAAGGAGAGCTGTGCAGATTTAAAAATAGGTAATGGAAGCAGAAATGTGCCAAATGTTGTGCAGGATTTTACAATATTATGTGTGAATTGCCTCTTTTGGATCGGGGTCTTTGCCCCCAATCAGCTGTTGCTCTGATCGTTGTATTCATCTAACAGAGACACAGAGAGGGGAACGCTGCAGGAGGAGAGCTCCAGCATCATTGAAGGAAACAGCCTTTTCTTCCATAAGCAGGTTCTCCACCTCTCCACACAGAGCGCGTCTGGCCAGATGGGCGCCCAGAACAAATACAGCCGTGTTAATCTCTACTTGTCTTTCTGCCCCTGAGGCGAGTGTGTGTGACAGCTGTGTGTTTGTACGAGGCGTATTGATGGTTTGACCTCTCGACTTGATACACTTCTCTGTACTTCATCCTCCTGGACAAACAAAAGCGTAAGTATTAGACTTTGGTATTCTGCAGGCGCACGTCCCATTGTTGCCCCTGTCACAGCGTGGTGGGAGGTATAGGCCGGGGGGTGCCGGGGGGTGCCGGGGGGGGGGGGGGGGGCAGTCCTCGCTAGTTAACATGCAAATTAATGGTTCTCTGGGCCTGAAAGGGTCACTCAGGTCAAACTGTGTGATAAGTCAGTGTCAGATTACAGTGTGTGTGTGTGTGTGTGTGTGTGTGTGTGTGTGTGTGTGTGTGTGTATGTGTGTGTATGTGTGTGTATGTGTGTGTGTGTGTGTGGGTGTGTGTGTATGTGTGTGTGTGTGTGTGTGTGTGTGTGTGTGTGTGTGTGTGTGTGTGTGTGTGTGTGTGTGTGTGTGTGTGTGTGTGTGTGTGTGTGTATGTGTGTGTGTGTGGGTGGGTGTGTGTGGGTGGATGGTCAGCAGTGCAGCTGGACTCTTTCCCTTGAGCTACAATGTAAAGAAAACCACCTATTTTTCTACCAACATTTGCACATAATAGTCATTTATTTGGTAATTGCCAGTAGAGTAGTTGGTGATTGTTGGAACAAAGGTAAAACAAAGACACTTTTAATGACTTTGAACATATCTTGTTTCTGGAGGAAAAGTATTGAAATTCTTTACTAAAACACACACCGTAAAATACTACATTTCATGTAAAAGTACTGCTTTGAGAATTGTACTTAAATTAAAGTTAATAAACATGATTAGGAAAATGTACTTTGGAGTAAAAAAAAGTAAATAAATTGAAAATACATTTAGTACAGTCAAAAGTAAAATATGGCTTCGAAAATGTAATACAGTAGAAGATAATAAAAAATAATCGGATAAAGTACCTCAAATGTGTACTTACTTGTACAATAGCCGACTCACTTACTTTCCAACAATGATTTTGAATGTATTGCGTTTAACGAGATGAGTGAGGTAACATGACGTTGTGTTAATGGAGTCTGGTGATCATATCAAATATATGTTTTGTACATTAATACATTATATAAAAAATGTCCAAATCCCAAAGTAACATGTCAACCCTTGTGTTATGTTTCATCCCTGCTGATCGGAGCTGGAGCTGATAAATACCGAGGCCGATGCAGAGGCTTTTGTCCCGGGAAAGAATGCAGATTGTCACTTTTCACACTGGAGACAAAAGCCTGATGTTAGTGGGTGGGTGGGTTGGGTTTTTGTCCGGTGGGTAGGGGGCTTCAGTGGCTGCTATGCTGCCTTGTAACCCTGTAAACATGTCTGTTGTACATCAATCAAGCTCTATGAAAGAATTGAAACAGACAGACAGGAGACAGGGACAGACAGCCAATGGGCAGCCAGGGAACAAACACTGATGGCGATGGCCGGCCTGATGGTGTGGGTGTGTTTGGGGACGATCAATTTTGTATGATATCTTTTTTTATTTTATTGATATGCTCCCTGGGGAGGTAAATGCCATCATGGGCTGCACTATAGATGTCTGCTTTGAGGACGATTGATTGGTCTGGCATTTGATCTTCTGAGCTCACGGTGAAGGATGGGGAGATGGAATCATGGGAGCACCCATGGCCGCCCCCCACCCCCACCACCACTCAGTCCCCCACCCATGTCACCCTTTTTGCTCCTTCCATCATGTATCTGTCCCTTCTGCTGCCATACATCCCTCACTGTCTTGTTTCCCACAGAAGTGCCTCTTAAAACCCGGGGAGGTGTGCTTTTAAAGATTTGAAAGGTTTTACCCAGGGTTCTGTTGTGCTAAAAGCCGAATAAATGACTGTCAGAGGTCTAATAATGAACGTTAAAGTAATGCAGCTACCAGCCTTTAATTAGCTAAGTAATCTTAGGAGCACACTGCTCTTTCTTTTATTCCCATTTTCAGTCTGAGCTATTTCATTAACAGCCGAACACATGTGTAACGCTCATTTAACGATGCACAAGACACACATGCAATAAAGGGACCAGAAGGAAGGACAGACACGGAGAGTATAAATCAATTGCATATTTAATTTTACTCGTTAAATAAAGCACTTGATTCATATGAAATCTATATTCTCTTAAATGGGTGATGAATTAAAAAGGCGCAGGCGTCGCCATGTGGCGTGTGAGAATAAAAGACTCCATTGCAAAAGGACAGGGAGAATATGAGAGCTGTAATTGGATATCTGGGAATTAATTTGTCTGGCGAACATACTATGAATCACATCAGGTCATAAAACCCAGATGGAGCAGAGAGGGAGGACTGGCACAAGGTGGTGGAGATGATATTTAACATTTCATACCTTTCACGAGTCTGCACTGCCACCATGTGGGGAGAAAAGAGTCAAACTGTGGGACAGCTGGGTTTATTTAGACGTGCTTATACATGCAATGTTGTATGAAGTAATTAGGTACCTATGGAGGCGTGTGGTGCAGTGGGTTGTGTGTTGGTGTTGTGATCAGCGGGTCACAGGTTCAAACCCCACTGCAGTCAGCATGTCGTTGTGTCCCTGAGACTCTTCACCCCAAATGGCTCCTGTGGGGATTGTCCACAGTATTGAATATGTAAGTCACTTTGGATAAAAGCGTCTAACAAGTGACATGTAATGTAGCTTAATAAAGTAAAAGTAGTAATACTACAGTGTAAAAATACTCTGTTACAAGTCCTGCATTTCAAATACTTCTTACTTAAGTAAAAGTACAAAAGTATTAGCACCAAAAAAAGAATGTAAGTACCAACAGTAAAAGTACTTTCTGTGCTAAATGTCCCATTGATGTGGAATACATCATAGATGGTTCAACTTAGTATTATTGCTTTTGAAAGTTGACATAACACACACACAACACATTTGCCAACGTTTCAGTAGGATATTTTAACCTATAATTATTTGTCATAGTTTATTTATTAGTTCATTTATATTTTAGTTTTAGCTCATCTGAATCTGTGAAGTTAGTAACTCATGTTGTCAAAAGGTTGTAGTGAAAAAAGTACAGTATTTGGCGGCCAAATTGTAGTGGAGTAGAAGTTTAAAGTAGCATACAAAAATAAGTAAAAGTACCCCAAAATCGTACTTGAGTATATACTTCACTACATGACACCATTGGCTACACTTGAGCTCCCCAAAGAGTGCCACCATTCAAATACAAATGACTTTTCAAACTATGAATCAAAGCTGGATGAATATTAGAACTGATCTGGTCCCCCTAGGGAAACATGTGGAGAATAACTACTGTGGGAAGAAGGCTAACCACTCTGAACCATGAAACCTGAGAACCACTTGGACGTGACTATTGATGAAACTCTATTTCCTCCTGAGACTGAAAGAATGCAGAGTGGGAGCGAGGCCTGGAGTCACCTTATCACTGACACCTCCTATAACCACATTTATGAAGACATTTCTTTGGCGCTTTCTACATAAATGTCAGTATTATAATCCTCAATAATCTCCACCAAGAGGGTGATGGAGGATGTATGTGACAGTTGGAACTGCACGTTTCCCCCTTAGAGCAGGAATGTTTCTGTATGTTTCAGCAGCCATGCATCAATGTGAAGGATGTAGCTGAAGCTAAAAGAGGAGCATGCTCATTAATTATGCCCCAATGTAATATTAGAAAAGCCTGGTGATAGAGATGTCTTCGCATTGACATTGTTTTAGCCTCCTCATGGTCTCATTCCTCTGTCTGTTAGTTCCCAGTGTCTCACACGTTTGTGTAATGACTAGTCTGTAGTGAAATTACAAAAAATAGGGTTTTTGGGGTGAACATTTAAAAAGTGCACTTGTTCTTTACCTTGGTTTGTTTCTTTATTAAATGCGTGAGTTTTTCATTACAGCAAAGGCTTGAAGAAAGCCTTTCCGAGCAGTAAAAGTAAGAAGATAAAGTTGAATTCCTACAGTCATTGTAATACTATTATTAATTACAAATACTACTGCTACATACTTATCTACCTGAATCTGTAATTTTGTAAAAAGTTCACTAAAATTGTTATTTTAAATATGATGTGCATGCCTTTTAACTAATAATGTTGTATTATTTGTTGTCTCTATCTATACTTTGCTGTACCAATGTACATTTCCCCTCGACGAATAAAGGAATTCTGATCCTGTTTTATATTTATAATAATAATAAAAGTAACAATATTAATACATTATAATAAAAACAATAATATATTGTATTTTTTCTGTCAAGTTTTTTGTTTTTATTTAAAAAAAATCTTCATTTTAATTTATTTCAGTTGTAAAATCAAATAAATAAGTCAATAAATAACAAAATACTTTATTAAATTAAAAAAACGAATCAGCGGAACCTTTACTCAAGTACGGTTGTTCCAGCCGAACTCAGTTAAGCACTGCACACAACATGGAGGAAAACAAATGGTCAAAGTCAGTCATCTTTTTACATTAAATAACGCTCAGTTGCAGCAAAACCTGCCTTCATTGTTAGTGTATTAGTGATGTTAGTACTGACCCTCAGGTAAGTGGAGACAGTAACCCCTGTGACGTGTTAAACCTCACTGTTACATGTAACGGTGATGTTTTGCTAACGTGCTAATCATACGGGAATACTTTCATGTAACACTTTATAAATGCGTGGGATTAAAATAAATTGAACATGTAATTCAAATGCAGAAATGCAGATATGTATTTCGTATAATGCTGTAGTAGTTATTATAGCTCAGTATAATACATAATAAAGCTAAATAAGTACTCAGATCTTGTAAGTAAAAATAAGTAGTACCAGAGTGTAGGAATACTCTGTTACAGTAAAAGTCCTGCATTACAATGTTACTCAAGTAAAAGTCCAAAAGTATTATCATCAAAATATAGTGAAAGTAGCGACAGTAAAAGTATTAATTGTGCAGATTGGTCCATCTCAGAATAATATATATGATATGTTTTATAATGATTGATCATGAAAGTGTTCTCAAAGCTGGTAAAGGTGCAGCTAGTCTGAATGACTTTGTATACTGCAGGGTAGCTGGTGGATTTACTCCAGGTGGAACTAAAGTCTGATTTAACACTTGATTAGATTTCACATCATTCATCCAGATCTGTAAAGTAACTAAAGGTATTAGATATATGTAGGCGTAAAAGCACACCATTTACTCAAGTACAGTACTTGAGTAAATCTACTTGGTTACTTTAACGAGGCTTCACTAACACCTTGTCCTTCCTCAGCTGCTGGCAGGTCTGACCGCAGGGACCATGATCTGTCTCCTCCCGTCCCGGGGGCTTCTTCCTGGGACACAGCTGTGCTCTGTCCCCCGGCAGAGGCTCCATAAACTGGCTTCAGTCCAGAATGTCAGAATGCTTGGTCCAAAGAAAGTCCAAAGCTTACTTTACCCCTTCAGTCAGGTGGAGCCTTACCTGGACAGGTACTGTATTTTCTGTCCACATCCAGACAGTGTTGGAAGAAGTACTCCATTACTTAAGTAAAAGTACAAATACTATCGTCTTAAAATACTCCACTAGAAGTAAAAGTCCAGATTTCAAAATGTTACATAAGTAAAAGTACAAAAGTGAGTGATAAACATTCATCTGTTTGTCATCTTAAAATCGACTTATTTATCTAAATAGTTATCACCGTAATAAACCTTATCGAATTTCGTCTTACTGTACAATATTTAATTTGACATTCTTTTCTTGTATATATCATATTCTATTTACGTGTATATAGACTTCTTGCACTATTTTTGTATTAGTTTTTTTGTATTTTATTATATATGTTGCATCGTTGGAGGAGCTCGGGTCAGAAGAATTGAATGGCCATGTCTACGCTGTAGCGCATGTGCATCGGACATTCAAACCTTTGAAAAGCATTAGCATCAACATATACGTAGAGTGCACTCTTTACCTTTGTCTCTTCATTATAGCAGAGGCTTGAGTGCAGCGTGTAAAATGACCCATTTGATAATAACATCAAATACAGAAGAATTATCAGCTAAATGTTGGTAAAGTATCAAAAGTACATGTTTAACAGAAGGGATCTTTTGACAGTATATTATTGTTATGGTTATTGTATCATCCTGTCTTTACACATGTAAGTAACAGCATTTTAGTATTGCAGTTTTCTCAATGTGGACTAAATGTAGGTACTGAAAATACCGTGCAGATTAGTAGTACTGCATTGTACCATGTTGTCATACGTCCAACGTAACTGTGTTAAAGTACATGTAGTGGAGTAGAAGAAAAAAGCAGCATAACATGGAAATAAGTAAGGTACAAATATGTCAAAAGTACCAACGTTCAATACCTAGTAAATGTACTTTGTTACTTTGAACGACTGCATCTGGGATGTTTGACTAGATGATTCTCCCCATGTTTTCCTTCATCTCCCCTGAATGTGATTTGTATAAAGTGAAATGGAATGCCTCTTTCAGGTCGGTGGACCGCTCTCAGTTCCAGCACTTCCATCCCAGCGTGGAGGACATGACGAAAGCAGAAACTCTCTTCCTCTCCTCGCCGTCTCATAAGATCGATTACCGCATCTCTGCAGAGCGGTTGGACCATGTTCCTGTCCTGAAGCCACCAGAGGTCAGTGGGCAGCCCCCTCTCACTGTTATCCCCCCAGCTGTGCAGTCTTTTGGCATCTGGTACATTCAAACCCATGGACTCCTCCCACACACTTCCTGGTTGTTTTTCATGCCTAACCTAAAGCAACTCCTCCCAACAACCCTTGTGTTGTTCACATGCAGGTGTCTTATTAAAGGGTACACAAAGAGAGTTTGTGTAAGCTACCATTTCAATAATTCATGATGCTGTGGCGGTGTGCAACAAATAGTTATTTGAAGAAGCCAGGCAGTGAAGAATGTACCCCGGGTCTCGCAAATCTCCCCTTCATCTGATAAAGTTAAACTGTAAATACAATTACAAAAATATTCAAATTGATTGCACATGCAAGGACATTTTCTTACATCATGATGTTGATGAATTGATAGTCGGATTACCCTGTGTTCTCTTATGCTCTGTGTCCACCATGAGCAGATGTTGTGTCACTTTCAGATTTGCATTCCTCAAACTGCATTAGTCCATGTCAGAGGCACATCAAACACAGGTGCAGTTATTCTGTAATGAACAAGTGTTGTAAAAAGCGCCCAAACTCTAGCGTAAAAGCCTTCATATGTCTCTGAGAGCACAGACCTCACTTTGTTGTGCTCCTTAGCTTCGTATCCTAAGTGGAAACCACACAGATGTGTTTTGTTTTATTGCTAAGACCAGCAAGTTTGACTTGTGTTTCTGAATTCAGGGGGCGTCCAGGTGAGTTGTACATGTCAGGGGAACTCCATTTCTGGATGTTCTTATGACACATGAACGCAGCACAGAGTGAAACATAATATGTGTATCCGCTACAAAAATGTAAGCAATCCTGCTGACAGACAGACAAAAAAGGATTGTTGGTGACAACCATGCTGGTTCACATTGTCCCTCCTCAGCTCGAAACGTGGACACTCAGTGTGTGAACAAGGAAGCGTAATGTCTCTGCAGCCTCATACATAATGAAGCATGAGTTGACAGCTGATGATGCATGAGCAGATATGTAACCTTACAGACAGTGGTGTTCAGGGGGGGCGTCAGAATGGAACAGTGTTGGTAGGACAGCGGGGGCTCAGTCACCCCCCCCTCTCCGCTCTGTCACTGATGATGTATGTGAGCTCCCTGCATCCATCTGTCTGTCTGAGTGAGTGATGAGCCCCCCCCCCCCCCCCCCCCCCCCCCCCCCCACAGTCAGAGCAGGTGATGGTAAATGGACTGCATCTATGTAGTGCTTTCCAGACCCCTCAAAGTGTTTCAACATGTACAGGACAGCTTTCACCCATTCACACACATCCATACAGAGGCACGGCTGCCATACAAGGCACACAGGAGAATCACAACTCCTGTTGTTACCTTTCACAATAAAAGCCCTTTACATCAAACCTGACCACTGCTGAGCAGCTGAGCGTCTCGCTAAGAGGCAACTCAGCCTTATAGAGAACAGCATCTCTCCCAAAATCAAAAGCGTTATTTTTCAAAGTGATTGGTCTGATTTTGCCACAGTGGGCCAACAGTTATTATTGGATAAGCGAGGGGGGTTAATTGTCTGTTGTCTGTCGCTCAGAGATTTGTATTGACGGGAAACCCTGCCTTTCATGAGGCATATTCAGGCAGCGGCTATACACCAACACTGAAACACATGAGCACATATTACAGTTTAAAATAAAATCTGAGGTGACAGAAAATGCTCCGTTTTAGTTTAATACACACAGTTCAGCTCACACACACTTGTGTATGAACATATAGGCACTTCTCTGCCACATATCCTCCGTAAAAAAAAAAAAAGGCCTGATGGTTATTTTTGGCCGACCCCATGTGACTGTGGAAAGGTCACGCCCACACAGGAGACCAAGTTTGGTTTAGAGCAAAGAAAGTGAAAACCATAAAGCAGACTCAGGCAGTAGGCGTATAGACTCACTCTTAAAGTTAGCCTACAGAACAGTACAGCTCACAGAGAAGAGAGAACATCTGATCCTTTACAACAAACACTATGTGCTCTTTTTAGTGTTGACTAACAATGTAATCCTGCTAGAAATCCCTAATTTATGGAAATGAAACAGTAATCAGATTTTGTATGTACCTGTAATGGAATACAGTTAACATTGTTTGTATCCTGATGACCTAATCCTGTCACATGTAATCCGTTCCTCCAATAGCCTGCATGTCATTGAGTCACTATTACATTACATGTCACTTGTTAGACGCTTTTATCCAAAGCGACTTACATATTCAATACTGTGGGCAATCCCCACAGGAGCACTTTGGGGTGAAGTGTCTCAGGGACACAACGACTTGCTGACTGCAGTGGGGTTTGAACCTGTGACCCGCTGATCACAACACCAACACACAACCCACTGCACCACACGCCTCCACTATCATTATCACAGTGTAATGTAATTTAACACAATATTTCAAAATAAAGCAGCTTGTGTTTATCTCCAGGTGTGTTTCATCGGCAGGAGCAACGTGGGCAAATCCTCTCTCATCAGAGCTCTGTTCTCCCTCACTCCGGAGGTAGAGGTCCGAGTGTCCAAAACCCCTGTGAGTACCCACAATGCACCGTGTGTTTCTTTCCTTTATTATTCTGTTGATAATGTAAGGCTAAAGCTCTGTTATACATGAAGGGTCATCTGTGTGTGGAACCTCACTCCCTAAAAAGTTCAAAAGTATTGTTTAGTTATTTGGTCAGAGTTTACTTGTATATCTTTGTTTTAATTTAAATGACTAACTAGGGCTGTGCAATTAATCGTATTTTAATCGCGATTACGATTAAGGTTTGCGACGGTTATGAAAACAGCATAATTGACAAAATACGATTATTTTGCTGGGTGCGCTTTCGCCCCTCCCTAAAAGCCCACTCGGCCACGTGGGAGTGACATGTGTTGTGAGTGTTCAGCGCGAGCGAAGATGTCAGAACAAGAGCAGCAACTCGTTAAAAAGAAGGGTACAACTATTTCCACTATTTGGAAGTACTTTGCCATTACATTTCACATCGCTAAAGATATGTGCCCAGTTAGCACTGTTAGCAACCAGGGCTTTAAGCAACTTGTCAACACGTTGGACAAGCGTTACGCGATGCCGTCTCGGTATTATTTCAGCAGGTCTGCGCTGCCTGCGCTATGTGACAAATGCCGTGGGGAAGTTGAGAGAGATGTGGCTTCAGCTGACTACTTTGCTACCACAACAGACCTATGGTCTAGCCCAGGGGTGCCCAACCAGTCGATCGCGAGATGTGTCTAAAAATAGAACAACAATATTCTGTTTTATCGTTAATGTCCTGTAACATAATCTTCCTGTGCCAGAATAATGCACTTGAACGCATCAAAGCTTTGTGATTGGCCGGCGTCACCCCATGTGTCGGGGCGTGGCTGAGGGTCTTCAGTACAGGTGGCAATATTGTCGCCTGCCTGCGCTCATCTCTGAAACCAGACCATGTAAACAGCCTGGTGTTTCTTGCAAAAAATCTTTAAGAGATGACATGAGCAGCCCTACCAGCATTTGCCATGGTGGCCTAAACATTTTTATTTGGTCTTAAATTGTAGTTCAACATTTATTTCCTGTTACTTCTGGACCATGACGGTTGGCCAGCCTTCAACGTTTAACTGAGTGGAATATGTTGAATATGTTTTACCAACATGTTGGCTATATGTTAAGGAGTGTTCAGTAGGTTGTGACAGTGCACTGCATCATATTTGATTTAATTTATTTTGGTCTAATTTATTTGTATTTATCATATTAATATATGTTTATATGGTTTTGGAAGTGTGCTCCAACATATTTGTTGATCTTGTTTATTGGTAAAATATTATTTGTTTTAAAGTTCAATAAATGGTCAATGAATAATCGTCAAAATAATCGTGATATCAATTATTGACCCAAATAATCGTGATTATGATTTTTGCCATAATCGCACAGCCCTATGACTAACATACATTTGTTTCCTTGTGTCTGATTTAATTTGACCAATTTTATGCTTCTTTATTTCTTAACCTAAAATGTTTGCATTGTTGGAAATGCCTTTGGGACTCTTAGAAATAGTCATATTAATAACAATGACACACTGCTCATCAGATGGAACATATATTAGTGTAACATTGCATTACACTAAATTGAAATCCAGCGCCTCACACACATCACCAGTGTGATTTAAAGTGTGTGATTCCTCTCTTTGGTTTGTCATGATACCTGCATCCGACCTCTGCAGCTCATCCAGAATGCAGCGGCTCGTCTGGTCTTCAACCTTCCTAAATTCTCCCACACCACGCCGCTCCTCCGCTCCCTTCACTGGCTTCCGGTAACTGCTAGAATCCACTTCAAGACACTGGTACTTGCTTACCGTGCTGCGAATGGATCTGGCCCTTCCTACATCCAGGACATGGTTAAACCGTACACCCCAGCGCGTGCACTACGCTCTGCATCAACCAAACGACTCGCTGCACCCTCACTGCGAAGGGGACCCAAGTTCCCATCAGCAAAAACACGTGGGTTTGCTATCCTGGCTCCAAGATGGTGGAATGAGCTCCCCATTGACATCAGGACAGCAGATAGCTTATACACCTTCCGGCGCAGACTGAAAACTCATCTCTTTCGACTCCACTTCGAGCGTTAGAACTATTAACAAAGCACTTATATACTAATAAAGGGCTGGCTTATCTAAAGCCAGTTGAGTAGCACTTGAAATGTTTTGCTCTATGAAACCTGATGTACTTATATGATTCTGTTTTCTTCAAGGTTGTATTTTGTTGGTCGAACGCACTTATTGTAAGTCTCTTTGGATAAAAGCGTCAGCTAAATGTAATGTCTAGTTTAAAGTTGTGTTTCCTTGCCGTCTCCTGAGCGTTTGTCTCTCTCTCTCTCTCTCTCTCTCTCTCTCTCTCTCTCTCTCTCTCTCTCTCTCTCTCTCTCTCTCTCTCTCTCTCTCTCTCTCTCTCTCTCTCTCTCTCCTCCTCAGGGTCACACTAAGAAGATGAACTTCTTCCAGGTGGGCAGAGCGTTCACCATCGTGGACATGCCGGGGTACGGACACAGATCGCCCAAAGACTTTGTGGATATGGTGGAGCCGTACCTTTTCATCAGAGAGAAGTAAGAATAAACCTCATTCATACTTCTCAGGGGTACATATGTTATATGATGTATTACTTACTATATTTATCTGACAGCATTCATTTACAAATGGGTATTTAACATATTACAAATATAGTTAATTATTATGTCTTTATTGATCTGGGATTATACATAAAATGACATTAATCTCAAAGAGAGAAAATGTGCTATGTGCCAGATTAAAACTAAAAGCTCATTTCCATCTGCAGAACTAACGTATTTTTGTTGTTATTATTATTATTATTATTATTATTATGCAGTTAGCTATTTCTTTTTATCATGCAGCTATTATGATGCATTGTCAAAAGGTTAGGTAGTTACCTTTTTTTTAAATAATAATAGAAAATGTTGTAATATGTTAAATACCCATTTGTAAATGTATACTGTCGGATAGATACAGTAAGAAATACAACATGTTACTTATGTACTTATGGAGAAGAAGAATGAAGTAGCAAAGTTGTACTAAATTACAGTACAGAGGGAAATACACTTAGTTACATTTCTGCACTTTTCCAGTTGTATTTTGCACAACCCTGTTGGGAGAAATCTGCATGCAAATAGATGTTATGCTTATGAGGTCTGTTTCTGTGTTTCCCATGACTGGCAGAGGGATATCTGTAATATCAGGCCTGCTACCATACGTTTCAAAGATCTCACTTTTCTTCGGATTGCTCCACCTGTGGACTGTGACCTGCTCCACAAGGTGGCGCTGTAATAATGCAGCTCTCATATCTGGATTACAGTTTCTGTAGCAATGATGAGCAGACCACTTAAGACCCTGTATATTAAGAAAATGAATGATACTTTATCCAAAGGGAACGGAGTACTTTTCTAGTGTACTAACCAATCTGGAGATTTTAATGTTCTTATTTTAATAACCTTAAAGGACCTTAATAAGAACTGATCAGTCACTTCCTGCTCGTTGTCCTATCTCTGTCTCCTCAGTCTGGTGAGGACCTTCCTGCTGGTCGATGGCAGCGTTGGTCTGCAGCAGGCCGACCTGATCGCCATGGAGATGTGTGAGGAGATCAGACGTCCATACGTGGTAGGACACACACACACAACTTGGGGGGGGTTGGGGGAGGGAAGAGCCCAATATCTCTAGCTCTAACTTCTCAACTGTGAATGTTTTGTACGGATGCTCCGATCGATCGGCTGCCGGTCATTATCGGCTGATATTCACTCTTAGTGTGATCGGTGCTCTCTATAAAGGCCGATCAGATGACGCAAAATACATGAAACCTTTCTCTGTGCGCGGCAAAAGAAGCTCGCCAAAATGGCTTCACCGGTCTGGCAGTTTTTCAAGGTGTCCGAAAAAGACAATAACATAGCGATATGCAACGTGTGTGAACCGGAAAAGACACATTTGAACAGATCACTTTGAGAACGTATGATGAGCAGTTTTCACCATGCCAAACATTTGTACGGTTGATAGATAAATCAATAATGACAATAATCCCTTGTTGCTGCCATAAAACACTTACATAAATGCTGCATCACTGTGACACACACTTATTTACAAACTTGCCTGATAGCAGTTGTGTGTGTGGCATGTTGTGTGGTGAGAGTTGGTTCGAATGTAAACACGGGAATCATCTAACGTAGTCACACGGAGAGCGTGCCACAGAGACTTTGAGCAGCTCCAGGCTGTAATATGCTGATGTAATATTCTAATATTGCTGACAGACAACAGCGTTTAGTTCACCTTCTGCATTTGGATCAAACTAGGTTCTCAATGCAAACTGCACTAGGTTTTGTTTGGAAACCATCAAAGACCATCACTGCATTTACGTCTGCCCCAAACTGTGGGATGAAAACGGACTGAATGTAAGCTTGTGGTAGCACTCTAATGGCGCGTTTCCACTGCAGGCCTCGCTCGGTTTGGTTAGGCCTTATTAGGCCCGGCTCACTTTAATGCTGCGCTTCCATTACAGTTTAGGAACTGGGGTAGTTACTATAGTAACGCAGTGTAGGCGGAGCCGTGACGTCATCTTCAATGAGAGCCCCAGAAAAACAACACAGCCATTAGCTCTTAGCACTCAGAGCTCACAGCTCCTCATATCTGTTCAGAAACTAGACAAAAGTTAAACAAGTACAAACCACAGACTGTCTGTGTCATGGTGAATATAGTCGCTGGTTTATTTATGTCTGTATAGGCCGTTGTTGTGAGTGTGGACGGTCGGAGCATATATAACGTTAGCTTAGCCAAGCTCCGTTTAGAAAACACGCATTTTAAAGGTTTTTCGCCTGCCGTCTGTCTGCAGACTTGTCAAAGCATTAATTCATGGTTTTTACTAACCGGTATCAGTATGTTGTTACTTCGGCATCATTTAGAAACGTGTATTAAAATTAAATCACGGTCAAATATGTTCATCTTGTTGTAGTTGTAGCCCCCTTGCCAGCGATTCTCTCTCTAGTTTAGCATACTCAGCCCGACTCAGCCTGGTTGTTCCTGGCCCTAGAACCACGATTTAGTCGGGCCAGAAAAAAGGTGAAAAAGTAGCCCCGGGCCAAAACTAGGCCAAGTGGAAACGCATCCAAAAACGGGCCCCGCACGGCTCGGCACGCTTAAAGCGAGCTACCCGCTGCAGTGGAAACATGCCATTAGGCCCTGTGTTCAATCAATCAATCAAAGTTTATTGATATGGCCCAATATCGCACATTCTACATTTGTCTCAGTGGACTTTACAGTTTATACAGAATACGACACCCTCTGTCCTTGGACCCTCACATCGGACAAGGACAAACTTCCGGAGAAAACCCACAGTTTAAAGGGAAAATGGGAGAAACCTCAGGGAGAGCAACAGAGGAGGGATCCCTCTCCCAGGACGGACAGACGTGCAATAGATGCCGTGTGGAAATCAAAGAGATAATACATTTGCAACATATGTAGACCAAACTCTAGAAAACATAATGTGTCTATTCAGAAGATAAAGATGGATCCAGGAGGATGTCAACAATCCTCTGGCTCATCAGAGAAGTAGTAAGGTGAGCGTCAGGCAGCAGGACCACAGCAACAGCCACGACTCAGGATGCAGGACTACACAGACACCAAAAAGACTTGTCGGGGATGCTGGGTTATTCGTTTCTTTTTGTTTTCATGGCGTGGAGAGAGCTTTCTATCCTTCATATATCTTGACAACCGATCACCGCTGTTCTACGACCGACTAGCATAGTTCCTTTTTATTATCTCGTTGAGCTATTCACTATTTGTTTGACATTGTTTTTTTCACCATAAGCACAACCTGAAGATGCTTGCTCTCACACTTTGTTCAAATGAGCTTTAGCGCTCAGTCAGAAACCCCCAGAGCGATCAGTGTACTGAGATAAAAGCACAGCACTCGACAGGTCTGCTGAAAGAAACACGTTTTTGGTCTTTGTTATGAGCCAAAAACAAGCTTCTCCTCCAATGTATACAGTGATGTCACAAGCTCTTTCCTGAAATGTTGAATTTCTACCTGAAGTGCTCGTAGCGGCCGCACATAAAACTGTTGTGCTCTGAAACGAGACCGTGGGTGTGCACCGCATCAGATGGCATGAGCTCTCCCATTGAAAACTGCCCCAAAACATTCTGCAATGACATAGGAGGGAATCATGTGATCACATTATTTAAATAAACCCATAAAACATTGTAGGTGACAGAGGCAGTAGGCCAACTTTATGATGCCCGAACGTCACCAATTGCTCCGGTCCCAGCTGTGTGCGTCACTTTTTAGTGTCCCTGTTTCCATTGTGTTGTGAGCTTCTTGCAGCGTTTCGTTTATGCAGTGTTTCATTAAGTTGTTTCTTCATTTGTCTTCGCACAGTTCTTGTTGTTTAATTAGCATTGTACTCCTGTCTGTTTCTACAAACATGCACTATCTGTACACTACTGTAGTAGATACACTGATTCATTTAACCATTCATACTATCTGAACTCTCCCTTTAATGCTAACCAGCCCCCCCCCTCTTCACATTTTACTCATATCTCTTACAGACCCTTATCATTATGTCCACAGTGAGTTAATGCTGAGCGCTCTCACTCAGCTATTCAAAACTGCTGTCCCCTCTGAGCATTATAATGAAGCCCCCCCCCCCCGCTCTCTGCAGTCAATTATTCATGCTCTCTGGTTGTTAAACACTTGGACCATTATTAAGGCTGTGTCAGCTGCTGTGAACAGAAAGAGTTGTAGCTCTGCTCTCCTGTGGCTATGGTATGGATACGATGCAGAGCATAATTAACAGCAGCTCGTTACATTATGAGGTACCAAATGACGAGTTTTAAATGGATCAATTTAAATCTGTTCAGTAATTCTCAGCGTTCAATAGAATGGAATAGATGCAAACTAATAATATAGTCAGTCTATGGGGGATGTCTAAAGCTAAATAACTCAGTCATTTTAGCTGTGGATTTAGACATTAGTATCTGTTATTACAGATAACAACTGTATACTAGGGATGGGAACGTTTCATAGAATATTCAAAATAATTCAGGTATTCGAATATGAGAATATTTTTATTGTAATTATTTTTCTTTTTTTTGGGAGTGATGCCTAAGTTGATTACATATAATTAAATGGAATTATTCAATGTATACGACAGTGCCATAGCTAAGTGTGTTAGGTCTAAAGGTGTGTTTTGCTCCGCTCACCGGTCCCTCACAGCGGGCAGAGCTGCAGGTGCTGATCTCTCTCTCACGCGTCCGGTTATACTTCACTCGTGTTTATGTCCAAATCCATCAGATCTAGCTAGTTCTAGCTAATGATATGGCTGCTGCCCCTCCCTACACGCAGATCACGCAGACTCAAACCTCATCTTATGCCCAGATTCCAGCTGAGAGGGTCTTCTCTACAGCTGGCCTGATTGACCCTCTCCCCTGAGCATGTAGACATGCTCATATTCTTAAACAAGAATGAGTATTGAATAGCTGCATTCTGTGCATAGGCCCTGTTATAGGTTGTTGATCTCTGTTACGTTACCCTAACCCGTTATGTTGTTCGTGTATGATCCCTCTTTCTTAAAAACCAAGTTATGTTTTAAGCATGAAAGCTTTAGGCCTATAGCTGTCAACTGTTCAAACTGTGATCACCAGTTCAATGGTGATTTCGGTTTTTTTGGGGGTCGAATATTCAAATATACATTTGCTTTCAAATTCCCATCCCTACTGTATACATGTGTACACTTTTACTATGTTTACTTTAACTTCTTATCTATAACTATTGTTTTTATTTAATCTTTTACATTTTTTATTTTTACTACCTTTATTTTATTTTTTTATTTTTACATCTTTCTTGCATCAACTTCTTATGTTGATATATAACTATTTCATTTAATCTTGTTTTTTTTACTTCAACTTCTTATGTTTGTATCAACATTTTATTTATCTGTTAGTTGATTCATTCTAAAATGAAGCAACTGTTTAGGAAACCCAATTTTCTTTGATTCTGATTCTGTTATTAGTATCTGTTTGCTGACAGAGCTGTGTTCCTTTAAGTCTGAGCTCTATTCTTTGGAGGGTAGAATTGTAACGCGTCACATGTCGCTGTGCAGATGGTGCTGACTAAGATTGACAAACCTGGAAATGGAACTCTGCTGAGGAACCTGATGAGTCTGCAGGATACTGTCAGAAGGAACACCACGAGCTGCTACCCCCAGCCACTGCTGATCAGGTCAGTCATTCTGCTTGTTCTCTACTTTACAATCAGGCTGCTGAGATTTGATATGTTAGTTCATAAACAAAGCTCAAACAAGTTATGTGTGTGGGTATTAAAGCCATGTGCATCTTCTCCCTCTGTGCGTGCAAAAACATTTACACTCATTTCCAGGTGTATATCAGTATTGTGCCTCTACTGTGACATGTCTCCATACTTTAATGTTCAAAAAGCTCTTTATCTTTCTCATACTGCCTGTGCTGCAGCACCTCTTTTCACCCTCTGTCTGAAACCAGAGCCCAGTCTGCTCTGATTGGCTAGCTGGATGGCTCTGTAGTGATTGTTCAACTGTTTAGATATTTTTTGAAGATGTTTCGCCCCTTAGCCTATGATGTACAATGAGTGCTAG
This sequence comes from Gymnodraco acuticeps, assembly GCF_902827175.1. Lineage (NCBI taxonomy): Eukaryota > Metazoa > Chordata > Actinopteri > Perciformes > Bathydraconidae > Gymnodraco > Gymnodraco acuticeps. The sequence goes on from NW_022991390.1 coordinate 59,245, forward strand.
CCAAAAGAAGTGCAAGTGTTACATCAACACACTCTCACTCCCTAAACATCCAGGAGCGACGCTTGGTCAGGGTCCCGTGGCGTGCAGTTGTGACGCGCCGAGGCTCCTTCAGCTTCATAAACGGACGCAAAGAGCTTTCAACTGATTGCAATGTATTCCCATCGGCTGCGGTATTTAACGCTCATGGAAGCACCGCATCCGTTTATGTCGGCAGCTCTTAAAGGCAATGTGAGCGTCCATTCCCATTGGATAACGGAGAATTGTACACCCGGAAGTAAGTATTCTCCTTACTGTCGATTGATTTGACAGTGATATCTCCACTACTCATCAACTCTAAACCACCAGATTACCTTTGTTAATTAAACCACTTTGATAGGTTTAAATTGTGTACAATGCTTTTGTGTTTTTCCCCTTCAATTCTGAGAAACTACTTGTTTTCTCTGAAATGTGGAGCGCCAAAGAGACTACACTACCCACAATCCCCAGCTATTGTTGTGACGACTCCTGTCCGCTTTGCGACAAACCCTGTGATTAATCTTCAAGCTCTGGGATTGGATGTTGGAGTGGCAGTGCGCCAAGGTTGAGCGTCAAGCTCTTTGAAATGGAACGAAACCACGGCAGACTATTCAAAACTGGACTTGAACGCCCCCCAGAACTACACATACTGGCTGTTGTGTTTCGCAACATGTTCTCTATGGGACGTGTCTACTGGGAATTGTAGTTTTAAAAGACGTTTTCGTTTTTCCCAAAATTAGAAGTTGCCAGTATTAAACTGTGTACAGCCCTGGAGGTTTAGGCAATAGGAAACACATTGGTGTGTAAACATTTAAAACATGTAATTACTAAATGGGTGAAAATCGCTTGTATCCATAATGAGCAGCATTAATATATACTCATTGTTACTTTGTAATTCTACTCCACTACAATTCAGAGGTTAACCTGGTATTTTTACTCCACTACATTTATGTTCGTTACTTTGCAGATTCTGATTAATGATGTGAAATATAAACAACCCTTAAATCAGACTTTAGTTACACCTGAGTAAAATTCAGGGAAGGTGATTGTCAAGTGCCAACAATCAGGAGAGATATTTGGTGCTTGAGAAGACTAAACATTTATCTGCAGATCTCTATAAAGTATATTCATTACTCGTTATTCTCTACTAATAGTTAATTAAAAACTGTATATACACTGAACAAAAATATAAACGCAACACTTTTGTTTTTGCTCCCATTTTTCATGAGATGAACTCAAAGATCTAAAACATTTTTTATATACACAAAATAACCATTTCTCTCAAATATTGTTCACAAATCTGAAAAAATCTGTGATAGTGAGCACTTCTCCTTTGCCGAGATAATCCATCCCACCTCACAGGTGTGGCATATCAAGATGCTGATTAGACATCATGATTATTGCACAGGTGTGCCTTAGGCTGGCCACAATAAAAGGCCACTCTAAAACGTGCAGTTTTGCTTTATTGGGGGGGTCCGAAAACCAGTCAGTATCTGGTGTGAGGAGTAGGGGTAGGGTTAGGGTAATGTTGTGAATCGAGTGGCCCATGGTGGTGGTGGGGTTATGGTATGGGCAGGCGTATGTAATGGACGACGAACACAGGCCACTCAATTCACAACATTACCCTAACCCTACCCCTCACACCAGATACTGCCTGGTTTTCGGACCCCCCCAGACCCCCCCAGGTTCCTCAACAGTGCATTATAAGACATCTATCAATATGTGTGTGTACCTCCACCATTAAACTGTCATATTCTGCACATTTCTTATTAGACCAGGGGTGCCCTGGTCTAATATCGCGTCGATCGCCGGGAGATTCCCAGTCGATCGCGAGATGTGTCTAAATATAGAACAACAATATTCAGTTTTATCGTTAATGTCCTATAACATAATCTTCCCGTGCCAGAATAATGCACTTAAACGCACCAAAGCTTTGTGACCGGCGTGACCCCATGTGTGCGTGGCTGGGGGGCAGTGGGCACTATTTCGCTGACGTTGTCCGTGAGAACAGGAGTGACAGTCCGCACACACACAAGACCGCAATTATGACAGAAGCAAAAAAGCCCAAAATATATAATTTTCACTCCGAGTGGGAGGATGATTATTTTTGTATCTATTACAATTCAAAATCCATCTGTCTCTCATCTGCAATGCGAGCGTGGCTTTATCGAAGAAGGGTAATTTAGGAGCGGCATTTCAAAACAGTGCACAAACGCAACGAGACGGAATTCCCTCCTAATTCTGCCCTACGCTCCCAAAAGGGGAGGGGCCTGATAGGACCGCTAAATGCACAGCAGTCCATTTTCACCAGGCCCAACAACAAGAGCAAGGCTGCTACCATAGCATCTTATCGTGTCAGTCACGTTCTTGCGAAACACATGAAGTCTTTCAAAGACGGCGAAGTTGTGAAAGAAGCTTTCCTGGATGCTGCCGACACGCTTTTTGGGGACAGTAAAAATAACAGTAGCATTTCAACAGGTTTTTGATATAATAAAAACTCAAGTTGGATACCGTTATTAATCAGCTGTAAGTTTTAGTTTGTTTGAACTTATTCATTATAATTATTGTACAAAATGGTATAAGAATGCAAACTTAAATTGATTATAGTCTATTATCAATTCAGGTTAAGAAACTAGTGTTGCTTGCTTCCTATTTTAAAGGCATTTATTTGTATACTCTACTAAAATGCAACAAAAAAAGGGTTTGATTCTATTAATTTTGTCTTTTTTATCGCTGCAGATTCCTGTGTAGCTTCAGATCTGAGTTGTCTTATTAGTAAGCCTAATTTTAATGGCAAAGAAAGGGTTCAGAGTCTTTTCTTTTTTTCCTGTGTCATTTGTGGCAGCACTGTTCAATGTTTCTTGAAAACATTACCCACTGTAGTATGTGACGTGTGAATAAACTCCAACTCTGTATCAACAACACTGTTGTGTAGCTTTAGTTAAACCTCTTAAGCCCCAAGCCTGTTTTTCAGGTTTCAGGCTCGAAAATGACATTCCCAGAACAAATGACCATATCTTCCCTTCTAAAAGGGTTAAATTAATAATCCTTTTTCTCAAAGTAATGATAAACCTGTGAGTTGGATGTAGAAAAGTCAGAATCAATATAGATGTTTTTTATTTGAAAGAAAATTCAGATTGAACATGGTAAAAAACTGTAAATTATAGTGTCCGTCCAAAAAATATTTTGTACTTATAGTGAAAACTAACCTTGGATGATGGGTTGGTAGACTAAAAGCTTTAGGAATCCAAAGTACAACATATAATAAGTACCCTGTATCAAGATTGATGCAAAACAAGTGATATTTGACCTTTTTAGACAGATTTAGCAAAAAGAAACCCTCTTCTGGGGCCATTTGGGTGGATTTTCCTTATCTCTGGCCCCCCTTCTTCGATTTTGACATGTGACATCTCTTTCTGACCGTTAGAGCCAATATAATCCAAGGGAAATCGTCCCGCACACACTCATGTTAAAAAAAAAAGGTTAGTCTTTGTGCATTCAATCTACCTGCAGAGCGTAGGAATGGCCTGCTCTGATATTTTAAAACGGAATTGCAGTTTTATTGCTTATAGATTATCAGAACATTTCAAAGGGGACACAGACACATTGGATATTAACCTATGGATTAACTACAGCATCGTTGTTATCGTTTTAATGCCATTGAAGACCAGTTTTGACCAGACAAAACCAAGGTAAGCCATGTTAGCGTTGTAGGCTACCTAGCGCCACATGTTTTGATGTACATTTTTGTTGATAACGTCGCAAGTTTGTATCTTTCAGTCTTGAGGTGGGCACCGTTAGATTCTGTGTCTTTACGATCATAAACGATGTGTTGGATGTGCAGCTAGGATAAGTAATAAGGGAGCTAGGAGTGATTTTCGGTGCAGTAATAGGTTAGCATTTTTCGCTCGGGCTAATTCAGAGGCTCACTGTTAGCATTGTGTGTGTTTTTTTTAAATGAAAAAGATCAGTTAAATGATTTTTTTCCTGTTATATGGATATAAAATATTCATAGTGTATTAAATATTAAGGTTCCTTAGACGTTGTTTCCTGCAAATGACGCGATTTCGGCCCCGGAACCAGGTCCGTGGGGCTTAAAGAGCCTGTGACAGCCTCCCAACAACTGCTGTGCAATGAAATATTGGGCTACTAGTAATCTCGAACCGTCAGTTTAAAAAAGAAGGTGCAATACCGTTCCGATAAATATCAATAATTTCGAACATCGAGGGGAAATTCCTTCGACTCATTTTGAAGTTTTGGGGTAAGCCGGAAGTGACGTCAATGCGGGAATGCTTCACTGTGCGGCGAGAGAGCCAAACACGGACAAAGTGTGTTGTCATGCGTAGAAGTGGTGAATTACTGAGTTTAGGCACGTTAATAACGTTTTAATGAAGTTGACTACAGTATATTCATATTTGTCAGTGCTTTCATGTCAATTTGGCGAACATAAACATAAATGATCGTGGTGAAGATGATGATTAAATTAGGATTAAAAATCGGTAGTGAGAGCTGCTGAATTTCCTCCCGTCGGATGTGATATAAAAACAAATCGATTATTTTTGTAGTTGTAAACTCAAGTGGATTAAACTACATTTATTAGTGCTTTCATGTCAATTCAGCGAACATATGATAGATTAAATGATCGTGAGGATGATTAAAAACCGTTTGTTTGAGCCGGTCTGCATTTCCTGATGAAAAAACAAACCGATGCTTTTAAACATGTGTTTTTTTTTTTACCACAATGTTGGGGAAATTAATGGATAAAATGCACGGATTATGATTATTATTATTATTATTATTCCCACTCCGATCGGGACACTAGGTCCACCGTTTCCCCGCAGCGAGGCTCCCCCCGTTGACAGTTTACGTGGGCTGGGCTGGGTGCAGTGGCGGACTGGCCATCTGGACGAATCCCGATGGGCCGGTAACGAAGTGGGCCGGTCGGATAAGTCACTAGCACATCCCCCACTCCCCCCGTTGCAATTTACTAGCGGTACCGAAGTGGGCCGGTCGGGAATCCCGGGCTGATTTTTAGTCCCATTCCACCACTGGCTACATGACCGTATTATCGCCCATATTGACGCACCTAATTCCTAAACTTCTAACAGATAAAACATAAACCGATCCTTCAGCTTCATATGAGCTCTCAGACACGTTCAAAATTAAACTGTCATCGCTGTCATCGCTTGCTGCTGTGTGCGCCATCGTGCGTTTACATGCAGATGCTGGGATCCTGAACGGTGCAGCTGGAGCGCTGTGCCCACAATGACATCACACATAATTTGGCGGGATTTGAAGAATCCCCGAGAAGATCCAGAATATGGTCAACATTATCAAAGTACAAATATCCAAAATCAGTTCAGTAACGGTTTTCAAGGGGACAATATTTACTCAAATTGATGGGTTTGGATGATGGGGGAAACTCGTGTCACAGGCTCTTTAAGAGGGTAATTACTTGTATGTGTGTAGATTATAAAGAGGTAAAATAAAGGATCTGCAGTATTTTATGAAGTATTAATCGTACAAAGGTCAGTTTTATACAAGTAGAAGTTTGTTTACCTGGTAGTAGGCTGTCAGTAATGGCTACGCCTCTCTATTTGGACTGGTAGATCTCGGCAGACTGGCAACTTTAAAAGTAGCTCTCGGTTCAAAAAAGGTTGGGCACCCCTGTATTAGACGTTAAGTACTTTGTTAGGCTTAATATTTATCTGTAGATAGATACCCCCAAAGCTTTTTCTTATTTAAAAGAAGACATTAACCTATTAAAGTATTCTTTAATGTGTTAATAAAGGTTAATTAGTTTGTCTGTTTTGCACATCCTCATATTAATATCTTTGTACATCCTGCACTAAACTGTTTTATTGTAGAGATCACTTACAGTATCTTCTTGATTTGTTATATTATATATTTCTATCATTGACCTTCTACTTTCCCCCTATGAAAGTATGAACTCTTAATATGTTTTTCATCAAATAACATTATTCAACAAAAATAACATTATTCAACAAAAATAATTCATTAACGTGCTTTAACCACTAGGCGGTGCACACAAGGTACACACAGCATACTAATAATAACTTTGTATTATTAGTGTAGGACACTTATGTATGTATAACATCTGAAGATGTGGTTTTATTCATGTTTTTACATAATTTTCCAGGATATTGCTATACTATTTCTCATGTTTTACTTCTACACATTAATATCTGATTTGTAAAACATCACAGACAGAAAGGTATCCGTCATTTAATGGTAATCTATTGACATTTTGATTCCATAGATGTATCTCCCATCACCCAAATCCCCTGACTATTCTCTCAACTCAGGATTTACATTCTTATATTCAAAGAAAATCAGTAATATCTTTAAAATCGTGCATTGCAGCTAAAACATCCAATCAGCGAGCTGAGGATCTTTCCTACATCTGTTTCCGGTATTGTTCCTGTAATGAGAGTTCCCATTTATTGAGGGCTGAATTGACTACACATCTTCAGAAACATAATTTGCTTCAGATATAACTCATAGCAAATAAAGTATAACATTTAGGGCTGTCAAGTTAACGCGTTAATAACGCATTAACGCAAAAAAAAAATGAACGACACTAATTATTTTAACGCGATTAACGCATGTGTATTTTTTGTCCTTGAGTTTAAAATACCATCTAGAAGCTGATGCTGACAGCCCCGCTCCTGCCGTCCGCTTGCGGCAGACCACACTTCCACGCTCACCGGCAGCGACTGGCCATCGGGAGGACCGGGAGGGTGTGTGTATGTGTGGCGCGAGCGAGCGAGAGAGAGACCTTACGTGTATTGTTGTTGTTGTTAGCATCTGGTGCTAGCTAGCTGCGCTAACGGATATAAGGAGCTGTTTAAATTAAAACAGAGGAGCGACATTTCGCCGACAACTGCGCCGAGCACTTGACTTTATGCAGGAAGCCAGACAGTGGGACATTGTACGAAAAGTCAGCACACTCAGCACGGATAGTGCGCAACATGATTGCAGTGTCCAGGCAGCTCCCGTTCGAGCATATGCATTGAGTTGCACATAGCTCCAACGATCCATCACACACACACACACACACACACACACACACACACACACGCGCGCACACACACACTTTGTATTGTATGAGAGAGGTTCCAGGTTGAATTGAGGCGAATATTTGTAATGTTCAGAGGTTGTTGTGTTTAATATTCATGAGAATATTTGTCATTGTTCAAATGATAATACACATTTGCATAAAGCATATTTGTCCACTCATATGTTGATAAGAGTATTACAAACTTGAAAAATATTCATCTAAGATACATTTAGAACAGATCAAAAATGTGCGATTAAATTTGCGATTAACTATGGACAATCATGCGATTAATCGCGATTAAATATTTGAATCGACTGACAGCCCTAATAAAAATATAAGTAATAAAAAGATAAAACACTGGCATGTAATTTACGTTAGAATAAATAGAATGGTTTTGAATAATAGATGAGTAAAATCTACGTCACTTTACAGCCCCGCCCACTTTTGGGGAAACCAACGCTGTCATTTGAACGGCACAGAGATCTTCTTCTTAGAGGAAGTACAGAAACACGTTACTCTGGATTTGTTTTAATGTTTGAGGTGCAATAAACGACACAGCAGCTTTTTGGCATGATAAAACTATTATTTTCTGCCTCGCTCATGAGAGTAACAGCTGGCGAAATTACAGCCTCGCCTACTGATTTTTATTTAAAGGAGACCTATCATGCAAAATGCACTTTTGTACGTCTTTTATACATGAATATGTGTCCCCGGTGTTCTAGGGAACTCACCAAGTCTCAGAAAACACAACCCACTCTCTTTTCCTCTATACCCAAATCTAAAAAAAAAGGGGCTGCAACGGATCTGATATAGACTGATCCAGATTTGAACACTGTCCTGACGTCAGGACGGTGGCGCTACGGCTATTGGTCAATTCTCCACCTATCAGGGGAATGAGAGGTTGGGCCACGGCCGGCCATTGCCGCTCGAAAGCGCTGGAGACGCTGTAGTACATATGCCAGGCCTGTAAGTGGCGCTGTAGTCTGCCACAAAATCAGCGAAGAAGACTTCCCTTGCATGGTTGCCATGTTTGCCCTTCTGTTTATTCTCCGCTGTGGCTCTTTTTCTCCCTCCCCGAGGCAAGCGTTTGCGCCTCCTGCTTTAAAACAAATGAATAATGACTCTATATAATCATATATAAGGGATAATGTGCAGCGACGCGGTCATTATGGGGAAAAGAACACCGACAGGCTGATCAGGAGCCCGACGCGAAGCGGAGGGATCTAGATCGGCATGAAGGCACATTCAGGGTTCGTACGGGTGCTTGAAATCCTTGAAAATGCTTGAAATTTGACGTGGTGTTTTCAAGGTTGGGAAAGTGCTTGAATTTTGGGAATGGTGCTTGAAATTGAGATAAAGTGCTTGAAAATGTAAATGCTTTACTTTTACAATAAATTGCTGTCTGACTGAATAGTTCGCTTTTTAGATTAAAAGAAAAGAATTGCTTTGCTTCTACATAAAACAGCTCCGCTGCGGCCTTCCCGCGCTATGCGCGCGACCTGCAAGTGTTTGTGTTACGTGTGACCTGGGCTTTCTGATGAGAGTGATAGATGACTGTGTGCCAGGAGGTTGCAGTTTCAACGAGCGTTGGCTAGCAGAAGACAAATACAAGCCATGGCTAAGACGAGGGTCAAGCCCACGAGTAGCCTCCTGCAAAGTTTGCCAAAATAACGATGCGAGAGTCTGCGCTGACGAGCCACATGAAAGGTACGCCGTAGTAGAGCATTTTAGATTAGGCTAACGTTGCATGTTATGTTTGTTTAAGCTAACGTTAGCTAGCTGATTAGCGAACTCGATTGACGGATAAAGTAGAAGTACACCATGTACCTCTGACTTGTGTTTACTGCCAACCTAAAAGTACCTCAAAAATAGTAATCAATAATGTATTGAAAAGTTATTTGGCTGATTGTTTTATATTGGCTCAGACAGGTTATATGGGACATACAGATAGGTCACTCATTTTGAAATATTAAACTTAGTTTTATTTTCTTTAATTTTTCATCCTCGTGTAGAAGGCTATCACGAAACACACATTTGGTCGTTTATAGCATAAAGAACATCTGATTTAATGTGAGGTAGGGAAATAATCATTTGAGTATGTGTATATAAATATGTAATTTACAACAGTTGTAAGATGCTTGAAAAGCTGGAAAATGCACCTTGAAAATGCTTGAAAAGTGCTTGAATTTGACTTTGGAAAAGGTGTAAGAACCCTGCACATGATGCAATGTGCACATTATCCCGCTTATTACATGACCACATTCTCGACAAAGTAACGACATGACTCCCAATATTAATTGAAATGCTTTTATGGATTTAGAAAATGATTTTATTGATTTAAAAAATAGTTGTATTGATTTAAATTGACATGCATCCGCTAAGAAAAATAGTCCGTTGTTACCGTTTGAACTAACGTACCAACGGCAGGAACTGCTTTGATAGCGTTTTTGAGGAGCTTTTTGATTACAGATTTGAAAACATCGCTGCTTGCTTTAAAAGTAGCACAATTCATGATGTCAAACCTTGGAAAGTATCTAGATATCCCTGCCCTAATGCCAAAGTAACTGGCAACTCCCCTCTCCTGCAGGGGGGCGTGGTCAGCTGCAGCTCACAGAATCAGCCCCAGAGAAAACAAGTTGTTTCTCAGAATTGAAGGGGAAAAACACAAAAGCATTGTACACAATTTAAACCTATCAATGTTGTTTCATTAACAAAGGTAATCTGGTGCTTTTGAGTTGATGAGTAGTGGAGATATCACTGTCAAATCAATCCACAGTTCTTACTTCTGGGTGTACAATTCTCCGTTATCCAATGGGAATGGACGCTCACATTGCCTTTAAGAGCTGCCGACATAAATGTATGCGGTGCTTCCATGAGCGTCAAATACCGCCGCCGATGGGAATACATTGCAATAGGGCTGTGCGATTATGGCAAAAATCATAATCACGATTATTTGGGTCAATCATTGATATCACGATTTATTTTGACGATTATTCATTGACCATTTATTGAACTTTAAAACAAATAATATTTTACCAATAAACAAGATCAACAAATATGTTGGAGCGCACTTCCAAAACCATACTAAACATATATTATTAATATGATAAATACAAATAAATTAGACCAAAATAAATGAAATCAAATATGTTGCAGTGCAGTCACAACCTACTGAACACTCCTTAACATATAGCCAACATTTTGGTAAAACATATTCAACATATTCCACTCAGTTAAACGTTGAAGGCTGGCCAACCGTCATGGTCCAGAAGTAACAGGAAATAAATGTTGAACTACAATTTAAGACCAAATAAAAAATGTTAGGCCACCATGGCAAATGCTGGTAGGGCTGCTCATGTCATCTCTTAAAGATTTTTTGCAAGAAACACCAGCCTGTTTACATGGTCTGGTTTCAGAGATGAGCGCAGGCAGGTGACGATATTGCCACCTGTACTGAAGACCCTCAGCCACGCTCCGACACATGGGGTGACGCCGGCCAATCACAAAGCTTTGATGCGTTCAAGTGCATTATTCTGGCACAGGAAGATTATGTTACAGGACATTAACGATAAAACAGAATATTGTTGTTCTATTTTTAGACACATCTCGCGATCGACTGGTTGGGCACCCCTGGGCTAGACCATAGGTCTGTTGTGGTAGCAAAGTAGTCAGCTGAAGCCACATCTCTCTCAACTTCCCCACGGCATTTGTCATATAGTGCAGGCAGCGCAGACCTGCTGAAATAATACAGAGACGGCATCGCGTAACGCTTGTCCAACGTGTTGACAAGTTGCTTAAAGCCTTGGTTGCTAACAGTGCTAACTGGGCACATATCTTTAGCGATGTGAAATGTAATGGCAAAGTACTTGCAAATAGTGGAAATAGTTTTACCCTTCTTTTTAACGAGTTGCTGCTCTTGTTCTGACATCTTCGCTCGCGCTGAACACTCACAACACATGTCACTCCCACGTGGCCGAGTGGGCTTTTAGGGAGGGGCGAAAGCGCACCCAGCAAAATAATCGTATTTTGTCAATTATGCTGTTTTCATAATCGTCGCAAGCCATAATCGTAATCGCGATTAAAATACGATTAATTGCACAGCCCTACATTGCAATCAGTTGAAAGCTCTTTGCGTCCGTTTATGAAGCTGAAGGAGCCTTGGCACGTCCCAACTGCACGCCACGGGACCCTGACCAAGCGTCGCTATTGGACGTTCAGGGAGTGAGAGTGTGTTGGTTACATAGTGGGTTTTAAGAATGTTTTATGGACGGTTGTGAATTTATTAATTCCATGCTCACGTGTTAAGATGGTAGGTTCCTCTAAATCTCGTTCCACATATACTCTCGGCACTGTCTGTCTTTCTCTTTTTGACAAAAATATTATTGTTGTTTTTTATTCTCAATTGGTTCTATATTTGTTTGTTTTGTCACTCAGTCTTACATTATTGTTAACGTCTCTTTCGAATTGTCATGTTACACAAAACATTTGCAAAGCAGATTTTTAAACTAGTTAAAATCCAGAAATGTTTACATCCATGTTGACCAGCTTCTACTCCTCTTCCACTGCAGTATAGACTACTGTGTTGATCCCTGAAGATCAGGAACACAGTGAACCGTGACGGGCTGCCTTGTGTTGTTTGTCCTTTCACCAGATGAATAAGACAATCAGTAAAACCGCTCCAGTAGAAGAGGAAAAAGCATATGTAACAAAAACATCCATCCATCATTTTTACAGAGATCAACTTAGTTAATCAATTGAGCTGTTTGCAGTAATAACTGAGGATGTAATGTCTCTTTGTAATCATCCATAATTCAGAAGTCTCTCTCTGTCTTTGCAACAGCTCCCTGAACTTCTGCGGGATCTACCTGCTGCGCTGCTTCATCGCTCATGTAACGGGGAGCATCAGTTTGACAGACACCTCTCTCAGCTGACCTGAGGCCAGCAGACTGGGAGCTGGGACTCGCCTAACTGTTGTTTTTATTTCCTAATAAAATGTAAAACATTCACTGGTCCAGCGAACTTGTTGTACTAAAGTGGCCCTGATCCAGGAACTTGATGATGATGATAATGATGATGATGATGATGCTGTCAACTAGTGCTGGGGGGAAACGATTATTTTGAAAACGATTAATCGGGCGATTATTTGATCGATTAGTCGACTAATCTAACGATTATTTTTCTGTTGTTCAATTCATAAAAAACGTAATGTAAAAAACATAAATTTCACGATACTGTGTCTCAGGGGATCTTAATATTTAAGAACCTATTAATGTGTTATACCAGATTAACGGAAATAATCTCAGCTAACTGACGATACAAACCATGTTTACCAAAACAAAACACAAGTCTCATAAGAAGCATCTAAATGACCCCTGAGCGAAAAATGCTAACGGACATTGGCACAGAACTCAAGATAAAAGTACCCTTATTACTTATCGTAGCTGCACATACAATATATCCGATTAAAGCTGAGACTCCACAGATTATGTAGGTATATAGTATCATCACTGAGTGATCCGGACTCGTGACAGGGGAAGCAAATACAGTCATCACAACACGTACCTTTACAAAGCTTCTAGGGAGATCGTCTTACCACCGTAGCTGTCAATCTGATCAAAAGACGTGTTCAATGGCATTACAATGAGAAAAAACGCGGCTGAATCGGTTAATCCATAGGTTTTTAACGTCTATGTATAAAAAAATGATTGAATTTATAATCCATAATTTCATTTTATGTAAAAATCGGAGAGCAAATGCTAGCTGCTAATGGTAGCCACCACAGCTAGCTGCTGCTTCTGCTAGGCTATGCAGCAGTCTCAGTGAGATATAAATATATAAATATCTTTGCGTTTTGGACTAACTTTAAAATATTCCCATGCTTTTGAAGACCTAGGGCGAGATGTTTTCGTTTGGGGGCTTCGTGCGCAATCCTGTGAGGAGGAGGTGGTAGCCGTTTCAGTCTCCATTGTGTTTGAAGTGCGATTGCGAACTGCTTGTTGCTTTGGGTGACCCACGTGTGTGTAGCGAAGCGTCGACGCGGAAATATGTCATCGACGATATTTTGAAGTCGACGTCGACGCGTCGCTACAGCACTACAAGTGTCAACTGCTTTTAAGAGACCAGGGATTAATGAATAAGAGATGAACCTGGAGTAATATAAAACAAAAAAAGACAACACCCAAACCGGACCACACTGTGGATGTGACCTGTCAATCACAAGTCCTGCCCCAAGCATACCCTTAACTCATCAGGAAAATGTTTACTGAGGTAATACATCAAGTGAGAAGTTTAGGCTAATTTCCTCATAGTCTTCTACACAATCTAGCTTTCTTGGTGTGCTGAGTGGACATCTTAAACAATAACTATTACATGGTTGGATGGATGGCTGGGTAATTAGTAACCTGACTGACTCACTGAGAGGAAGGCTTGGCAGCAACCGAGTGCTGACTGAATCATTCCCCACATTATGTAGACTAGCGGTACAATAAGTAGCACTGAATATATAATAACTAACACAGCCTTCAAACTAAGTATATTACACCTGTTTCACACGGTCTTTAAACCTGCAGCAGTTAAGAGGAGCATGAATTGTATAAATACACTTTGTTAATCATCAAGCTAATTCCGGAAACAACTCATGTTAATGACAAGGCCTTGCTTTGCTTTGCTCTGTGTTTTTTTTTTATTATACTGTTATCATTATTGTCTTCTCAAAGTTTCCGGGATAACTGTTGTGCAGAAAGATAACTTTCTGTTAAAATCAGGAGTGGACACAATGGATCAGATGGTTGGCACTTACACATGCAAGCGGAGAACAGGGAGGTGGCCCATGCTGCTCTGGCACAATGTACTGATGTTGCCACCCTCAATGCCTACTCCATCTTTACTGCACAACACCCTGATGACATGGGGGGGGGGGGGGGTGACCAATGCACAGCGGCTTTTCATCAATGAGCTGGGCATAGAGCTTGTCATGCCACATATGAAGAGGCGCATGGAGGGCACGCCGCACCTCCAAGAGCACATCACAGGGGCAATGGAAATATGTGGGCTAAAAAGAGTGCACACACCACCCAGCCACAGGAGGACACCAGACAGGAGGGACAAGGGAAAAGAAAGAGCTGCAAGATCTGCCAGCTGGCAAAGACCGAAAAGCCAGCAGCTGGTGTTCCAAGTGAAGCAGCTCTGTGTGCAAGGGCACAGACGTGTGATGTCATTTGTGAGGTACTGACATGGCAATTTGCGCAATCAGTTTGATTTGTATTCAATCATTGTATACATTCACCACAGTACAATAGTTACGCTACAGAAACAGTGAAATATCACTGTTGTCCTTTGGATGATATATGTTATTTGTGAGTGTGAAGAAGTGACAAATAAAGATTTCAAATATTAAATGTATTGTTTGGTCCAAATCACTGATAATATAATACTTTTTATCCAAATTATTATTTTAGTATGTTTTGATTTATCATTTCTATCACACTTGCATACATGGGTCATTTTTGTGTATCAAAGGGTTAAAATAACTTGCATATTTCCACGTCTTTTTTCTATGACGCACCAACTATGACTCTCTAGTTTAACACTAATGGGTTGTTTAATGATGGAGCTGACAATAATTACAGACAGTTGAAGCCATTTATAATTTCGAACCCACTTTATATTGGTGCCCGGATTTAGGAAAGTATAATCCAAATGTCTTTGTTCCACAGTTCTTCTCTTCACCTGTTTTTAATCACTTTATTATGCAATTGACAAACATACAAATGTATGTTTCACAACAGCTCAATATGCAACCTCTCAAACAACTGTTGTTTTTTAAATAACTCTTTCCCTTGTTTTCAGACAGCTTTAAAGAATTCTGCTGAGCAGCTAAAGCTAGTTTAATTAATCAAACGACACGTTTGAATATGATGGATCCAGTCTGCAGAGATCAATGGACAGACATGCAGTCATTTTCATTCGTTTTTATAGGGTCAAGGTCACAATCTGAACTTCATCGTATCCTCCTTCATTTTTGTATCCAACCTTTATTTCCTTCTTTAACGGTGTAGCAGATACATGCAGCTCATCTGATTAGATTGTTATCTGCTCTCAGATCTCCTGATATAATGGCCTTGACGTGACATGGAGCTTCACACACAGAAGGATACTTAACATTTACTGCGTGCTGCACCAAGCACACACGTCAGATGGAGAGAAGGAGATAAAGGCAGATAAAGACATGATAAGACTTCCTCTGAAGGGCACCTAGAAGTTTTTCTGATCCTTCCTCATTCCACACCGTGAGGATGTAGACGTAGAACAACACTCCACACACACATTCACACTTTATGAGACATGTACGAATCACCTCACAAAGCTTTTAAAGGGATAACTTGTGTTCTCCTTTGAAATCAGTTGAAGGATGTGATTTGGAGATATTACTGTAAGATAAATGTGATACACTGATAAGATTGTGGGCATGGTTTGAACTATAAATGCCATTCTTTATTGCTTTGTTCAGGATATCCTCTGCCATGACAACCCTTCGCAACATATGGCCATGAAAAATATATTTAAAATATCAATACAATAATTATCATAACAAATAAGGAATACAAAATATAAATAAAAGATGAAATCTGGAAAATCGCATAATATCAAAGGTTTGGAAATATGAGTAGTGCAGTTGAAATATTTATATTCAGTGTATTACCCAGATCCCCATTACTTTACTATTTAAAGCATAGTATTTCTTTTTGGTTGTTCTTTCTTATAATAAATATATGTCTTCCCATTCTGTATATGTGGCATTATTTGAGGATCCAGAGACTTTAGATTTTAATCACTAAAACCACACTGCATTGCGCATATGACATTAAAGCATTTGAATCTTTAAATCTTTGAATTACATTTTGCGGCAACTTCTTTTAACAAATGTGGCTTTTATGTAAACAGAAACATTTCATTTTCTGCAGAGTTTTCATGATGTCTTAGATAAGCATGGCCGAAACAAACAGCATGATGGATCCTCTGCCGCAGGTAAACATCTTACACTTTAGTGTGTTATCTGTTAGCAGAGCCTCATCCCCCAACTTTACACCTTTGACGTCAACCTTTTCCAAAAAGATTCTGAATAATTGTCCCTATCCCAAATAAATGTATGTCATATGTTATTATTCCTAAAGGATGTTTAGTTTTTAATGTTGGCACATTAAAGGTGTCCTATTCTGCTAATTTCCACGTTCATATCAGTGTGTAGTGTCTCCACTTTAAAGAGTCCTCTCCTGCTGATGTTCAGGTGTATATCAGTATGTAGTGTCTCCACTTTAAAGAGTCCTCTCCTGCTGATGTTCAGGTGTATATCAGTATGTAGTGTCTCCACTTTAAAGAGTCCTCTCCTGCTGATGTTCAGGTGTATATCAGTATGTAGTGTCTCTACTTTAAAGAGTCCTCTCCTGCTGATGTTCAGGTGTATATCAGTATGTAGTGTCTCTACTTTAAAGAGTCCTCTCCTGCTGATGTTCAGGTGTATATCAGTATGTAGTGTCTCCACTTTAAAGAGTCCTCTCCTACTGATGTTCAGGTGTATATCAGTATGTAGTGTCTCTACTTTAAAGAGTCCTCTCCTGCTGATGTTCAGGTGTATATCAGTATGTAGTGTCTCCACTTTAAAGAGTCCTCTCCTGCTGATGTTCAGGTGTATATCAGTATGTAGTGTCTCTACTTTAAAGAGTCCTCTCCTGCTGATGTTCAGGTGTATATCAGTATGTAGTGTCTCTACTTTAAAGAGTCCTCTCCTGCTGATGTTCAGGTGTATATCAGTATGTAGTGTCTTCACTTTAAAGAGTCCTCTTCTGCTGATATTCAGGTGTATATCAGTATGTAGTACCTCTACTTTAAAGAGTCCTCTCCTGCTGATGTTCAGGTGTATATCAGTATGTAGTGTCTCTACTTTAAAGAGTCCTCTCCTGCTGATGTTCAGGTGTATATCAGTATGTAGTGTCTCTACTTTAAAGAGTCCTCTCCTGCTGATGTTCAGGTGTATATCAGTATGTAGTGTCTCTACTTTAAAGAGTCCTCTCCTGCTGATGTTCAGGTGTATATCAGTATGTAGTGTCTCTACTTTAAAGAGTCCACTCCTGCTGATGTTCAGGTGTATATCAGTATGTAGTGTCTCTACTTTAAAGAGTCCTCTCCTGCTGATGTTCAGGTGTATATCAGTATGTAGTGTCTCTACTTTAAAGAGTCCTCTCCTGCTGATGTTCAGGTGTATATCAGTATGTAGTGTCTCTACTTTAAAGAGTCCTCTCTTGCTGATGTTCAGGTGTATATCAGTATGTAGTGTCTCTACTTTAAAGAGTCCTCTCCTGCTGATGTTCAGGTGTATATCAGTATGTAGTGTCTCTACTTTAAAGAGTCCTCTCCTGCTGATGTTCAGGTTCATATCAGTATGCAGTGTCTCTACTTTAAAGAGTCCTCTCCTGCTGATGTTCAGGTGTATATCAGTATGTAGTGTCTCTACTTTAAAGAGTCCTCTCCTGCTGATGTTCAGGTGTATATCAGTATGTAGTGTCTCTACTTTAAAGAGTCCTCTCCTGCTGATGTTCAGGTGTATATCAGTATGTAGTGTCTCTACTTTAAAGAGTCCTCTCCTGCTGATGTTCAGCTGTATATCAGTATGTAGTGTCTCTACTTTAAAGAGTCCTCTCCTGCTGATGTTCAGGTGTATATCAGTATGTAGTGTCTCTACTTTAAAGAGTCCTCTCCTACTGATGTTCAGGTGTATATCAGTATGTAGTGTCTCTACTTTAAAGAGTCCTCTCCTGCTGATGTTCAGGTGTATATCAGTATGTAGTGTCTCCACTTTAAAGAGTCCTCTCCTGCTGATGTTCAGGTGTATATCAGTATGTAGTGTCTCTACTTTAAAGAGTCCTCTCCTGCTGATGTTCAGGTGTATATCAGTATGTAGTGTCTCTACTTTAAGGAGTCCTCTCCTGCTGATGTTCAGGTGTATATCAGTATGTAGTGTCTCTACTTTAAAGAGTCCTCTCCTGCTGATGTTCAGGTGTATATCAGTATGTAGTGTCTCTACATGTCTCCATGCTTTAATGTTCAAAAAGCTCTTTATTTTTCTCATACTGTCTGTGCTGCAGCACCTCTTTTCACCCTCTGTCTGAAACCAGAGCCCAGTCTGCTCTGATTGGTTAGCTGGCCAGCTCTGTTGTGATTGGTCAACAGCTTAGATATGTCCTGCCCCTTAGCCTATCACGTACAATGTGTTGGAGCGCTAGCCAATAAAAGCGTGAGTGTTGTGATGCCTATATGTTACAGGCAGGGGGGGAGTGTGTGGGAGAGAAAGTCCCTCTGGAGGGAACACAGGGATTTTAGCCTCTGCAGACCATTGACATGCACTAAAACCTATAGAACACTCTACAGGAGAGGGAAAACACAGGAAGCATAATAGAGCCTCTTTAATATGAGATCAACTACGTATTCCTGAATTTTCTCCACGTTTACATTTTAGAAAATATTTTAAAAAACACTAGTTTAGTCATTAATATTTGAAATAAAACTGAAAGCCCAAAAATATTTAAACATGTTTTAAATGGTTGGATATCAGTCCTGATGCTAGTCTAATAAAACAAATGTAAAAAGTGTTACATTGAAATGAGGGATGTGTAGCCCCCCTGTCAAGTTAAACAGTACCACTAACTACAGCTTGCAACATCTTCATTGAACCAAATGTTGTCTGGCACAGTTTCACCTGGTTGGCCTGCAGTCAATCATTCAGACCACACATTGTGTCTTCTTCTTTGAACACAGTAAGACTGGAAATGCAACATGTGACAGATTCCTAATGCTCTAACTGTCCAGATTGAACACAACATGTTTTTATTTTATTTTCCAAATACATAGTGGCATAGACAGCTTCATTTCTAAAAACAATATATAACTTGTTCTTAAGTTGTCCTTTCACTTTACAGTTTAGCATTACCTGTTTCCTGCAAAGGCTCACACTCTTCGGTCGGACCCTCAGAAGGTAAGAACAACTTGACAGTGCAAAACATTTCTGTACAGTAAACGTGCTAATATTGTGTGGTTTTATTTGAATCATTGACTTTGTGCAAAGCACAGTGAGTGCACAGCTGCAGAACATTATGAAAAGATTTGTATCACACTTCAACTATTTTATTGTGTCCATTGTTGGCATGGGCACGTAAAGTGCTTATAAAACAGATTCACACCCATCTTTTTATGTGTTATTGTTTTACAACATTTAGGGTGAATATAAGACTCATAGATGTAAGCTATTTGATAATTATAAACGACTAACAAATCTATGATAAACTAGTTACTGAATGATCAGGTAATTTTCACGAGAAACATCTTTATGAGATATTAAAGCTGTGAGACTCCTAGCTAGTCTATTCTTGTACATTTGGAAATATCTTCTTCTTCACAAAGCAGAACAAGTTATCAGATACTTTTCCAACACATTTGATACAAAGGCACTGATTTGTTGTAATGATATTTCCACTATGCATGTCATTGAATGTCACATGTGTGCTTCCAGAGTGGCACAGTGACAGTAGTGTTTCCATACAGCCTGTGAACCATGTGAACCCATGCAGTTTCACATTTGCAGCTGTGCCCATTGACCTCTCCGCACACTGTGGAATAATCCTCGCCTCGGGAACTCCTGATTATCCTTCCCATACATATCCTGCATGTTGCAAACATTTGAATTCAAAAGAAAATGATGAACAAGCTTTTGTGTTAGAATATACTATACTCTACACTTAGATACACAGATATTTAGATTGAACCAATGGTTTCACGTCTGTCAATTTCGAAGTACCTTTTATTTGATGCTACTTTATCATTCTACTTCACTACATTTTGGAAGCTAATATTGTTCTTTTTGCTCCACTATATTTATTTGACAGCTCATACAAGTTATTTTTTGTATTTAAATGATTAGCTAACACAGAACATAAATCAATTATGAAATAACCTTTGACGTATAATTATAATTTAAGATCCAGCATCAGTATATGAAGTAATTCAAATGAGCTCTACATTGACCAGCTGTAAACACATGAATGTATTAATAATCATAATCCATTAAATAAATATATGCGATTCTGAAATGAGCAATCACGCCTAACGAGTACTTCTACTTCTGGTACATTAACTTTATATATTTTGTTTTACAATTTAGTATTGCTACTTTTACTAAAGTAATATATCTGAGTCATTCTTGAACCACTGGATTGAACTAGATTTGACATCTGAGACCATGTTCTCATTGAAGAGGCTAAGCTGGGTCTGTCTTATAGATCCTATAGGAGGAATAGCTTGTGCCTCAGGGTGTGTTAGCGTCTTCCCTCTTACTGGCACCGCAGCGTGATGATGCTGCATAGCTGCCCAATAAAGTTTACAGAGGGCAAAGGGCAGTCAAAGTTGGAACTGTGTTGCAATGACATTTCACATTTCAGAATGATTCTCTTTTTATATGCATGGGCTACTGAACACTGACCCCATAAAAACACTAAGTATTGGTTAATTTTTTATTTAGTTTCAGCTGATTTCCCCTCCCAACTGCATTTGGCTGCAGCGGGGTATAAAGAGCAGAGAGCTCTCGTCACTGAAGCCACCATCTTCTTGGATATTGGAGACGGAGAAACTGAAGAAGTCTTGTGGATTCTAAGAGTTACAAGCTCGTTTTCTATTTTCAGATTGGGAGCCACTGCTTATCTTCTTGTGCTGCCGTGCATTGTCCACAATGTCTGTATTAAAAACTGCAGCGCCCACCGGCTGCGAGCCTCTGGCCGCGGTGTGTTCAGGGGCAAACTGCCTCGTTCCTCTCGATAGCTTCAATGAGAAGCTGAGCCTGGCGATGAGCATCGTGCTCACCGTGATGCTCGCCATGGTCATGTTCTCCATGGGCTGCACTGTGGACGCCTCCAAGCTGTGGGGCCACATCAAGAGACCCTGGGGCATCTTCATCGGCTTCCTCTGCCAGTTTGGCATCATGCCTTTCACAGCCTTCGCCTTATCCACGGCCTTCAACGTGCTGCCTGTGCAGGCCATCGTCATCATCATCATGGGCTGCTGTCCCGGGGGCTCCGGCTCCAACGTCATCTGCTACTGGCTGGATGGAGACATGGACCTGAGGTTTTCATTTCATTAACAAAACGATAAATCGAGACAATAATCAGCAGATTAATTGAATATCTTTTCACACTGCAAAAACTAAAATGTTGAGTTTATTTACATTTGTTATGTTAACTGATAATTGTATTAGTTAGTTGAAAGCAATAATATTACGTTGAACCTTATAATTTCATTTAAACTGAATATTATTGCCTTCAAACAACCTAAATCAATCTGTGTAATTTGCTGACATTTAAATCAAGTCAACGTTTCAGTTTACAGTGTACAATGCTACCGTACATTTATAAATCATTCTCAGGGCCCCTTTATGTGTCCTCAACATACTGTGAACAGTATGGAAGAATGACTGGGCCATCATGGACCCAATGAGCAAATCCCATAGTGAGATATGAGTTGATCATGACTCAACTTATTCCATGCTTATAATCTCCATCCGTTATTAAAGAAGCTTGATAGACCCTGACAGCATTCTCCCCTCTTCAGTGTCAGTATGACCGCCTGCTCCTCCATCCTGGCCTTGGGGATGATGCCTCTCTGTCTGCTCATATACACCGCCACCTGGACCTCCACGGGAAGCATCCAGATCCCATACGACAGTATTGGTAAGGAAGAAACTCTTAGTTGATTGCTAACCCATGTGCACTGTACAGGTTTATTAAAATGATGTTGTGAAATCGTTGTATCTTCAGGTATCACTCTAGTTTCTCTTCTCGTCCCAACCGGTCTGGGAATGCTTGTTAAACGGAAGTGGCCCCACTATGCAAAAAAAATCCTTAAGGTAAGAAACGTGAAATATTGTCTGCTATTTGATTAGGATATTTGTTGTGACTTTCCATTTCCATGTATGTCTTCATCCAATGAAATGTCATGTACTGTCTGTGTGTCTGCTGTGCGCAGGTGGGGTCCTTTGCAGGCTTTGCTCTTATTCTCATCATAGCTGTGGTTGGAGGAATTCTCTACCAGTCCTCCTGGGACATTGATCCATCCTTATGGATTATCGGAACTATCTACCCCTTCATTGGTTTCAGCTTGGGGTTCTTCTTTGCTCGCTTTGCGGGGCAACCCTGGCACAGGTAGGAGGACAGCGATGTTTGCATTTGTTACACAAAGCTTCTGGATTGGGATAGAGTCATATTCAGTTGTATTAATCATCTATCCATAGACAAAAACTCATTTACAAGGTCGTTGATCATTGCCTGCTCTCTTCAGGTGTCGAACCATCGGGTTGGAGACGGGTCTTCAGAACTCCCAGCTGTGCAGCACCATCGTCCAGCTGTCCTTCAGCCCTGCTGAGCTGGAGGTCATGTTTTCATTCCCCCTCATCTACAGCATCTTCCAGTTGCTGGTGTCCGTCATATCCGTTGGAGGTGAGAGTTTAGCAGGCAGATACTTACTTACTTAGTAAAGGATGGTAACCACACTAGCATTTTCTAGAAAACGGGATGGTCATGGAGTTTTGGTTGTTCTTCTACCACCAAAATAATGAAGGTGAACAAAGCTGTCTGGCTCCTCCATAAGGCAACAATGTTAAACACAGCCTTTATGGGTTTTACTGGCAGGTTTTACGAGAAAAAATGGCTTTGTACAGGTTTCAACCACGTCTGAGTTCAAACGTTTTCATGGCTGATCCAAACAGAGATGCTGTAAGGTGAACTGTGAGTGACGGTTTGTCACTTCCCATGTTCTGACAGAAACTGTGCTCAAAACGCTTCTCCCGGCACACAGGCTGCATGATGGCATGTTGAATGTTGTCTTGCTCCTTTACCCGTAACTAATCCAAAATGGCTCCTCTTGCATCAACCACATTAAATACAACGGCAAGGAAAGGTGATTGGCTGGACTGAGATCAAGGAATGTTATCAAAGTTAAAGTGTTAACAGGCGACTTTCCAATAGTTTTCAGGTGGTGTCATTGTTTGTGTTGCTGAAGTCAAAACAAACAACCAGAAAGCTGTAATTCATTAGACATTTGTCTGACCACACTTTGTTTGCAGTATAACACAAACAACAAATCAGCTTGTGTGTGTTGACCTCTGCCTTCATTCATTGCATTATTCCTGGTTTAAAGAGATCATTTGCAGAACAAAAAAAGGATAATCTATCATTGTCAGGACAAATGTTGGAAAATAAAATCATTCACTGAAGCCCAAAACATTTCAAAGCTCTTTAAAAAAAGCCTCAAGATGACCGCTCAGTGTTTCTGAACCCATGTGTTTTCCCTCTTCAGGCTACCAGTTGTATAAGAGGTATCGGAAACCTGGCTCAGATGATGCCGACAGTGATTCTCCAGCCCTGGAAGCTGGTGACGGTGAATCAGCAAAAAAGAACATACATGCTGTGGAAAATGGTGGCTTTGAGTTTGACGACATTAGCAAGAGCGAAGAGAAGAATAGGGATGTAAAGAACGCCACCCAGCTGTGAGTTTACAGAACCTGCTAATCCCAGACATTGGACTTTCAGTAAAACCACAGACCCTCTGAAGACATCTGAACTCCACACTGTGAGCACACAGTGAACTCTGCAGGCCGGAGGTGTGCACTACACGTGCCGTTCTGTTCGACTTTGGAAAATACTTCACAAGAACACGGGTTCCCAAACGTCTTCCCTAGTATGGCAAATAACTGACTCTCACACTGTATCATATTATGCCTTGTATTGATATGCCTTCCTTTACATTAATGTATTCATATATTAACATGTGCAACCACTTACATTCTTTGGAACGCATGTTATGCGCATGTTCCTTGATCAATTGTAGATATTTAGCTACAGTCGTGTTTTTGAATGATGGAATTAAATGTGTGTGACATTTATAATTGATCTGATAAGACACATTATTGTGTCAAGATGAGGAGAATTATGAACACTGCTGAGAGACAACCTTTCCATGTCCTAAAACCTACTAAAAGAGCCGACTGCTTTTTTGTTTGAAAGATAGTTATGTATGTTTTTTGTAATACTTGATTCTGACAGCTGGTGAAATCAGTGGGAACTACAAACCATGTTTGGAACTGGGGCCCCAGCACAAACTCCTGTTGTGTTTTCATTTCTAAATAGAAGTACAGTAGGGGTAATGGGGCACAGCGGCATTTTAGAATTTTGAAACATGATGTTGTGAAATCGTTGTATCCTCAGGTATCACTCTAGTTTCCCTTCTCGTCCCAACCGGTCATTTTTATGGTTTAACATATCCTTCCAAGATGGAACAACAGGAGTATACTGGAATGCTGATATCATTCTGAGACATATTTGCTCATTTATGAGTCCTCTGTATAAATGTGCAATGAGAACAAACTATGAATACACATTTCCATGGATGTAAAATAATAATATATCAATAATATAGTATTTTGTATTTCCTATTTACCACTTTGTTGGGAAATATGCCTTCTGAAATTATGTTTATTTTTCATTAAAAAAAGAAAAAACATGTTTGCTGTAATGGTTTGATGTGAATGTGAGTTTTGTTATCCAAATCAATAAACATATTAATGTGTTAACTTAGCCCCAATGTTGTGTATTTACTAGAAGTGAACATTTTGAGAATATAAGCATTTCTTTAAAATGTTGTAATTAAAAGGAACCAAAGTTCAAACGTCAATGACATCTATGCCATTTAGACAAACTGGCTCTTTAAAAGTATTTGATGTACATAGGCCACATGTACAAGGTCTTAAACATAACTCTCCAACCATAAAATAATCCAATTAAAATGTTGTTTAAAGTTGTTCAAAGTCCAAGCTGTGGCAGCTAAAGCACTCTCAGTCTCATGTCGAAGTGCTGTCATGTGACTCCAGACGTGCTGCTCACCTGTGTGACTGTACTGACTCTAGCTGAGCCACAGATGCTCCTCAGTGATCCATCTTCACAGGCTCCTCCCCCTCACTGCAGCTGCCTTCACTGACTGATGGAAATACTGGGGATTCTCGCAATTCCACATGACAAAGATTGCAAAAAATGACATATCTTCCCAATTTCACAATACCAGCAGTGGAAGAAGTATTCCGATTATTTACCTAAGAAAAAGTAACATTACTACATTTTCAAATGTGAAAGTACTCATTATGCAGGGAGGAACATTTAAACAACACATATTAAATGATTGTATTTTATTATTATTACAAACAACAAAAAGTGTATCTCGAGCCGGTTTCTCAAAATTACCTACCCCACCTATAATATTAATTATTGACGCATAAATGTGTTCATCATTTTAATGTTGCATTTGGTAAAGATAGGGTGAATTTGAGATACTCTTTTTACTGTACTATTGAGTATCTTAACAGATAATAATTTATAGTGTATTAGTTGATTTAGATTTTTCATTAATAACCTAAATCAGCAAAGTCACTAAAGCTGTCAGATCAATTTACTGAGGTAATAAGTATACTTGCCTACAAAATGTAATGGAATAAAAGTACAAGTAGTATAATGTGAACATACTCAAGTAAAGAACAAGTACCTCAATGTTGTATATTATCTGTAATATAAATGTCATTGTTGGTATTGCTGTCACATTTATTTTCTTCCTTTAGGAGATTTATTTTGGATAACTTCAAGTTGTTATTTTCAAGACTTTTTAATTGAGATAGTGAGGATTACGAGCAGACCCTGAATGCAGCAAATGTACGTTTACAGGGAGACAGAAATCAGACCTAGAGGAGCAGTTTGGACATCTGGTAAGTAACGAAATCCTCTTTACAGTAAG
Source organism: Gymnodraco acuticeps (assembly GCF_902827175.1). Lineage (NCBI taxonomy): Eukaryota > Metazoa > Chordata > Actinopteri > Perciformes > Bathydraconidae > Gymnodraco > Gymnodraco acuticeps. The sequence continues at coordinate 85,214 of NW_022991390.1, forward strand.
TGTATACACGGAATGCCTGTCACACTATTTTACAAGTATACAATGTAATACGGATTGTACATTACGATGTCCCATCTTTTTTAGCATCGGATACCATCTGCTACCCGCAAAGAAGCTCTAAAAAAGTTCACCTCCTTATTTCCTCTTCTTCAACTTTACCGTTATTAACGCTGACAATGGTCAGGAGTCAGGACAATACAGGGACAGACGTACAGTAAGTTAAAACGAACAATATTTTGTATCAAGTAAGCTTCTAAATATAGTTAGTTGGTGGTGTTCCCCTGGTAACTGAGCCCTAAATGAACGGCTCTCATTCCTCTGTGCTTGTTCTGCGGTTGTCTAACGTTAGTGACGTTAACAGCTAGCGAAGCGTCGTAAACACATCTCGGTAGCATGTTAACACACTGGGTGGGGATAATAATTCAGATGGCATGGTTCATCTAAAAAGTCAATGACACTTTAGGTCATTTTACGTTGGCTAAGATAGAAGTTAGTCACACGCCGACCCAACTTCGTCAATGTCCGCCCCCTGAACTAATGCAAGAATACTAAAAGGGACCATCAACGTATGTACGCTTTAAAGTGAACACAGTCAGTTAACCAGTTAGCCTATAACGCTGCTACTTCTTTGAATACCTTGGATGTTTACTTAAGTTAATACAATAACAAAATAACATAAGCCTCTTTATTTAATATGATAATCTGCCTATTTTATTTTTCCTATCTTTTATATGCACTTTCCCATTTGTTGAAATAAGCAAATGGTAAAGACTATTTTGGTAGGCCTGTTGTATACCCTAAGAGTATCAAGTGAAATTACAATACACTCATAAATACATATTCGATAGTAGAAATATATATAAATATATTTACTTAAGTAAATAGCCTAGTAATAATAATATTATAATTATAATATTATTAATGGCAATATAATGCATTCTAATAAAACGACAAAAAAATACATCCTCAGAAATGTGGTTAAACATTTGAAAGGATGTTTTGTATTTATTTATTTAATTTAAATGATTAGTGGTCTTAATATGTTTATAAATTCCAACCTCAATTCACGCAGTTACACTGAAGATAACAATACAGAATCAATAGAACATTATAATAATGTATTTGAATGCTAGTCACTCTTCCAATGACCGAGGGCAGTATATTTGATATTCTTAATTTGTTCCTTTCTTATCTCACCAGATTTGATTTCCAATGGGTTATAAACACATCACAGTTATGTGACTTTTTGTCTTTGGCTTTGTTTATTTAACTGACCACATTGCTCTTTACACAATTAACACTCAGGTGTTTGAACAAGGCAGAGCGAGGTGTTTGGTCATGACCTCCGAGCTGTTTGCTCACGTAACCGGGTGATAAGATGAATTAGAGAAACCACCATGTTGTCCTGGAGAATAGAGAGGAGAGCATTGCACCAGCATGTGGAAAATAACTGTCACTCAAAAAGCAGAAATGTGAAACCACGCCTAACATGAAGTGTTTCTTCATTAATATTGTAAAAGCTTGTTAAAGTGAGTCATGGGCCGCTTCCTGAATGCAATCCTTGTCAAAAAGTTGAGGCTTTCTTGTTTTCAAAGGTCAAATGCAGCAACATGGAGCAGCTGGATTTTATTCTTCTTTCAAACTTTAGTTACTTTATAGATTCTGATTAATGATGAAATATAATCAAGTGTTAAATCAGACTTTAGTTCCACCTGGAGTAAATCCACCAGCTACCCTGCAGTATACAAAGTCATTCAGACTAGCTGCACCTTTACCAGCTTTGAGAACACTTTAATGATCAATCATTATAAAACATATCATATATATTATTCTGAAATGGACCAATCTGCACAAGGACTACTTTTACTGTCGCTACCTTAAGTGTATTTTTATGAGAATACTTTTCTACTTTTACATTTTGCCAGGCCAACCTGGAAGTAAGCATTGCAAGGGTTCCTTCAACAAAAAGCAATGGGATTTTTCACTTTTGAAATATTGCAGAAAATAAGATCTTTTGCAAACTCATATCTATGAAATGTCAAGTTTTTTTTTAATGATTCTTAATCATTCATGAAGCGCAAATGTGCTGAAGTCAAAAGCTAGCTTTGTAAACAAACAACGTCACAGTCACATGACTTAATGCAGTGGTTCTCAAACTTTTTCTGTCAGGCCCCCCCTTTGGAGAAAAAAAAAGTCGGGCCCTCCCAACACAAGTAGTCACGTAATGGGCCAAGTTAACATTTATTAAAATTAGGGCTGTCAAGTTAACGCGTTAATAACGCGTTAATGCAAAAAAAAATTAACGCCACTAATTATTTTAACAAGATTAACGCATGTGTATTTTTTTTCCTCGGCCGCCCCGTAGTTTCAGAGCGCATCGAGTTTAAAATACCATTTACAAGCTGATGCTGACAGCCCCGCTCCTGCTGCCCGCTTGTGGCAGACCACACTTCCACGCTCACCGGCAGGCACCGACTGGCTGTTGGGAGGACCGGGAGGGTGTGTGTATGTGTGGCCCGAGCGAGCGAGAGAGAGACCTTACGTGCATTGTTGTTGTTAGCATCTGGTGCTAGCTAGCTGCGCTAACGGATATAAGGAGCTGCTTAAATGAAAACAGAGGAGCGACATTTCGCCACAACTGCGCCGAGCACTTGACTTTATGCAGGAAGCCAGACAGTGGGACATTGTACGAGAAGTCAGCACACTCAGCACGGATAGTGCGCAACATGATTGCAGCGTCCAGGCAGCTCCGGTTCGAGCATACAGTATGCCTTGAGTTGCACATAGCTCCAATGATCACACACACACACACACACACACACACACACACACACACACACACACACACACACACACACACACACACACACACACACACACACACACACACACACACACACACACACACACACACACACACACACACCAGAGAGGTTCCAGGTTGAATTGAGGCGAATATTTGTAATGTTCAGAGGTTGTTGTGTTTAATATTCATGAGAATATTTGTCATTGTTCAAATGATAATAAACATTAGCATAAAGCATATTTGTCCACTCATATGTTGATAAGAGTATTACAAACTTGAAAAATATTCCTCTAAGGTACATTTAGAACAGATCAAAAATGTGCGATTAATTTGCGATTAATCGCGATTAACTATTTTAATCGACTGACAGCCCTAATTAAAATACATCAATATGAACGTGAGCATTCCTTTCAAAAAAATCACTTTGCTAGAACAGTGATAATAAAACAATGCTCCATAAGTCTGTGTGCTCAAAAAAAAAAACATAATACAATTGTGCAATCCCTTTGCTAGAACAATAAGTTATAATACTTTGCCACTTTGCAATCCGTGCGAAAAACTGAAAAGAAAGAAAATGCTGATATTTGGCAAAGTGTGTCTTCTTATCACAGCATTAGTGGCTGCAATGAGCCTGTTTGGCACTGCACATTTCTTCACAACGGGGTTGCAGGCTCAGTGGCGGCGCCAGAGATTTCTTTTGGGGGTGCTGTGGGGTAGCTTGACGTTTCATAGAGGGTGCTCAAACATTTAGGGTTTCCCGTTAATGTACCGGTCGCTACAGAGGAATGTTCTACTGCAACACTCCCCACACAAATACACAGTGTACCCGCGACTGTTACAATGAAGGCTCGAGGCATATAGGTGTAAGCAGGGGTAAAGTGCTATTTTTGTGTGGGGAGTGGCCCTCACATAGGGGGGTCCGTGGGCATGCTCCCCCGGGAGGATTTATTTTTAAATGTTGAAGTTGAAAGCATCAATCTGGTGCACTTTGAGAGCAAAATGAAGAGATCTATGGATACATCGCTCAACACCCATATGAAACAGAACTGTAAACAGATTTACTTTTTCTTCATGGATATTTTACAAATCACTCCCTTTTAAACTTTATTCTTGTTTTACTGTCATATAGTATTTCATACCTGTTTTTCATTTATTCTCTTATTTTTTTATAACTATAATGATCATATAAATGTGTGCCTCGGAAATAATTGTTTACATTAATGGTGACCAAAACGTTTGAGACCCACTGAGATAACAATGAGAGTCCTTTAGCTCACTGAGTCTCTCAGTCTGACAGGAGAGGACTCTCCTCCACCTTGTTGTGGAAAAAGCTCCTTATATCCGTTAGCGTAGCTCGCTAGCACCAAAGCAACAACCAACGATCTCCGGTACGGTGCCTCTCTCTCTCTCTCTCTCTCCTCTCTCTCTCTCCTCTCTCTCTCCTCTCTCTCTCTCTCTCTCTCTCTCTCTCTCTCTCTCTCTCTCTCTCTCTCTCTCTCTCTCTCTCCTCGTCCTCTCCTCTCTCTGTCTCTCGCTCTGCGCACGCACGCACACAAAATGGCTCGTTCCACACACACACAGAGCCGAGCTTGAATGAAACACAGAGACCCAGACGTACAGTACTTGTACTGTACTGTATCATATTATTTTAGAATCAATAATTTTTCAAATAATGATTTCCTTTGGCACAGTTATACAATACCGTGTTGCAGGTACAGCTGTGTTTTGGTAGATTTTGGCTCTATAATGATGGTGTCATGACCTTGAACACTCCATTTTATAATGTAACTACTACTAAATGTAACCATTTTATCCACAACAAATTATATAAAATCGTTATTTTTTATCTCAAGAACGTTGACATCTGTCTCAGTGTTGCTCTGATTGCCAAACATATTTTAAATACATTACATCAACTAAGTTATCAAATAAAACCACAATAATGAATAATCAAGACTGGCACTCTTTACTGCACAAAACATTTAGCCACAGGAGAGCTTCTCCCCAGAGCCAGGCTTCACTGTGTGTGTGTGTGTGTGTGTGTGTGTGTGTGTGTGTGTGTGTGTGTGTGTGTGTGTGTGTGTGTGTGTGTGTGTGTGTGTGTGTGTGTGTGTGTGTGTGTGTGTGTGTGTGTGTGTGTGTGTGTGTGTGTGTGTGTGTGTGTGTGTGTGTGTGTGTGTGTGTGTGTGTGTGTGTGTGTGTGTGTGGTGTGTGTGTGTGTGTGTGTGTGTGTGTGTGTGTGTGTGTGTGTGTGTGTGTGTGTGTGTGTGTGTGTGTGTGTGTGTGTGTGTGTGTGTGTGTGTGTGTGTGTGTGTGTGTGTGTTACCCCCCCCGACACCAGGTCCCAGCCTGGTACAGCCTTAACAACTGACCCTGTACTGTAACACACAACAGCTCCTCGTGCCATGTGGCAGTCTGCCAGTGTAGGAGCTACAGTAGTTAAATACAGGTGATCAGGTATCATCCATGGGCTCATTCATTCCTATGAAAGTTGCCCAGTGGCACATGAAGCAAAAATGGCCTGACTCTAGTACAAAAATACTTGGATTCTATAGAGAGTAGTGTTGTCACGATACCAACATTTTGGTTTTCGATACCGATACCAAGTCAATAATTGCGATTCCGATTCTTTTTCGATACTTTACTTAAAAAAAGGGAAACAGTCTTAAATGTAATTATTGTGCTTTATTTCACACCAGAACCATAACCATAACACAAACTTTTAAACAATGAGAACAATAAACAAAATAAATGACAAGAATTCGTCTTAAATAAAATTAAAACATGTCTCACAGACAGGCCTCGTGGTGTCCGTAGGCTTGCCCTCACTGTCAGAGATATTGCTCAAATACTTCCACATTTCGCTTCTGGCGTCTTTTGTGTCAACAAGCCGAGGCGCAGCGGCAGTTGCACTCCCACTTGCAGCCATGCTTCTCACTTTCTCACATGCTCTGGCAGCTAGCGCGTGGCCGCGTGCACGAGAGAGGGGAGGCACTTAGAGCGTGCTTGAGAGGGGAGGCACTTAGAGCGTGCTTGAGAGGGGAGGGACTTAGAACGTGCTTGAGAGGGGAGGGACTTAGAGCGTGCTTGAGAGGGGAGGGACTTAGAACGTGCTTGAGAGGGGAGGCACTTAGAGCGTGCTTGAGAGGGGAGGCACTTAGAGCGTGCTTGAGAGGGGAGGGACTTAGAACGTGCTTGAGAGGGGAGGCACTTAGAGCGTGCTTGAGAGGGGAGGGACTTAGAACGTGCTTGAGAGGGGAGGGACTTAGAACGTGCTTGAGAGGGGAGGGACTTAGAGCGTGCTTGAGAGGGGAGGGACTTAGAGCGTGCTTGAGAGGGGAGGGACTTAGAACGTGCTTGAGAGGGGAGGCACTTAGGGCGTGCTTGAGAGGGGAGGGACTTAGAGCGTGCTTGAGAGGGGAGGGACTTAGAACGTGCTTGAGAGGGGAGGCACTTAGAGCGTGCTTGAGAGGGGAGGCACTTAGAGCGTGCTTGAGAGGGGAGGGACTTAGAACGTGCTTGAGAGGGGAGGCACTTAGAGCGTGCTTGAGAGGGGAGGGACTTAGAGCGTGCTTGAGAGGGGAGGGACTTAGAACGTGCTTGAGAGGGGAGGGACTTAGAACGTGCTTGAGAGGGGAGGGACTTAGAACGTGCTTGAGAGGGGAGGGACTTAGAACGTGCTTGAGAGGGGAGGGACTTAGAGCGTGCTTGAGAGGGGAGGGACTTAGAGCGTGCTTGAGAGGGGAGGGACTTAGAGCGTGCTTGAGAGGGGAGGGACTTAGAACGTGCTTGAGAGGGGAGGGACTTAGAGCGTGCTTGAGAGGGGAGGGACTTAGAGCGTGCTTAAGAGGGGAGGCACTTAGAGCGTGCTTGAGAGGGGAGGGACTTAGAACGTGCTTGAGAGGGGAGGGACTTAGAGCGTGCTTGAGAGGGAAGGGACTTAGAGCGTGCTTGAGAGGGGAGGCACTTAGAGCTTGCTTGAGAGGGGAGGGACTTAGAACGTGCTTGAGAGGGGAGGGACTTAGAACGTGCTTGAGAGGGGAGGGACTGCAGGCACGGCTGCAGTGCAGGGAGTGGAAGCAGAGCGCTGAACACACACGGCTCTTATTAAAACGGCGCTTTCTCACCGGAGCACTTTTCCCCGTCATTCTTAAAGTACCGATACTAATGAAACGGAGGAATCGTAACGTTTTTAACGGCAGGGTATCGCGGTACCTTTCAAGTATCGGTACACCGTGCAACACTAATAGAGTGGCGAAGTCACGCCCATCTACTTCCGGTCCATGGGACCTTATTTGGGAAAAATAATGTATTGAAGTCAAAGGAGAGAGAAAGATTATCTTTCGACCCCGTTTGAATTGTGCCACAAATTACACATATGATGTTTGTCAATCTTAAAAAATAATTTCCAAGTCAAAAAAGTCACAGTTTGTCGTAAAACTGTTGAAATATAAGACTATGAAAAATAAGCAACTAGAAAGACTACAAATCCCAGAGTCCCGGTCCCGCATGCTGGCTCTCAGGAACCGACTAACTCCCCTTGTGTGTATGTGCAGCTCTCAACGTGCCCAGACTTGGAGTGATTTTCACCTCGTTTAATACTTTCCGCCTCGTTCTGAAAGAAAGAAGTGAAATGTTCAACGTGACGGCCGTCTTGGTGTGTGGTGCGAGACGGGAGATGTAGTTCATTGAGATTCGTGGATTCATCTTCCTATTATACACACATGCATTTCCAAACATTTGGACTACTTATGTTGTAAATGTATTATCTTTTCAATTTACACACGGCATCTATTGCACGTCTGTCCGTCCTGGGAGAGGGATCCCTCCTCTGTTGCTCTCCCTGAGGTTTCTCCCATGTTCCCTTTAAACTGTGGGTTTTCTCCGGAGGTTTTTCCTTGTACGATGTGAGGGTCTAAGGACAGAGGGTCTAAGGACAGAGGGTCTAAGGACAGAGGGTCTAAGGACAGAGGGTGTCGTATTGTCATACTGATATTCTGTACAAATAAAACTGTGCTGTTGTATTTACTGTATAGTGTCCTTACTGTAAGGTAATTATTATATGTACAGCACTTTGGCTCGTTTAAAAATGTGCTATATAAATAAAACTTGATTTGATTAATTAAATGTGTTACGTCAACAAATGTCACATAACTGTATTAGGTTAGTTGAAAGCAATACTATTAAGTTGAACCTAATAAAACCATATTATTGCTTTCTACTAACCTCATACAGTTATGTGAGATCTGTTGTCATAATACATTTAATGAAAGTCAACGTTTCAGTTTCTTCAGTGTACCTGACGCTCGTTTTCTCAGCACGATGGTGGTTTGCTGAAGCAGGACGTTTGTGTGGTGGATCAGTGCTGTGTTCTCGGCTCTTCTTTAGCACAACACTGTGATCAAGGTCACTGATGCAAACACAGATCACATATTAAGAGTGCAGCTGGGCAATATTTGACTTGCTCCAACGCGATTCCCACGCTATAAAGTCCTACAGGGATGATGTCGTTTTGTTGGCTAACCAGGAAGTGGAGGACTCACTCCTGCAGCACAGTGTGTCAGACACTAACCCCGCTGGACTGCTTCTGTTGTGTTTTTGTTGTTACACATCATCGCTAGAAAATGACCAGGAGGGCTGTGTGATACTACTTTTCCCAACTTCAAAATGTCATTTTTAAAGTTGTGTGTTGGTTGTTATTTGTAGAAAAAGAAGAACAAGTCAGTCATGAATCTTTATCTATCTCCCCTAGTAGTACATTCAATTTCAACACAGTGTTTCAAACACACAGTACAAGTATATAGGTGCACATGAACATGCATGTTTTGTTATACAAGACACAGTACAAATACACACAGGTGCACACATGCATTGCACATGTATTTTGTAGAGGTCCAGAGCGGAAAGGCAGCCAGTCGGAACCTGCGCCAGGGAGCAGTTAGGGGTTCGGTGCCTTATTCAAGGGCACCTCGGCAGGGCCCAGGAAGTGAACTGGCACCTCCAGTCCACTCTGTGCTTTTATTGGTCCAATCGGGACGTGAACCCTAGTCTCCACAGACTGAGCCACGGTCGCCCAACCAAACTGACCTACAGTCAGTAAACTAATGAAGAGTGGTGCAGGAGTGAGTCCGAACATGTGGAAATAACTTGTTTCATTTTTGATTGTGTTTTTGGGGAGAGGCCTGATATAAAGTGTATAATATGTGGTTACCACAGGTTTAAGAGATGTTCACGATTTCTCTGATGACGTCAAATACATCAGTACATACACCACTGGTAAACGTCTGATGCTTCTATGTGTCATTAAAAACAACAGTTTACAAGTGACTAAATTAAACTACTAAACGTCATCACGCTGCAAGCTTAGCGGTGGTGATGTCATGTGACCATGATATAGTCAGTTTATAGAGTTAGCTTTTTACTTCTAGTGATTGCATTTAAGCTTCATCTGTTGTGGTGTACATGAAGGTATCATAAACGTGTGTTTGCCAAAGAGCTCATTTTCTGCAATATTCTGAAATCCAATGTAAGAATCCCATTGCTTGTAGTAGAGGGAGCCCTGTTGTGATGCTAACTTATGTGTCAGCCTACAACAATACATCCTTATTGCACCACTCCATAGGGGGTGTAATAGAAGGCTGTATGAAAACAGACTTGGTTAAAGGTGCATTTATTACATTATGTGCTAACTTTTCTCAAATATTGCTTCATTTAGAAAATGGTCATGAGCGCAGAGGATGCAGGACATGAGTGAGAGTGGTCCCTGCCTGTGGACGCGGCTCCCCCACAGCAGCCGGACCCCCTGTGACCGCTACAAGCACGCATGCTGCAGCTCTGGTGGACATGTCTACATCCTGGGAGGACGAGACAACAGCAGTCTGAGGGACTTCTGGAGGTACAGCGTAGGTAAGGGCTACACACAGCTACTGTCCACTTTACCTTAGTGCCCTCAAGGAGGATTTTACTACTGGATGACAAAAATAATACAGGACTGTACCGAATACTTTGAAGCTAAATATATTGTTTTTTATAAATTCCAATTACTCAAGACCATTGTAAAGTCAACGTTAATAGAAAAGAGATAGATGTAATCGTTTTCAAAACATGTTTTTTTCAACAACGTATTCAGCTTCAATTTACATTAGTTTGCTCTCCGCCGTGCTGCACTCAAAGGAAGACACAAACCTGTATTAACGTGGTGGTCTAAGCATCAATACAGCATAAATGACGTCATCAAATACAGAGATTTGCGTCATTCGAAAAAACTCAATCGAATTTCATTTGGTACGTTCTAAAAAAATCCAATCAAAACAAAAATATGAATGTAATACAGATGTTAGGAAGCATTTTATTGTATGCATTATGTAGAAAATGGATTTGTATGATAGTACAAATAGGGTTGCAAAATTCCGGGAATTTTCAAAGATGGAAACTTTCCATGGGAATTTAAGGAAATAAACAGGAATTTAAGGGAATAAACGGGAATTTAAGGGAACAAACAGGGAATAAACAGGAATTTAAAGGAATAAACAGGGAATTTAAGGGAACAAACAGGAAATAAACAGGAATTTAAAGGAATAAACAGGGAATTTAAGGGAATAAACAGGGAATTTAAGGGAATAAACGGGAATAAACAGGGAATAAACAGGGAATTTAATGGAATAAACGGGAATAAACAGGGAATAAACGGGAATTTAAGGGAATAAACGGGAATGAACAGGGAATTTAAGGGAATAAACAGAGAATTTAAGGTAATAAACGGGAATAAATGGGAATTTAAGGGAATAAACAGGGAATTTAAGGGAATAACAGGGAATTTAAGGGAATAAACAGGGAATTTAAGGGAATAAACGGGAATTTAAGGGAATAAACGGGAATTTAAGGGAATAAACAGGGAATTTAAGGGAATAAACGGGAATTTAAGGGAATAAACGGGAATTTAAGGGAATAAATGGGAATTTAAGGGAATAAACAGGGAATTTAAGGGAATAAACGGGAATTTAAGGGAATAAATGGGAATTTAAGGGAATAAACGGGAATTTAAGTGAATAAACGGGAATTTAAGGGAATAAATGGGAATTTAAGGGAATAAACGGGAATTTAAGGGAATAAATGGGAATTTAAGGGAATAAACAGGGAATTTAAGGGAATAAATGGGAATTTAAGGGAATAAACGGGAATTTAAGGGAATAAACGGGAATTTAAGGGAATAAACGGGAATTTAAGGGAATAAATGGGAATTTAAGGGAATAAACGGGAATTTAAGTGAATAAACGGGAATTTAAGGGAATAAATAGGTATTCATCTAGTACAGTGTTTCTCAAACTTTTTCATACCAAGGACCACTTGAGTGAAACTTAAGCTCGCTCCATTTCTGAGATATTCCCACAAGAGTGCGGACAACTTTAATTAATTAATTAATTTAAAATATGGAATATTTCCAAAATTCCCCAGCTTAACTTCCCATGGAAATGTACCGGAAATATCCTGTCCTTTGCAACCCTAAGTACAAAGGACAGGAAAGATGGGTAGTGTTGCAAGATCCCGACTTATCAAACTCATTTTGCAACATTTCAGTTTGTGACGAGTGGACAGAGTTAGCCTGCACCAGTGACGCTGCACCAGAAGAACTAGAGGAACATTCTATGGTGGCTCATGAGGTACAAACTCATCAAGTGGATTTGTATGTATTACTTGTATTGCCATAACAAGCATAAAGGATCTTATGTTGCTTGTATCTCTGCTGATATCCCCGATGTGTCAGTGTGTGAACATTACGCTGTGACGTCCTCAGGGCTTCCTGTACGTGTTTGGAGGACTGCTGGATTCTGCATACACCAAGTGGAGATGTCCCCTCTGGGTGTTTGACATTGGTGAGTTTCACTGTGGAGGTGGTGCAAACCTGTTGCTGCATGTCAGTTCCACCCCACGCCTCCAACCCCCACTGATAATATTACTGCAGCGCTAGAGTTCAGAATTATAGATGAAAATGTATATTTTTCTGGAACAAAAAGTCATAATATTATTAAACAACATAAAAATGAAATGTATGCTGAGAAATGCTAACCATGTAAACAGTGGTTTCTGCTGTTGATTAGCTACACTGTGATTCAGCTGTGACTCCATAACAGGACATGCTTCCTGCTGTACAAATACCACAACCTGTTGGTTCCTGTGTGTGTGTGTGTGTGTGTGTGTGTGTGTGTGTGTGTGTGTGTGTGTGTGTGTGTGTGTGTGTGTTGTGTGTGAGAACAGTTATATGTTTGCATCTGTTTTGCAACAGCTAGTGTATTGTCCTTGAGATTGGCTTGTGATGTATGTCAGATACAGTATACAGTACAGTATATGTAGCAGATGTGTACACAATTGTATTATTAAAATACTCATGTATGGACTCTCACATTGTTTCATATGATGTTCTGTTTATTAAAACCAAGGGTATTTGTACAATAGTAATTGTAAATATGTGTACAGCGTGCAAACGTGTGTTTATTTAGGTGATTTTTCACATTCCATTTTCCACTTGTTTGGATACGGTTACATGTTTTTGAGCTTGTTTTGAACTAAGTTCCTCTGTTTTCCTGTGTTGTGTTTCAGCTCAGCAGAAGTGGGTGCACTGGCAGAGCAAGAAGTGCTCCCCTCAGGTACACAGCGCCTGTCATGGGGAAACTCTTTCAAACGTTTCTTTTTTTAGCATCGTTAGCGACAACAGAATGTAACTAGTTAGATCCCCTTTCCAAGTGATCATACACTGCATATCAATCATGACAACAAATGATAGAATGACATGTATCACGTTATGATACATTAGAGCAGGGGTTTTCAAAGTGTGGGAAGGTGAGCCTCCCCTCAGAGAACATAAGAACAGCCCCCCCATTATTATTATTAATATTGTTGTTGTTGTTGCTATAATGCAGCGGTATTCAATTGCATTTCAAACAGGTCCAGTAAGAGAACATGTCATTGAATGCTCTGTTTTCGCTGTCTACCTTTCTCTCTTTTGAGCACGCCATTTGAAATGACTCCGACTGTTTCTCTCTTCTTGTCTCGTCTCTCTGTGTGTTTGAATCTATCGTGCTGACTCACTGACTGCACCGATTTGATTGGCTGAGTAGCGTCACCTCCTTAAAACATGAAACAATAACTTTTTTAAACCTTTTTATCTTTGTTTTTGTTTTTGTTTACATTTTCAACATGGTGGATAAATCCTTCTATGCTCCCGGAAACACACTGAACGTCATCTTTGCCTCCTTATTACACTCGGCCCTACTTTAGTGGGAACAATGAGTCTGCGTCTTTGAAGCGCACAGGCGGATGATGCGGGGATGCAATGTAGACGGGAATACACGCAGATCCTCCTCTGGCTGCAGCCTTGACCCGCACTTGCTTTTAATCTAAGTCAATGTGGAAAACCCGCACTCACACAGGGAGGTGGAGGTGGAGGGAATGAGCACTTTTACAGCCTGTTTGGCGAGGTGGGGGAACTGGGTCTCCACAGACAGCCAAAAGTGTGCAAGTGACGTTTTCTGCCAGACGCTGTCTCCGCTCTCACTTTAGGTAACTTCACTAACAATCGATCCATGTTGCGGCTCGCATAAAGTTAGCTGAAGTTAACTAGCTAGATTTCACTGCTTCTCGTTAGCTCTCTGGCGCCCCCTGGGGAGCCGCGCCTCACACTTTGAAAACGGCTGCATTAGAGAATGGATTTGCAAATGTAAATAAAATGATGGTGAACAGCACCATGCCCACTCTCAGGTAAAGTAGTTCCTCCGTGGAAGTTGGCCTGTTTTAAATGCTAAATCAGGTGGATTTATAATATAGTGTAATGTAGCTTTTTCATTATTTGCAACCCCTCAAAGGGCATTTACATATTCAACTTAGAATTCATACATTACTAAGATCCAAAAACACTCACACACTGTCAGCCATCAGGAGCCATTTGGAGTTGGGTATCTTGCCCAAGGACACATTGACATGTTAACTGCAGGGGCTGGGGGTCAAACTGCTCAACCCCCTGAGCCACAGCCTCTTTCCTCTTCAGCAGCAGTTTCTTTGAACAAGTAGCAGAAACACTGCCGTCATGTCTTCAGCAGTAGCAACTAACAAAGCTAAAACTCATTGTCACCAAGGAAGAAAGGTGTGGTAGTCGTAAACAAAAATCAGGACTTCATTGATTAGTGTGTTCGTGGTAATCTTTTGGAGGATGAGCTCAATGACAGTCCTTGGATCCTAACAACACAAATGTAGAAGCGTTCAAAAAACACTAGTGATAATAGACTCCTGGGATTTGTGTGTGTGTGTGTGTGTGTGTGTGTGTGTGTGTGTGTGTGTGTGTGTGTGTGTGTGTGTGTGTGTGTGTGTGTGTGTGTGTGTGTGTGTGTGTGTGTGTGTGTGTGTGTGTGTGTGTGTGTGTGTGTGTGTGTGTGTGTGTGTGTGTGTGTGTGTGTGTGTGTGTGTGTGTGTGTGTGTGTGTGTGTGTGTGTGTGTGTATAGAGCCAGCCCACCAACAGGAAGGGCCACAGTGCCGTGGTGCTGGGCTCCTCCATGCTGCTGTACGGAGGTATCATCGACATGAAGGGAACCTCACAGGACTTCTGGAGTCTGGATTTTGGTGAGTTTGACGTTTCTTTATTCCCACAAGAGGAGGAAACACTCATAGATGTTTGCAGCATAAAGCGAACCCAAGTTGTCAGACACATTTACACGACAACAGGGACCAAGCCTCCTGATTTTCAGCCTCACCTAAAACAGTCGCCTGAGATGTCAAAAATGTGATTTGATGTAATTACTACATGTTCTGTTCTCTGAGAAAAGGATATGGCAGACAAACAGCAAAGAAGAATAATGTTCTTTAATACACTGTATTATATTCCCGATACATCGGAAGATACACGTTTGGCTTCCTCTAATATATCATCTTTGACTAAATATTTTAGAAAAGTACACTGAAAAAACTGAACCGTTGACTTTAATTAAATGTATTAAGTCAACACATTTCATATGAGGTTACTTGAAAGCAATAATATTAAGTTGAACCTATTTAAATGTATTATTATTGCTTCCAACTAACCTTATACAGTTATGTGAATTCTGTTGACATAATACAATCGACATAATGCATAGTAATGTTTGATTTGAAATGTTAGTTTTTTGAACAGTTGAATGGAAGAGGTAAAACTGAAACATGTTGTCATTTGCAAATGCCTTCAGATATTTCAAGTTTCCGTTGTGAAGATAATTGCCAGTTATTGTACAATGAATGAAGTGTAACATCGGTGGAAGGAGCTTCTCATTGCGCTCATCACACCAAACAGTGTCCATATTGTGACAGTAACATGTATGTGTTTACTTGTTCCTCATGACAGACTCCATGGCCTGGTCCCTGCTGAGCGGCTCTCAGCAGGCCTCACTGGGCCCCGGCCCCCGACACAGTCACTCAGCCGTGGCCCACCAAGGCTGCATGTACCTGTTCGGGGGCCTGAAGGGCCTGCGGGAGCAGAGAGACTTCTGGAAGTGGGACTCCTGCAGCCACATGTGGAGTCCCCTCAGAAACAAGTGAGAAGTCACATGATCCGTCAGTCTGTCCTCTACGGGGGGGCGCTTTAGGTCCACAGCTAAAAACACCACTGACGCAAAACACTTGTACTGTGTTTAATCAAATATACAGAGTTAGTTTAAAAACAAATATTTTAATGTTTGTGCTTATAATGTACTTACGGTACATACATGTCATTTGTTAGACGCTTTTATCCAAAGCGACTTACATACATTCAGTACTGTAGAGAATCCCCACAGGAGCAATCTGGGGTGAAGTGTCCCAGGGACACAACGACATGCTGACCGCAGTGGGACTCGAACTTGCTATCCCCTGATTCGAAATCCAGCACACTACCCACTGAGCCACAGCCTCCGGTGTATATAGACATAAATATCTACAATTTAAAAAAATGTAATACATGTTTTATTCTATAGGTGGACATGTAAGAGCTTTGTCCATGTAAGCAGAAACTATTTTTTGTGGGTTCCCAAAATGCTCTCGTAGCAAGGTCTTTACTTATGTTGATATAATCTTGTTTGACAGAGGCTTCCACATTTTGCCCAGAGTGTTTGGAGACATGAGACATAGTATCGTGGTGTTTATTAGCATAGTTGTCTCATAGTTTTAGAAAGCCATTGCTTAACGTCCTCAATAAATCCATCGTTGCATTTAAGTACGTTGGTAAACCATGTATTTTGTTTTTTCTGTTCCTCCATAAGAAGTAAAGGGATTATAGACTCATGCAACTTTGTGGTTTCTTCACCCGTTTGAATGAAATTCCCCTGTTGAGTTTTTAATTGTGGGGCATTTTCATCCTTTTGCATGAGACCCTTCATTGCCTTGATCACACTTTTCACTTTGAGAACCTTTGATGACGCTCTTTCTGGAGCCTTTCCATTTGATTTCCCAATGCCTTAACCAGCGACTTTGATTCCTCTCTTTTGTCCATCAATGTTTGACACATTGACCTCAGAGCTCGATTTTGATTCGCATTTGGCATTTTCCATTAAGTGAGCATACCAACAATATTACAATCCACGCAGCCAAGTCAATCAGTCAATACAACTATTTACTGCTGTAAATAGAATAACCACAAGCAATAGATAAACCGCGAGCAGCAAAACCAACACAAGCAAGCAACGAGTCCCCAATGGGAACTTGCCGTCCGTGTCGATGGCTATCTGGCTTCACCTCGTAGCAGCAGGCCTCTGCTTTCTTGTGCCCTACTCCAATAAAACGGTGATCTTGGTGTTTGAATGTTTCCTTTAAAGGTGGGGAAGGTAATTCACTTCAGAAACACTTTTAGTTATATTCCATGGAATGCTCTTAACATCCGATAGCAATGAATATCTGAAGTGCTTTGACAATAAATCCATACAAAATGTCATCTGTGGAAGCCGTAGTTCTGTAAAAAGCACGACCAATCATCTGAGCCGGCCCGGCTAAAGTAACTGGATGGCCTACCTGCCTGTCAGCCTTCCATCGGTGCACAAACTTATCTCGTGCCCTCATTGGTCATGTGCGCGTTCGTGTGTGTTGGAGGAGGGGCTCTGGAAGGAAGTAGCAGATTTCTTCCGGCTGTGTATTTTTCAAATTCTAGCGCACTCGAGCTGGTTTCTCCAAAATGACCTACCCTACCTTTAAGGTCCACAGCGTTCCAGACCGATCCAAGGAATCCGCTATAAGCATCCAATTTCCATAGACCAACGCTGCAGTTGACATGTTTTCTGTTGACATTGTTGCGCCTATAGGCAGTCCAATAAAAGCGGCCAGCAAGGGGCTAAACACGGGAAGATGAACACTTTCAGACACAAATGCTCCACTCCTTCCGTTCTGTTTAAACTTGTATAGCAGGAGAAACAGAAGCGCCGATAACCATTGCCATGCCACTGATGGTTAGGGATATTGCGGTGGAAAAATGTTGCAGGATTTCAGTATGCATTTGTGGTAAACAGAACGTTTACGACTCACCCCCTCTCTCTCCATACAAAAGCACTCTGAGCAGGTGAGTGCAGCCAGGTTAAACAACCTCTTACCCCACCCCAAACCCCAGTGCACGCCCACCACCAATAATACTTCAAAAATACCTCATAATAAATAGAAACACATTAACCTTAAACGTGGCCTTAGAGGACATTTGTGTACACAACCTTAAATCTGCACAGCTTCTCTTTTTTCATAACAATTCATTATTAAATTAAAAATGATCATCATTTAATTGTAAAGGTTTTTTATAATAGTTTTAATTTGTTGGTTGTTTTTCTTACACTTTATCTTCTTTAACTGTGTTTCTGTATGCACCATATACAGCAGGGGAAATAAAGCTGATTCTGTGTTCCTACCTCTGCTTCACTCCCCCAGGTCCGGCCCCTCCAGACTGAGGGGCCACTCCGCGGTGGCCTACAGGGACAGCATGCTTCTGTTCGGGGGGGGCGAGAGCCAGAACTCTCCACAGAACTGCCTCTGGAGGTACCACTTCAGCAGCCAGTCCTGGGGGCAGGTAGCCACGCTCCCAGGCTCCAACCCCCCCCACAAGATTCACCACTGCTGCACCGGGCTGGGGGCCAGCTACAGGTCTGACAGCAGCAGCCCTCCCCCCAGCTCAGAGCTCCAGCCCGGGCTGCTGGACGGGAAACTGAGGCCCTTCAAGAACAAGTGCTTCCCTGCACAGCTCACCTTCCTGGGGTCGGAGGGGGCCATCGAGCTGGAGACCTTCAGCTGCTACAGGGGCACGACACAATGCTCCAAACAGGACTACATCAGAGAGAGCTTCACGGTCACTGAGCCCCCGCTCATCCAAAACTGTCTGACCTTTGAGAACAAGGCTGTGAGGAAACAGTGGAGCCGCACCGAGGAGGAGGAGGAGGAGGTGGTGGTAGCTCAGCATCTGCCTGACTTGCTGCTGGTGCTGGGGGGGAGACCCTGCTCCAGGGCCAGTCCTATCTCCGTATGGCATATGACTCTCACTGACTCGTAACTAACATACAAACTAGTGTACAGTACAAACATGTCGGCTGTACGATCAACAACACCAGTGTTATATCACCAGGCGTCAGCTCACATGCTGTGAATAAGGACATATATATTTTCATAATATTATCGTTTTGAGTTTCAATGTTTTGCGGCTTTCCTTTATGCAGTGATCAAATGAAATATAGAAACATTTAAAGAAAAGCGTCACATTATTTCAGTTGTTGAACAAAGAGCATTAGTACGATAGTGAAGAAACACAGCACACACGGTGTTATCTTCCACTGCCTGATCCCCACAGGCTGTTAGACATATTGCACAATTCATTTATTAGGAACTGCAAACATGGAGCTGATAATAATGCAATAAGACCTGGATTACACACGATGGCGCCAGAGCTCAATTTATAGATCTCCATAGAATGTATTGATTTAATACCTTTGTTGCAAACATTATTTAAAGAATAGAGTGATTACATACAAATTCGTATAATTACAACAACTTAATATTGTGTGTATTTTTGCACTAAATCAAAAGGAACAATTTGGAGTTGTGGTTATTTACATGTTGTTATGATTGTACTGGTCCGGCCCATGAGATCCAATGTGGCGTTATGTGGCCCCTGAACTGAGATGAGTGGGACTCCCCTGGATTATAACATATCTCTGCATTTTGATATTAAATGTCCACAATTTGTTGGCCTAAAATCAAATGAACAGTGCTTTCAAATCACTACACTCATTGTTATTACATTGCTCTCCTGTCCAGCTGTATTTCAGAAACCTTTTCTTCACAAACATTCATTTTACACGGAAAATCGTGGAATGATTTTCTGCTTTCACCAAATCTGAGTTTGACCATCAGGCCTGCAAACATTCTATCAAGTGTCCACCTTGAAAGTCAAAAAGCTTAACTCATGAACTGATACAGCTCTGTGTGCTTTTACAGGGATGCATTCACAAACGCTAACATCAAGTTAAAGAAATGGTTGTTGTACATGGTGTGTAGTTGCCAGGTGCTGCAGGTTCAACTCAAAGAGTCAAGTCGATGTGTGAAGTGAAACATCTGAATGGTCTCTCTCCCTTTACAGGCTCAACGAGCTGTTTCCATGGCTGTTTCCATGGCATCTACGTCCATACGTTCGTGCGTGCAACTTAGTATCGTATGTTTGCCAAATATGATTTCATTTCATATTATTTTCAGTTGTTGTCCCCTCCTTCCATTCAGTAGCCTGAGTCTGGAGGTTCTAGGACATCTGGCTTATTTTCTTTTTTGTTGTGCTTCTTTGGCTTTGTTTCATTGTGCAAATAAAGAAAATCATAAACATTCTCAGGTGATGTGTGCTTGTCTTCAGACTCAGATACGTTATATAGAACATCCTTGTAAACCCATAGATTTCAAATCAATCGGGACTGTCAATGATTGACACACAGCTGTCAATCATCTGTGTGTCTCAGCCCTCCAGCAGTCTCTTCATCAGCCAGTTTAAGGGTCAAATGTTACCTTGTAGTTCTTTGTTTACATTTTAAGAAAGGATTTCATTACAAGGCATACATCACAAACAGACAGATACATCATCTACATAACAAACCACAAGTCAGGAAAAAAGAAAAAACGCAAATGAACTTATAAGGTATAGTTTACTCATAATGGATAAAACATTAAGATGCATACATACTGTCAGATCCTATCCACCTGGTCTTCATTAATGTTGTGTGGTCTATCATTTACACATTTGACCCATCTCTCATCAAAGATATGAACCTGGTGGCTGCTTCTCATGGTTCATTTCTCCCTTCCATAAATCTCATTCATTATATTCTTCCATAGTGAGTTCATTCAGTTCTTATCTTTTAACCAATTTCTTGTACTTGTTTAATAATTACTATTCTTATTGTCAGGGAATAATTTCCATAGCTGTTTACCTTTCGCCCTCTGACACAGCTGACCAACCTTGAGCAGCCGCTATCTCCCATACGGAGGGGCTGCCCTAGCATTGTGTTGTTGTTACCAGTTTATGACCGGGCAACTGTCGGTCAGAGATAGTTATTGTTGTGGGACACCTGGAACACATCCTTCTCGGGGTTAGATGACCCCGAGCCATAAGAGACAACAACTGTGATTCAGTGTCCTCAGCTGTTTAGTCTATTGAGGAATGTTGATTATTACACTCTGAACCAGTAGCGTAGGCAGAAATGTACTTTAGGGTGGGCCTGTAAAAAATAGGGTGGGCCAGATTTGTCTTCTGGCATCAGAAGCTAACAACATCCCCGCTGGTAGCCTACCGGTGGCAGATTACTTTTGGAATACTTTCTTTTTCCATAACAGATATGTTTTGGTGAACAGCAGACACGTATTGTACTGTTTTAATGGCTTATCAAGAACTCAAACACAACATCTTGGTGTCATTCTGACAGCTCTCTCATCTGCACCCCACATAAAACACATCACCCGGACTGCATTCTTTGTACTGTCCAGTGATTCCCGCAGAAATGAAATATACTTTGGGGGATCGACTCGGGGGGGGGGGGTAAATGTTGAGATTTTTTTTTCTCAATTCCTGCATTCTAGTGAATTTTCATAGTAACACTGCACTTCAGACAACCTACAACTGGTGATGGTGTCTAGGTCTTTAAGTGTTAAACAGCTGAGAGCAGTCACTGATGTTTTTTGTGGTATTCTTTCACACACACATCTTACCAAGTGGGAGCCAACACACGGGCACCGACCAAGAGGGCGCCCCACGCCAACATACGTGGAGGTGCTGAGGAAGGATGTGGGGGTGGAAAGCTCCACAGAGCTGGCCGGGTGTATGGAGGCCCATGAGGATTGGCGAACCCGTTGGCAAACTCGTCTAAGGACGACCTAGTAGTAGTAGTCCTTGATTGGCTCAAGTTCACACCTTTTTAGGGGCGGGGCTAGTGATGTTGTCCCGGGGATGCTTAGGAGTTGATAAAGGAGATAATCCCACTGACGTCATCATTTGATTCCAAAAGTGGGTCTGGACTCGCGCCCATAGAGGCTGTTTACCAGTATAATGGCTCCCCCCAAAGTATAATTTATGGGTGGCTCCCCCCAAAGTATAATTTATGGTTTTTTAAGTTTTTTTTACTCACTGAGCACTCATTGCCACCAATGCAAATGCAAATGAGTGCTCACTGAGTCAAAAAAAACAAAAAACACACAAATTATACTTTGGGGGGAGCCATTATACTTTGGGGGCCCCCCAAAGTATTAACATGCTGTGGGAATCACTGCTGTCTCAAACCTTTCCTTTGAATATGTTATGCATTGTAAGATGTCCTTGGGTGCTTTGAAAGGCGCCCCTAAATAGAATGAATTATCATTATTATTTATTATTATTATCTGAAACGATGTAATAACTTTGAAAACTTCTTCCAGTCACTTGCCCCATGCATTCAGCAGCAGCAGCAGTGGCGTCGCCTGGCCTAAGCCCTGTATGTTTTTTCTGTAGCACCGGACAATTCTCCCTTAATAATATAATACATTAACCGTGCTTTACGTGAACCTCATCATGACACTAGAGAGGACGGCAGGGCTGTAATTTCCCGTTATCTCAGTGGGTCAAATTATTCAAAATATTATATCCGCTGCACACCTTCATATGATCATTATCGTTATAAAAAAAATAAGAGAATAAATGAAAAACAGTTATGAAATACCATATGGCAGTAAAACAAGAATACAGTTTGAAAGGGGAGTGATTTTGTTTTTACAAAAAACTCCTGACTCATATGTAATGATAATAGATGTGAGGCAGGAACAGGGGCTATCTTGAAACGTCCATCTTCTTCATATCTGAAGTCAGTGAGTTAATCATGATTCTATAACACATAGGTGTGAGCAAGCTCTCTGATTGGTCAATAGGCGTGTTTGATTCCACGATCAAAGAACGGTCAAATAGAACGTGCCTTTTCACAACAAGTCAGTATCCCTCCGCGTCTGAGAAAAACGGTATACCCTGATTGATTGATTGATTGATTGAAAAGTTTATTAACAGCTTGTATATTGGGTACAGTACAGTACAGCTCAAAACATACAATTGTTAAGGGGATGCAGACCAGAGAAAGACTTTCGTCTTGTTTACATCAGGGTCCCCCATTTCCAATTCATCATGTCATTTAAGACACCCTTGGCCAGAAAAGCAAACTGCTTGCAGTTTGCTTTTCGAACTGGAACAAGAAAGCAGCGGAGAAGTAACGGGGCAGAAACCCTCCTTTTTACGTTACGAAACAAACTTCCAAACATAATATGGAAACATTTAAGATTAACTTCAACCTCCGGGGGGTCTTACTGTGGAGGACTGGATTGAGGAGTGCCTAGAAAAAAAAGCACCTAAACGACAACATGCAGAGCTACGTGAAGAGCAGGTAGACCAACTGGAAAAGTACCACAATTCAAAAGCTAACTGCAAACTGGAACAAGAAAGCAGCGGAGAAGTAGTGGTTTCCATAGCGACACACAGCCGTTACATTGTTACATTGTCTCTCGTTGGAAAATCGTTAGCTAAAAATGTCAGATTTTATAGTTATCATCTGGACAACAGAAAAATGTGGAGCAACGCGCTTTTTGCCGGTCCGGGACACGCCAAACGGCCACTGGAGGAAAGCTCTTCCGTGAACACCACAGCACCAACTGCAAAAAAGTCTGTCATGGGGTTCATGAGTTGTTTCAAAAATTGCACGTTTAATGGCAGCATGAACATCCACCTTCATTCTGAAGCCAAAATGTTAAATATGGAAATAAATAAATAAATAGCCTAATTCAAGAATTGTTGTCAATAAATTGTTTTCAATACATTGGTTAATAATATATTATTTACTATAATTATATCAATAACTGTAAGCGGGGAAGCAGGAGTGTTCGATTGATCGGCTCTCGTTACCGAGGGAACTACTTTATAGGAACTACTTTCTGACGGAGATTAACTCAAGCAGAAAGTGAAGGTTTGGGAGCAAATTAGCCCACATTATGAAATTATTTTACGATATTGTTGATTACAATGATAGTTTGTGTTATAGAATCGCAATCATACACTTGAGGCCGTTCTTTAACGTCATTATTGGTACTCCAGTACAGGCGTACGGAGCTCGGCGCAAGCGCCTCGGTCCTGCCGCAGTACTGTCGTACTGATTATATCGTACTGATCATCATGATTACAACACTTGGAACTGCTGTTACTGGTCAGTTGTTTGGCCTGTCACTTTAACCTCAGATCTATATGAATCATTAAGAACTCAGAAGTCATGAGGATTGAGATACCTTAGTTGATGCATTAATGAAGGTATTGTTCCTGCATTACGTCATGCATGAGATACTATTAATACCTGTACATTACTGATAGTTAGACGATGATTCATGTACCCTTACTATAAAGTGTTACCCACTGCTCTGTGTGTCATATTCTGTGTGTAATACCAGCTTCATTAATATTTCAGTACTGTATCAGTGGAACTCTTTACCTTTTTTTGACCCTTCTTCTTTTCACAGGTCGTGGCATTGGTGTTGACACCACCAGTCATACCATTATAATATGAATCATTTCAATCTGCTCAAGAGGTGCAAAACATTCAGTATTTATTCATATTATTCTATTATCCATAGAAAATAACGAGGTACTGTGGAAAAAGTAGTAGAGGTAACATCACCATATTGCATAGTTGAAATACCCACTGCTCTCATGTTAAAATACACTGTGTATTATTATATACACTGCCTTATTCATCTACCTCATGCATAAAGCAACATGTTGCATTATCTACTTCTTTTATTTCCATTTTAAGAAATGATTAAGGCATACACAACAACATGAAATAACAATCCACACATCAGAAAAGAGGGAAAACAGATATATGATTTACAGGATTCATTTAACAGATAATTGACACATCATTCATTTTCATAAGAATATATACCTTTCATCATCTCACCATAGGCTCATTTTTAATGTGTGTGTTGTGTCATTGTCCCCATCCATCGTCACAGATCTGAACTGAATTTCTCATGTTGTTTTTTCCATTCCATATACTTCATTTACTAGGAATCAGTAAATGTATTTATTATTCATCAATTTCTTCTGGTGTTTTTCCAAGTAGTGGGATATGTGTTTATTCTTTTCTTTCTTTTTGTTATGGCCTTCTCCCAGAAACCGCTCAAAGCTGCATGTGCAACATGAAGGTTTGCCTTCACATGCTCTCCATCATTTGTTAAACATGTTGCGTTGTTATGTCATATGTATCCAGCATTTGCACACTATGTATTTATGTTTACAATTTGTATTAAAATATATAATCTTTTTGTATATCTTTTTTTTGTATTTGTTTTTTTTTATATATTTATTTGACAGGGACAGTGCACATTGATTGACATTTCTGTAAATGCGCCAGAGTTAGCCAACAGGCTATTTTTCGTCTGTAGTCCCTGGACAGATGTTAAAAGTCATCCTAAAAACTGAAATTCACTTCAAATAACAAGTAAATACAATCAGTAAAACAACATTCAACAGAGATACTTATATTATGATAAAAGCATATATAAAAACATAAAAACTGAACTAAAATACATATTCACAAAGCAGACAGATAGCAACAGGTCAAGGCATATGTACAAACAGAGCGTTGTAAAGTGCACATTGTGTCAGTGTTGACAGAGCTGACTTTCCACTAACCATGTTTTTAAGGTAGATTGAAATAAAGTGCAGGTGTTTTGTTCTCTAATCTTAACTGGGATTGAGTTCCACTGTTGTGCAGCTTTAAAAGAAAAAGAAGATTGGCTGAATGAACTCTTCCTTAATGGAACAACGCAGTGTCCTCTTGTTGCAGCTCTTGTTGACCTACAGGTGTGCGTATGGTGATCACATGCCTGAGCGGAGGTGAGGTAAGGCCGTGTATTATTTTGTACATGAGGCAAGCATTTGCATATCTCATTACATTTTCCCAGCTCAACAAGTTATGTTTTGTGAGTATTGGGCAATGATGAGAATAAACTGACTTCTTATCTACTATTTTAAGTGTTTGTTTGTATAATGATTCCAGGGGTTTAAGAGTGGTTGTGCGGCATGTGAGCAGGTTGTTAAGCAGTAGGTGATATGCAGTGGCGTTTTTATATGTACAAAAGTGGTGGGGCACAAAAAACTTAGATGTCTATATATAAGCTTCTGAGGTTCATGGCTGGTGAGGCTCTGACTCTTCAGGTTTACAAATATTATATTTTGACCTAAATCAAAATATAATATTATTTTCAAAAGCTTTTTTTGTCTGATGCTTCAATTAATTTTAAACAGACAGTTCAACAGAAGGATACCCAAAAAATGTACTTTTTTCATTTAAATATTGAATTGTTCTCTCTTAGTAAGATCCCATTTTCAATACAATTGTGGCCTTACCTTGACTTGAAGATGAAGTTCATTTGCCTATCCTTCTGGACAAAAATCTCTATTACTTTTTTGTAAAAGTCCTCCTTATGTTCTTGTAGTTTCAAAAGTCTATCATAAATCTGATCTAATCAATAGATTTATGATTCGAAAATTATAAAAGTAGGGTAGACATGTGGATATTATCCGGCTGAACAAAACGTGCATTTATCTAACAGGTTTGTTTCCCACAGATCTTATTTGGAGCTATTTTCTAAAATCCTATGGAGAAATATCATTGCTTTTTTGTGGAGGGAAGCCATGCGCAGCTTACTACCTGGTTTTAGGACGCGTCACTGCAGCTCTCTCTCCTCCTCTTCACACACCACACTTTTCGCGGCACACGTACTTACAGCCAATCAGCTCTGAATTATGTGAGATGACGTATGGTGGGGATGGCAGCTCTATGCCCCTATGGTGATTATTTTTTTGCCACACACATTAAATAGGACAATACTCTGAGCATGCGCAGTGTAGTTTTTACAGTCACCATTGACTTAAACAGGGAGAGGGAGGGGCAGGATCGGGTTTTGTCCCACATGGCTCAAAACAGCTCAATAGGCACACACTGTAGACACTAATTAGACGAACACAGACTAACACAGCAATGTACAGACGAATCAGATGATTAAACATGATCTTAAAATATATTTTATATATTTTTTAATTTATTTTTTGCATTTTTTTGTAATCATTACTTTTAATACTTTCTGCTGACACTAGGTGGGGCTGTGCCCCACCTGCCCCTAATGACCAGTCGCCACTGGTGATATGATATAGAACCATAGAGTGCATGTACATCAGAGCCGCCTCTGTTGACATGCAGTTCCTGGTAAACCTCAAATTGAACATACTGAATTTGACCCTGTTGCAAACCTTTTTCACCTGAGCCTTAAAATTGAGTCTTGAATCAATTAAGACCCCCAGGTATTTGTACTCTGAGACCACCTGTAGCCTCTCCCCGGACACAAACACATCTGGCTCAACGCAGGAGGACTTGGTTTTGGTGAAGAACATACATACAGTTTTACTGACATTTAGTTGCAGACAGCATTGCTCCAACCAAGCTGTTACATGTTTTAAATTCCTGTCTGTGCACACACTAACTCTGATTCTCAATTATACTACTTTTAAATAATATATAATGATACATGTACATCTACCCCTGTATTAAACAGATCTGTAATTATGCAAGCCAACCCTGCACCCTGCTTTACAACATATACAATTATCCTATGGTAGATTGTAACAAAATACATGTTCTCTACAAGTACTTTAGTACAAGTACTGAACTGTGGTATTTTTCCTGAGTATTTACATTTTATGACATGATACTTATACTCCACCACAATTTCAAAGCCGGTATTGTACTTTTTATTGCAATATATGTATTACTTTACAGCAGCTTAATTTACTTAATTCCAATTACCAGCCAACAGAAATATAAATCAACTTTAAATTAACTATGATATACAGTATACATACAGTATAAGATATCCATCAAAGTCATTCAAATAAGCTCCATCTTTACCAGCTGCGATTAATGCATCAATAATCATAATCCGGTCATCAAAATGATATAATCATGAAATGGTCCATTACACATATTGAGTACTACTTTTTTTTAATGTAGGACTTGTGACTGAGTATGTTTTACAAATGATTGCTTTTATTATAATAATTCATTATATTTATTTTTACATTATATTACATATAACAGACATGTAATACATTAAACACTGTGAACAATACCACATATAAATAATACCCTTATAATTCATAGTATAGTACTTCATAGTGTAGTAATTGTACTTCATAGTGTAGTAATTGATATTGTAGTTATTCATAGTGTACTTCATAGTGTAGTACTCCATAGTGTAGTACTTCATAGTGTAGTAGTCCATAGTGTAGTACTTCATAGTGTAGTAATTCATAGTGTAGTACTTCATAGTGTAGTAATTCATAGTGTAGTACTCCATAGTGTAGTACTTCATAGTGTAGTACTCCATAGTGTAGTACTTCATAGTGTAGTAGTCCATAGTGTAGTACTTCATAGTGTAGTAATTCATAGTGTAGTACTTCATAGTGTAGTAATTCATAGTGTAGTACTCCATAGTGTAGTACTTCATAGTGTAGTACTCCATAGTGTAGTACTTCATAGTGTAGTAGTCCATAGTGTAGTACTTCATAGTGTAGTAATTCATAGTGTAGTACTTCATAGTGTAGTAATTCATAGTGTAGTACTCCATAGTGTAGTACTCCATAGTGTAGTACTCCATAGTGTAGTACTTCATAGTGTAGTAGTACATAGTGTAGTACTTCATAGTGTAGTAATTCATAGTGTAGTACTTCATAGTGTAGTAGTACATAGTGTAGTACTTCATAGTGTAGTAATTCATAGTGTAGTACTTCATAGTGTAGTAATTCATAGTGTAGTATTTCATCGTGTACTGTAGTAATTCATAGTGATGGCTCTGATAACTTGCCTTTTCCATCCATCGCCCTATCAGTGTGTAATGACACGTTTACATCGGTAGATGGCGCCATGCATGTATTAATCAGCAGCATACTCCTTCAAGCTTTTTTTGTAATTTTCTATTTTTTTTTATTGTAAACTATAGTTTTTATAAACATTAACTTAATTCAAATTGTTCTTTATTATTATCATTATTGTAATTATTATAATTTTTGAACTTTGTTTTAATATTCTGAATTAATGATATAAAAAGACAGACATATAACTGTGTTTTAATTTGTTTCAGAAGTTATATTTCGTTGAGTGTAGGAACAGTGATCTTACATGAGTCACAGAGACACAACCATAGCTTAAAGGATCCTAAAGTTGCATGACGACATCACTTGATTCAAAGAGGTTTGCGTTACAGCCGGCGTGTCACCATAACAAAACCGTGTTCCATCAGTGCGTCGTGGCTCTGAGGCGTAGTAGTGAATAATCCCCTGCGTCCAGTTGGTGGAAATCCCCACGTGGTTTACGACTCCTGTATAAAAACTTTGGATGTGCGGAGCCCCCGTTGTCGCGATCTCAAAGGAGCAGAAGGTCTCAGTGAGCAGCATCCCGCAGGAAGCACGGAGCTGCACATACAGCTGCGCACCGGACACGGTACCCAAGCCAGGCGCGTACACAAAAGGCACGGGACTCCGCGAGATTTGTTGTTCTCTGTGGAGCTGCAGCTGTGCACGTTTGAATGGGAGAGAGCGGACTGAGCACCTTTGGACACTAAGGTTCTTGTTTCTATTTAGTCTTATCTGCTTTGTTTTGGTAGATTACGCGTCTGACGGGAGCGTGTTATGACAGAAGCGCGTCAACTATCCAAACTTGTGTCACTGAGAGGGATGAAACTTTGCTTGTGTGCAGAGAAAAGCCGCATTGCTGGATCCTGAATGCACAATGACTGCCTGGAGTTAATTAGCCCCAAAGTTTCAGCAGCACTCTGGGAATATTTCATTGGCTTCTCTGGATATCTCTGTTTTGGAAGTGGATGTTCTCCCCGGAACTTGAAAAGAAACAAGAACAGCTTTAACTTAAGAGTGTAATATTTCCCCCCCTTCTTTTTGTTGTTGTATTGTATTCGGACTGTAAACTAGGGAAAATGAGCATCTACGGTGTGACTTTGTCCTGTTTGGTGGCGTGCGTTCTGTCCGTGCGCTGCAGCTCGGTGGCCGGGGTGGAGGCTCAGAGCTCTCCCCTGGAATCGTGCGCGTCCTGCGGCCTCAGGGCTCCGGATCAGGCGGAGCGGGTAAATATAGACTTTTTGGAGGCGGTCAAGAGGCACATCCTGAACCGGCTGCAGATGAGAGACAGACCCAACATCACGCACCCCATCCCGAAGGCTGCGATGGTGACGGCTCTGAGGAGGCTGCACGCCGGGAAAGTGCGCGAGGACGGCCGGGTGGAGATCCCCAGCTTTGACGGACAGGCTGCGTACAACAACGAGGTTCAGACGGAGAACTCGGAGATCATCAGCTTCGCAGAATCAGGTAATCATCAATAATTCATCACACACATCTGAAACGACCATTCGGTGAACCCACTCACCTTTTGAGTTGATGTAACAGGTAGCCGCGGGAAGCAGGTGAGTTAATAACTTAACATCACTCAGATGAAATGTCATTCTGCAGAGCTTATCATGCTGAAATGACTGAGCAGCAGAGATGAGATGAACACAAAAGCCATAAACTAATTGGATCCTCTCATCATTTGTTCATCTTCTTATTGCATCGCAATTCAGCCCTGCCTGGTGTTAAATCCTCCTGTTTTAGCCCAATACAATTTCAAAAAGGAATCAAACTAAAGACAGAGTCCTTAAATTACCACCATGTGTTGTCTAGGGGATAACAAGAGCCTCTGAATCCAATTTCATCACTAAAGCTGTGCTCACACTCAATACTCCAAAGTATAAAGCCCTCTTTTAAATACGGACAAAGTCCCTCAATTGGCCATTTATCCCTTGCTCTAAGAATGTGTATCTAACTAATTCTCACAAGTCCAAAGAGAACACCCTTTCCTCACACACGCACGCATGCACGCACGCACACACACACGCGCACACACACACACACACATGCACACACACACACACACACACACACACACACACACACACACACACACACACACACACACACACCACACACACACACACACACACACACACACACACACACACACACACACACACACACACACTAAAATAATCTGCGCTTGACAGAATCCAATAATTGTCAGTTGGCAGTGTGAGAACCGACACAAACTGTTAGTTTAACAAAAAGAAAAAAGAAAACATACAATTAAATACACCAAATAGGGTATCTTACACACACACACACACACACACCACACACACACACACACACACACACACACACACACACACACACACACACACACACACACACACACACACACACACACACACACACACACACACACACACACACACACACACACACACACACACACACACACACACACACACAAACAACCACATGTAAAACCATCCTGTAGTTTCCCATTGGCCCTGCCGCTACAATTAGCCTGAATGGGCTGCTTGGTCCCACCTTCCGATGGGAATGATCTGAGCTCTTCATGACAAGGGA
Organism: Gymnodraco acuticeps; assembly: GCF_902827175.1. Lineage (NCBI taxonomy): Eukaryota > Metazoa > Chordata > Actinopteri > Perciformes > Bathydraconidae > Gymnodraco > Gymnodraco acuticeps. Next base: position 116,078 of record NW_022991390.1, read on the forward strand.
ACAAAAGCCGGGCTATTATTATAAGAGCACTGTGTGTTCCTGCTGAACCCAACATGTCAACATGGAACAGAGGGGGAAAAAGCAAGGAAAACAAAAGAAACTGCTCAGAATAATGCATGAGACATTTGAGTGTGTGGGGTTGGATTGGGGGAGTGTGGGTGGATGGTGTTGGTTGATGGTGGAAGGGGGGTGATATTGTGTGCCCATATTGCAGTGTTGTAAAGAATGCTTTTGTCGTTCTAAAGGTTTGCTGGGCTCCTTTGCTTCTTCTTCTTCTTCTACTTCTGTGTTTTTTTTTCTGGTTCCATTCTTCCTCACACCTTTGAGCCTTTGTGTGGCATTGTAGCATGGAGCTGGCTGGGCTCCCTGCTCCCTGGACCCCGTCTGCCTCCTGGCCAGCTGGCTCACGCCCCCCAGATCGGATGCTGCCAGCCGGGGCACGGCTCAGAGGAAAGGTCTCCAGAAAACTCTGCAGCCAGGGGAGCTTGTCCCCCCAAAGCATAAGGGAGCCTGAATTGTTGTTGTCACAGGCGGGTTGGGGGGTGAGGTTGGCACATGTATAGCCAACAGTAGCCAGTGAAGGGATGTGGATAGGTGTGGGTCAGCTGGCCCCCCCTCAGCACAGGGTTAACTGCCTGCTTGTCAGCCAGGCAGCCTCTTATCTCTGGTTGCGGCAGCACAGAGGGGAGAGGTCTGCCAAGCGGCCCCGGGCAGGTGAGGGAGACGATGCCAATCGCCTTTCTCTCCTGACATGGTCCCGTGGGTCCTCGCTGAGGGATTTGGTGTCCCGTATCCACGGAAGCGGAGCGGGGAGCACAGTCAGGAGTGGAGGGGAGGACGAAAGAGAGAGGGGTCGATGGAGAAGTTCAGATCGGCACTTCTTGATTGCTCACTATTGCCGTTCGGACCCAGTGAACTCGCGGCGAGCGGTCCAAGACGCTGACTTCATTATGGAAGGTCATTAACTCCGGCCCGGTTCCTCCAGAGGACTCGGGTTGGCCAGGTTTACTTCAGGACACCACTCATTCATGAGGAGCTGTCAGTCAGGGTCCTGCTGGACCTGGTCCAGACATTTTCCACATTCACCCTCAAGTGTGTGTTTCAGTCCTCACTGGGCCTGGCTGCCTCTCTATAGATTGTGATACTATAAATGATGTATGCAACGTTATTAAAAATGCCCCTCAAAAAGCTTTAACAACAACAGAGCCAGTGCTGCTGCGGAGGCCTTAACCTCTCGTCACCTACGCATCTCTGCCTCTCCATCCCCTCACCCCCTCACCCTATGTGGAATTCCTGGAGTGCTAGACAGGAGCACTCGTCTGCTCATGGTCCAGTCCTGCATGCTTCACGCTGCACCCTGGTCCTTCCACGGCGTGTGGTCTTGTCGACAGCAGCTTTGACTAATGACTGTGGGGCGGCCTGCCTCCATGGCCTCCTCCCTGACTTGGTGGCACAGGTGGGGACATGCTGAAGCAGCTCTTTATCCTCCACACAAGCCCACCCAGGTGTCCTGCCTGCTGATACTCACTAGGAACTTCTCCACTGCGGGGTCAGGCGAGGCGTGTCCGGGCAGCTCTAACACTGCATGGAAAGAACAATTTGTTCCTTCAAAGGACCTCAGTGGAGAAAGTCTTGTGGTATGTTCAGGGTTGGGTTGTAACGGAATGTAACGGTGTTAGGTAATCAGAATACAAAAATCAAGTAGGCTAACTGTATTCAGCTTGCGTTACATTTGAAGAACGAGTAATCTGATTATAGTTACTTTCGTAAACCTGAAGTGAATACATTTTGGAATACTTATATACTTAAATAATTATTGGTGGAAAAGTTTCCTCACAAAATGTTGTCATTACCGGCAGATCTGTGTGCACCGCGCTGCAGCGTGTCTGTGAGCGAGAGAGAGAGAGAGAGAGAGGAGAGAGAGGAGAGAGAGAGAGAGAGAGAGAGAGAGAGAGAGGAGAGAGAGAGAGAGACGAGAGGAGAGAGAGAGAGAGAGAGAGAGAGAGAGAGAGAGAGAGAGAGAGAGAGAGAGAGAGAGAGAGAGAGCTGCAGCGTGTCTGTGAGGCCCCGCCCCCGCACCCAGATGAGAGAGAGATCTATTTTTAAATATATTGAAAGTTAGAAACGGAGATGGTTCGATAAGATGTGCAAGATAACGTTTATGTAGCATTTCTTTATTGTTGAAATGATGACATTTATAACGGGATAAATCAAAGTGAATGGCCTGCTGCTGCTGAATGCCTGGGGCAAGTGACTGGAAAAAGTAAAAAAAAAGTTATTACATCGTTTCAGATAATAATAATAAATAATAATGATAATTCATTCTATTTAGACGCGCCTTTCAAAGACACCTTACAATTCATAAAATATTCTAAGGAAAGGTTTAAGACAGGACAAAGAATGCAGTCCGGGGGATGTTTGTTATGTGGGGTGCAGATGAGAGGGAGCTGTCCAGAATGACACCAAGATGTCGTGTTTGAGTTGTGCTCTTGATAAGCCATTAAAACAGTAAAACAAGTGTCTCCTGCTCACCAAAACATACCCATCTGTTATGGAAAAAGAAAGTATTCTAAAAGTCATCTAAAAGTCATCTGAATACTTTTTTAAGACACGTAACTGTAACTGTATTCGGATTACTTTCAGAGCCATGTATTCAGTATTCAGTAACTAATTACATTTACAAAGTAACCCTCCCAACCCTGGGTATGTTTGTATGTACTGTCAATACAAATGGAGCCAAAAGATCAAGATTGTTTTTGATACTGACAGAGACTAAAACATGTCAGCTCTACTCAGTTGACTCCTCAACGTTTGTTTTAGTAGCCTTTGACCATACCACGTGAACTTTATCATGTCTTTGGTCACTCGTCTTGGGATTGTAGATATTTAAATTGAGTTACTTCATTCTGATTCAAGTCCATGTGCTGCAGAGCCCCTACTGAAGCGTCCTGTGATGAGGCTGGCCTGTCTGCAGCTCATAGTTGTTGCAGTAGTCTTATCCTAAATCTCAGAACGATACTGAGATTGACTGTTCTGTTGTTGTGGAGGTGATGCTTTCATACGTTTAGTCTTGGTTTCTGGTACAAAGCATCAGCACTGGGTGTTGTTTGATGCTTCTTGTGATAACTGAGAGCTGTCATATGGGGATAAAACAACTATTTACCCGTCCTTTTCCAGCAATGATTCCTATCATTTAATCATCACGCTTTAAGATTCAGGATAAAGATTTAGGCTTCATCGTCATATGCAGTAGCTTCAGTGTAGGTATGGCAATGAACATCTTAAGTACCAGGCTCCTCTAACAATGCAACATAAATAAAAAGGGCAAGAGAATGTTGTGGGACTAATGTAATGCATTGTCCTATCCTATATGATGGTATAATTGATGTCATGAGGTTTTAAGATGTAGTAGTATTGGTCAGTCAGAAAAATGTATCTAGTGAAGACTCTATGTATTGTTGATTGGCATTGAGCACTATTTTATGACATTTAATGAATACTTTCTTTAAATGGTGGATTGATTGACAACATAAAGGTCTGAAGGTTTCCTTCAAACGAATCAAATCGTGTGTAACTGTTAACCATGCATCAGTTATACCCCCCAGCTCTGTATGAGCAGTGTGTGCTCACCCTTTTTCGAGCTCGGAGCTGTCGAGGCAAGTAGGAAGGCACGGTGCTAATGAGGTGAGGTTAGTTACTTGTAGCCCTGAGGCGCCTTTACGCCCGTGGAAGCTGCTGCTCCGCTGATTCCTTTATATCGCTCACTTCAGATTCATTTCAATACGTTCCCACTGTGCACTTGATACATTGCCCAAAGGCTCGGGTATTGAGAAGGCTGATAGTTGATGTATTGCTAACCGTGGGGTTGGGTGTGTGTTCATGGCTGGGTGCAAATGTGTGTGAAGTGCTTGAGCTCCCAGCTGACATGCTACAGAGTGGAGAGCTGGTCTCAACAGGTCCCTGTGTGAATGTAAAGCCGCGGTTTACAGGAGGAAGAGGCGTGAGGCGCTTTAGAGAGGGGGGGCCCCGTCTTTGGTGGCCACCTGTTGACACTGACACACACTAATCAGTCGGCAAACAAAGTCATTTAGCTGCTTTCAAAGGCGCTGCTCCGCTTGAGCACATTGTACCAAATCTCCTGAAATGGAAACCTTTCAAGTTACCTCGGGGGAATTTGGAAGACATCATTAGGCTTAGAAAAAAAATACTGCCAGGGAGAGCCCATGGCCACCTTAAGACTCCCGGGATCTCTTCATTGTGCGGCTGTAGAATGTAGCCAGTGTCATGTAAATGGCTTTTATTTTTGCTTCATCATGCTTTTTGCTGGAAAGCCACGCGTTTGAAAGGCGGCTGCAGCGCGGCTGTCTCCCCGTGCCTCACAGCCCGCTTTGTGCTGTCACTCTCAGGGTACTCACACTGGAGGGAGGGGGGGGAAGGGGCGGGGTAGGGTGGTAGTGGGGTTCGGCAGGGGGGGGTAATAACAGCGAACTCAATGAACCCCCTGGGGGCCTTGGCCATGTCCGCCACCCTCCCACCTTTCCCACTTGCATCCTTCCTGCTGTCCTTCGTCTTCTCCTCTGTTCCTCTTTATCCCTCTTTCGCTCTCTGTCTTTTTGGCCCCCGTCACTTACAAAGCTGGACTTGGGGCCAACTGGGCCTGATCCCAGAACCGGCCCGTCACAGCTGGCCTATCAGGAGTAGCCACGAGGTCACCTGATAGTGATTGAGGGCTAACAGAGAAAACAAGGGGAAACCAGCCCTTTAGAGCCAGAGCTGTTCACTTCTTGGGAGTTTCTTTTGCTTTCCATGTGGGCACATGCACGTGCATTTACTGGAAATGAACCCAAGCTTTCTTATGGCCCTCAACAGCAGATAAGGTTTGCTCAGTTTTCATGGTGATGGTTCAAGTTTAATCAAGTAAAGAATTTTGGAAACGTGAGGTCAGAGCTCATCCTCACCTGTCCTCAGATCAGCTGTTAGAATGAGTGTTCTTTGTCAAATCACTATTTCTAAAGTCACAAGAACTCACTATTGTGTATAAATCATTTTCATCTCGTATTGCAACTAATTTGAAACATGCTATCTATACGTTTTGTTTGCATCTCACATATTTATCTATTATTACCATAAGCAGTATTTTATTTCACTGTGCAGCATTCTACTTTTAGCTCATCTTATCCTGCATCACTTGCATATTAGTCTTGCAACATTGTTTTCCTTTGTTTACGTCTTATAAATATTTATGTTGCATGATTGGAGGAGCCTGAGAGTTAAGATTTTGATAACTACACTGTAGCTGTGCATATGACAATAAAGCTTTTGAACTTTATGTTGTATCATTATGTTGGATGGATGTCAGATTGAGAATGAACCATTCCTGTTTTTATTGTCTCCAACAGATGATCGCTTATCTGCCAAGTCCACCCTGTACTTCGTGGTCTCCAACGAGGGGAACCAGAACCTGTACGTGTCCCAGGCCAACCTGTGGCTCTACTTCCGCGTGTTGCCAGCCGGTCCTGAGAAGGGCCTCCGGAGGAAGGTGACGGTCAAGATCCATTACCAGGAGGCCGGGACCACCAGCAGTGCAGAGGGAGGCCCCGGGGGAGGAGGGGGAGGGACCGGTCGCTGGGCCCTGGTGGAGAAGCGTGTGGATCTGAAGCGCAGCGGCTGGCACACCTTCCCCCTCTCGGAGGCAATACGAGCTGTTTTCGGGAAAGGCAACCGGCGGCAGGACCTGGAGGTCCACTGTGAGGGCTGTGAGACGTCCGGTGTGGTCCCGGTGCTGGTGGACCCCCTGGACCCCTCCCACCGGCCCTTCCTGGTGGTGCGAGCACGACAGGTGGACGGAAAGCATCGCATCCGCAAGAGGGGGCTGGAGTGTGACGGCACCGTCGGGGGCCTCTGCTGCCGACAACAGTTTTACATAGACTTCCGCCTCATTGGCTGGAATGACTGGATCATTGCACCAGCTGGTTACTACGGCAACTACTGTGAGGGCAGCTGCCCGGCCTACATGGCGGGCGTGCCGGGCTCGGCTTCATCCTTCCACACCGCCGTGGTGAACCAGTACCGCATGAGAGGGATGAGCCCGGGCTCGGTGAACTCCTGCTGCATCCCCACCAAGCTCAGTACTATGTCCATGCTCTACTTCGACGATGAGTACAACATCGTGAAGAGGGACGTGCCCAACATGATCGTGGAGGAGTGTGGCTGCGCTTGAGTCCGCTCCCTTCACTGTTGTTGAACTCGGAACAGTCAGAATGGCCTTTTGTACAAACAGGACGTTATTGTACGGTACACATATACAATATATCTATACCTACTGTATGTGCGAGCAACACGCACACTGGCACGTCTCGCAAATGCAAGCGTCAGCGCAGTCCAGTGTCCACGTGTGCATGTGTGTGTTTGCAGGTGTTCGTGCGAGTGTGTGTATTTATCAGACTGAGTGACATGCTTGCCGTCCGTGTTTTGTCCGCTCAGCAACGACTGGTCAGTGATGGGTCGAGAAGGGAACGATTATATCACCAAATGATACTTTGCTCTAGTTTGCCATTTCTAGTCAAAAATAATGGCTCATCATCTCCTCTTGAATGAAGATAACAAGCGCTTAAGGAAAGTGACAGGATCAGCCATCGCCGAGGACATTATTGGCGTAGCCCCAACACTCCAGACCCCGCTCCTCGGACCCTCTTAAGTAATTTAAGCACATGACAAACTTTTGTTTTTTATAAAGCACTGACAATTCATCAGTTTATACACTTCAGAACACCAGCACTTCCCTACTCTGCCGACAGACACAGTCCGACTGTCCTCTCTGGTGGAATTAGACGGGCAGCGCTTAATGCCTTGCAGGATTATACCTCCAGAGAAAGGCAGAAGAAAGTCCTCCACAGAGCTGCTGTCCTCCTGCTGACTATGGGCCTCCACTTCCTGCTTGTCCAGAGAGGTGCAGGCCCTGCTACCATGACAACCAGGTGAAGGTAGACCTCATAAGTGCACTTCACTTGAGCACTTGCAGCGACGGAGAGAGAACGGTCCGCTGAGGCTCAGTAGGATCCCCCCCCCCCCCCACAGTGCAGTGCAGCACTTCCAGAAACTGAAATGCACACCCTGATAGCACTTGTATAAAGAAATGCCTTCCAAGGGTACTGAGTGTCCTGTCCTATCGCTTAATAAGTGCCACATGAGCTATGCAATGTATAGTAACCTATCCCCATACCCAGCCTGCTCTATTAGACTCAATCCTCTTCTCTCCTTCTCTCTCGCTTCAATCCTCGACTCTTTATCAATACTTGAAATGTAATCTATCGCTTCCTTTCCTAAGCGAATGATTGTTGTGACGTTTGCACTGAAAAGTTGCGGGATTAGTGACACACAAACTGCCATTGAAAAGTTATTTTTATAGAAGTAAATTGAATTTAGTTTCAAATGTATTTTACCTAATTAAAGGAACCAAAGAGGCCAATATTTGAGCTATTGTACTAAGATGGCAAGGCCATTGAGTTACTGTGTACAATACTGTTTAATCATTTTGCAATAGGCTTACCACTGTATCAGGGTACGATGTATGATTTCATTTCTTAGCTCTATTTTCATTCTCTGTTTTGTACAATAAGCAACACTTCATTTTTTCATCTTTAATTCTATTTTTGTTTCAGTTTTCTATTTAATAAGACAGTTATTTTAGTTCCCGTCTAAGAATCATTTAGTCAAATAAATGTCATCTGTACAGTTTATGTAAAATAAAATGTTTTCTTAAATATTTTGTAACCTTAAATTCTTTCCTGTGTCATGTTTGTGGTTTTTTCTCTTGATGAGGTTGGGCCTACAGTATATAGTAATCCTGATGTTATGGGCGTGTAGCTCAATAAACAAAAAGGTGAGGCAGAAATAGTTGGGTACCGTCTGTCACACACGCGGTCCTCGTCTGTACTGGTTGAAACATAAAAATATCTGTCTGTCAGGAGTGTCTCTTTGAGCTGTAGAACAGTAATTACAACCATGATTAACAGCTCCCTGGCATCCTCAGAGCTGCCAGCCTGCAGAGCCTCACATACCTGCTGACTCCTATCTGACGTCTGCTGGTGTGTTCGCATCACTGGGGAAGAAGTACTCAGATCCTTGATTCTAAAGTTCTAAAACCTCACTGAAAACACTACATGTCAAATCCTGCTTTTAAAACTGAAAGTATATTTTAATATCAGTGAGATGTACAATAGAAATACTGCAGTGTTTACTATTATAACATTTTTCCAGATTATAATTGCTGCTTCCTCGTTGCATATTGCTGCTGAGGCTGTTTAGGGTTGTGCTCAATTTAACTGCTAAACATATTAAGTTTATACTAGTTGAACTTGCAGCAATGGGTCACATGTGATGAGATCTTCACATATTGGGAGCTTTGTCTGAGAACTAATTATCTCTAAAGCTTGCTTTGTAATGATGCGTTGTCCAGGCTATGAGAGAGCCCTTTAAAGCCTTTATTAAGAAACATTTCATCCATTATCACTAAAATGTCCCAACAATTAGGACATACACAGTTCTTACTGGACAGGAAGGTGATTACAAACTATAATCATACAAACAAATACATTTAAGTTGTCAGATAAATGTAGTACATTTCTTTCCAAATCTGCACCTTATCCAAATGTATTTATTCCTATCTATACTTTTCTGTACATTACTACAACATTGTTTGTTATGTGAGTTTATTGCTGTTTGCACACTGGTTGGATGCAAACAGCTTTTCGTTGTTCTCTGTGCAATGACTAAAGTCGAATCTAATCTACAGAGAAAGTAAAGAACCAGTTTCTTGACTTTATACTTGAGTACAGTACTTGAGTAAGGTTACTTAGCTACTTGCACCACCATTCGTACAGTATCTGTTGTTGTGTGTTGTGTGTTTCATCAGAGTGGTTCTCCCCATCAACACTCACCATGTTTTTGTTTCCCAAGGTAGCTTTAAAGTTGCTGTGAGTGTCAACACTTTGTGTAACAGCACGAGGCTTGCCCGGCTGAACGTCTGCCTGTGCCAACACCTACCAACGGATCGGATCCATGTAGTGTTTCTGCAGGGCTCCACGTGTCTGTGAAATATCAGCCGGATAATTACTCTAAATATATCTATAGGATCTGCCAAGGAGTGCAATGAGATGTGTTCGGCTGCGGGGTAAATAGCATGTTAGGGAGGGATCAGAGTGAACACCTCTTCCCCTATACTTGGCTGGAGGAGTCACACGTTGTTCCTCTCAGATCACAAATCAGTGTGACGGTGCACGTGACTGACAGGAAGATAAATGTGCTGTCAGAGCTGATCTGGGGTTGTTCGGAGTCTCCTCTGGTGGAGCCTGCACACAGATGACAGTCTGTGCTGGGAGCGGGGAGAGAGATGTGTAGCTGTCTCGTCACGCTGCCTAATGCACGCCAAGATCTCCACAGCTGGAATGTTAATGACGCTGAGCAAAAAGCTGAAGGCCATTAAGCATGTTCTGCACTCAGGGCCACACACTTGCATGCATTCTATCAATAATCACAAAGGTACGGATCCACCGCTGAGCACACTTTATCACGCACTGTCACGGGCCTTTTCCCAAAGTCACACATATGCACTATAAATAAAACACTAAACACTCACACACAACCTCCACAACCCCTAGTTATCAGCTTAAACAAATATTGTCCTTCTGCCCTCACTCATCCAATCCCGCCACAGGTTGAGGTCATGACAGCTGCCAAGTTGATGGGGTCAACCTGGTTTATCAATGCAATAGCATTCATTCTTCCAAAATCAGCCCGGTCCACATTTACTTAATGAATGTATGACTCTTCATCGCCCGGGGCCAGGCATTCCTCCTCTTCGCTGGCGTTTGGCTCCGTGGAGAAATGTGGCGCGTGTGTTGATGTTTGTTTTGCTTATCCTCCACCAATGGAATTCTAGGGATTTATTTTTCATTTTCTGACTCGATCAAAGATCCCCCCCCCCTAACCTATGATCGCAGCCCGTTGCTAAAGTTCACTGAGCTAACACAACAGGATTTTCGATTACCGGCGATTAAAGCGTGACCCTTTGTTTCAGCCCTAGAGACCATGTAAAGGCACTCTTATTCTAAGGATTTATGGTGTGGGCCCTTAAGACAGGAGGCTTATTCCACCCCTGTTTACTTCTCCCTACAACCTAAAGTGACATTTTGACCTTTGGAGCAACTCGGACTGAGGTCCCTGCAAGCTCTCTCTCACGGGCGGATTACTGCAGGAGTAAAAGGGGCTTTGCAACTTGAAAGCATATTTGTGAGCACTAATGAGAAAAAACGTCATTAATCCAATCATTCTTAATGGCTGCGCTCAGTGTTGCTGCATTTCCTCTCTGCTTTTTTGTTTTGTTTTAATAGACGGCATCAGAAAACATACTGGTTGTATTTCACCACACAGACTCTGTAATCAGTGCCAGGTTAATGATGCTGCTGCCGCTTTGTTATTGACTTCTGAACACAGGAATCATGTTCGTCAGCAGAGGTGGGAAGTAACTAAGTACTTACTCAAGTGTACTTAAGTACAATTCTGAGATACTTGTACTTTACTTGCGTATTTCCGTTTGACTTAATACTTCTTCTCAACAACATTTTAAGGGAAATAATGTACTACATTCATTTAACAGCTTTAGCTACTTTTACCAACATTCATCTTTAAAACTTAAACTAGACAAACTCTTTAAGTTACAAAAGAGTAAAACAATTGAATTATTATACAAAAAGTAAATCAGTAAAAGTCAAATGCTACACTGAAAAAACTGAAACGTTGACTTAAATGAAATGTATTAAGTCAACAAATGTATATAACTGTATTAGGTTAGTTGAAAGCAATAGTATTACGTTGAACCTAATTCACATATAAACATTTCATTATATGTACACATAAAGGCCATTTTTTCTGAACAATGATTACTTTAACTTTTTATATTTGAAGTACATTTTGCTGATAATACTTTGGTACTTTTACTTAAGTACAATTTTGAATCTAGGACTTTTACTTGTAATGAAGTATTTTGACAATAATGCATTGGTACTTTTACTCAAGTAAAGCCTCTGAATACTTCTTCTACCTCTGTTTGTCAATACAAGTCCACTGAAAACAGGGAAACTGAACATGTTCTGCAGATCATTCTCAGCAGCATTGGAGCTGACTGACACCAGACCTTTACATATGTCCAGCTTTGAGAAAACACCATTAACACTGGCCCTAAATGCTCTTAGCAGATCAGTAATTATATTTTCTCTCTCCGCATGTTGTAGCTGTGGAGGTGAGGGGGTCAGCGGGCCACACTGGATGGTGTGTGTGTGTATTTTTGTGAGTCCACAATGTCATAATGTCAGGGTTGTTCATCCCGTTTTAGCAAAACAACTGAAGCCTTGTCACCAAACCCCCCGCCCCCCCAAACCATGTCTCCCCCTCAGCCCCTAAACCTCCCACCTCCTCACCTCACTTTCCACCATGCTGACCCCATGGCTCCCAAAGCACTGAAGGCACACTCAGGGGCCACAAAGCCTTCATTTGTGTTGTTTGGTGTGGTATGAGGTTCACCTCCATCAGGGGGTGCTGGGAGTGGAAGGAGGCAGTGAAGGTGGGGCCATGATGGACCCCCAGCCACTCCATGGACATTACATTAATGCACACAATACGAACAATATGTTGTTTTTATTTATTTCATTTAAGTATTGTCAGTCTTTCCACTTTTTGCAATAATTCTGCACATATTCTATTTTATTATTTTGTCATATTATACAGTGCGTAGTTTGTTGGTATATCTATATTTCATGTAAATATCACTCTATATATTAAAGTTATGAAGTTTTTTTTTAATAGATTTTGTTATTATGATTATTGTTTGGTTATTTAGTCAGTTACAATGTATCTTCTTGAACTGTGTTTAAGTATGCACCATATACACCAAAGCAAACTCCTCGTGTGTAAACCTGTTACTGATTATAGACTGCAAGCTCAATTTCACTTTGTGTTCTTTTCTGCAGACACATGTAACGATTGCATTTCTGCACCTTGATTTGAATCAAGGCTTGTGCAGAAGAGTCAAGGGTTAACTTATTTGGCACTCTTTAAATATTTTAAAAATATACATTTAAAAAAGAGTGGTGCAGTAATGGGTCCTAAAACCCAGAAGCGACTAAACATTGTTTGACTTCCGGTTCCCTGATCTCTAAGTCTGTTTTTGCTTAGAAGCCTGAAATAAGATGTGTGGTAACACAAGGTGAAGAGATTTACACACTCTGTTCTGCAACTTTGAATATGTCAGTTCTCCCATTCGTACATGTCTGAAGCTTCAATTTGTCATCAAAACTGTAGTTGCTAACAAGTGACTAAATGAGACACCCCGAACATTAGCTGCCTTCAGCTTAGCAGTGATGATGTGAAGTCATGTGACCTGACGTCGTTCCTATAGCCTAACATTAGCTTTTTACTTCAAAAATCCTAAAGTGGTGTTTATATGTGGAGATCAACATGTGTACGTATCACAGACGTGTGTTTGCCTCAGAGCTTAATTTTCTGCTAAATCCAAAGTATAAAGTCCCATTGCTTTTGAATGAGGGAGCCGTTATGATGCAGTCAACAAAATAAAAAGAAGAGAAAACACCACAAAAATGTAGCAATATGCTATCAGTCAATATATCCTAGCCAGTTCAGTAATGACGTCCCATGTGTTCAGAGCTGATAGTGAGTCCTTTTGATAGAGCACAGACCTTATTAAACGCCAGTTCCAGACGTGAAAACAAATGCCTGAATCTGTCCCACGATCAGATCTGCTCCGAAAGGCCAGTAGCTTTTTCTGTAATCCTGCGGACAAACCAACAGAAACAACAACATGACACTTGTTTCTCTTTATTATTTGCTCATCATCCACACTTAATCTTGATAAACTGCAAACTAATTGTTATCCTTCCAAACTTGAGTTTGAAAACAGGACCAGCATCATCCAGAGTTTCCATAACTCAGTCTTCCTCTGCAGGTAGATGCTCAGTTGTGATGAAGACAGTTTGTCCATATACATGTGTCGGACAACTGAGCAAACTCCAGCCAATGATGAACACTGGGAGATGCAGTTTAGATCCCCAGTAAGTACGAAATACTCAATGTGAAATCCTTCATTCAAAACCATGCTTAAGTTAAAGTTCAGAAGTTGACATTTCTTTCATTAGCTAATAATATTTTGAATGATCAGGCCATCTGTTTGATATTCATCATCATTTTAAATGACAGAATATAATGAAAGAGGTCCCAGAGGATTTCCCAGAACCCACAGACATGAAGGCCAACAATGGTATAAACAGACAGTGGTGGAAGAAGTATTCAGATTATTTACTAGAGTAAAAGTACTAATACCACACTGTAAAAATACTACATTTTAAGTAAATGTACTGCTGTTAACCCACTCATGGTGTTAGTTAATTTAAAGGTCTCCTATCATGCAAAATGCACTTTTTGCTGTCTTTTATCCATAAAGATGTGTCCCCCGGTGTGTCAGGGAACTCACAAAGTGTCAGAAAACAAAACCCTCTCTCTTTCCCTCCGCACCCACATCTCTAAAAACGGGGGAACAACGGAGCTGATCCAGATTTGCGTCCAACGTAATATCTGAAATGTGGGCTGGCTTTACACCCACGGCCCTATCAGAAACGCCGCTATCAGAAACAATGCCGTGTTTTCGAAGTAATATGATCTTTGTTTACATTAGTAAGCATCACAACACTCAGAGCTAACCTGTACTGGAGAGAGCAAGTGTAAAAAAGCAGGAAATAAAAAAAGGAACTCACCTTTTGGTAAACCCGCGAGAGAAAAAGCATTTGAGCTCCATACTGTTTCAGAAATAATCCTTGAAGTGGTTTTGAACATGATGACGTTTAATCACGGCAGCATTTGGCTGAGTATCTGGGTAGAATTCTCAGGCATGAGCAGGCATAAGCCCCCTCTTTTTTTATTTTATGCTACAGACCCAGAATCTAGGGCCGGCCCTTGGCATAGGCAGTATAGGCGAATGCTAAGGGCGCATCCATCCATCGGGGCGCCGACAATTGGGAGGAAGAAAAAAAAAAAACACTATTAAAGATATTTGATAACAAAACAATTTCCTAATTTGGGATCAATAAAGTACATCTTATTATCTCATCTTAACAGAATTACACGTACATTGCGTAGAGCGCCCATAAACCTAAAAGTCATTCAAATGCTATTGCTTTTAGTACAGGAATGAACATCCCCTTCATTATTTATAGTTGTAGGCCTTTATTTAATTGCCTTACAGTTTATGCTGTCTAAATAGTGTAAAGTTTACATCAGTGTTAAAATGCTCGTCATTACTGTAAATACTGAATACCTTAGCCGTTATCTTTAATATGCTATATCACACTGCACTCACCTGCTTCTTTGCCATCTGGTTAGATGCTAAAGCTCATTCTACAGGTGCTTCTCAAACAATTACTATATGATAACACAGAACTATTTTTCATGTAATTTATTTCAAAAAATGATTATAGATTCATTATATATAAAGTGAAATATTTCAAGCCTTTTTTGTTTTAATTGTGATGATTACAACTTACAGATCATGAACATCACTAATCCTGTATCTCAAAATGGTATAATATTAGATAAGACCAATCAAAACAGGATTTTTAATACAGATATTTCGACCTTCTGAAAAGTGTGTTCATTTATTTACTCAATACTTGGTCGGGGCTCCTTTTGCATACATTCAACATGGTATGGAGGCAATATTATATTCCATGATATTCTAATCATTTTGTGAGCTGCACCTGTAATCATGATTTCTATAATATGTCTTAGGTCTAGCAAATATAATGCATCTCTTGATGGTCACATATAATTATCTTCTCTCTTCAGATGCACTTTTGAAATATTTTGGGTCACCTGCAGACACCTTCCGCCCAGCACTGCAACAGCAACATCAATTATACTGTATATTAGGCTATTTATACTGTAGTTTACTATATTTAGAATATATTATCATTTGTTGTGTCTGCTCTAATTTGTCACCTTTATTTGTATTTTATAATTCATTTTATGTTACTTGTTTTGTATTTAGATTTTAATTAAAATAATACAAACTCAAACAAACGTATAAAGCTTCTGTGTGCCTTTATTAACATTGAAATTGACAGTGATGCAAGCGGCCTGTGGAGGGGGGGGGGGGGGGCAGCTAAAATCTTGCCTAGGGCAGCAAATTGGTCAGGACCGGCCCTGCCAGAATCAGCACTTCTCTAACAGGGCTGAAATAGAGGGATATGAGGCATGGCTAGAATGGGTGATCTGTTTGGTATTTTGTGCAAAACACTTCATAGACATGTTTTTTTTATATTTGTATATATCTGAGACCTATACTATATGCCTAAAAATAGCATAATAGGAGACCTTTAATATACTGCTGTATGATTTAATTTAAAGTTTTGTTTTTCCAATGCTATACTAAAAAATATTGTCTGTCAAAATATCCATTTAGAAACTGGTTCAACAATCTCTAAAATGAATATAGTGCAGAGAAAAAGCAAAAATTGGCTTCCAAAATGTAGTACAGTAGAAGTATAAAGTAGAATACAATGAAAATACTTGGGTAAAGAACAAGCACTTCAAATGCGTACTTAAGTACAATCATTCAGTAAATGAAGATTTCTGATTTGCTTGCTACATTACCTAAATCCTTACAGTTGCTGGCCCTTAAGACACAATAAATAACAATACTTGTAATAAAACAGTGTCCTACATATCTTCACACTGCAGTCATTCAGCCAAGGAGCGGCTTTAATCTGCCCAATGAATCTGCTCCAAGACATGCTCCAAACACCCTCCCCCCTCCTGTACTCCACATTATTCATGCCTTTGGACATCTTACTGTTATCCCCCCCCCCCGAGACATGTTGACCAGTTAAATGTAGCTCACTGATGGTATTTTGGACAGATGAGGATTTTTTTACATCCTTTAAAAGGGAAAGGAATCCTGGTGACTAACGTCCAGTCCACGTTGGGAGTTAAAAGTAGATCCAGTATGTAAACAGTCTGGCTTTTGTTTCCGAGGACCGACCATAGTTTCTGTCCACACTGCACTGACGTCGTGTGTGTGTTAATCAGCTCACTGATAGGCTGGCAGGCATGAGGGCAGTGTGTGTGAATGAACCTACTCACATACTCCGAAGGAAAGACAAACACTCATGTTCCTTTGTGACCAGTGTATGTGTGTGTGTGTGTGTGTGTGTGTGTGTGTGTGTGTGTGTGTGTGTGTACGTGTGTGTGTGTACATATTAAGAATATCAATAGTATTTTTTGATCAAAACTATCTTTTACGTGTTTGTATTGTAATGTATTGAAGGTTTATGGGAACAAGACAGATCTAAAGGATATGAATCAAAGTCCTCTGTGTGTGTGTGTTTGTATATGTGTGTGTATATGTGTGTACATGTGTGTGTGTTTATCTGTGTGTCTCTGTGTGTGTGTGTGTGTGTGTGTGTGTGTGTGTGTGTGTGTGTGTGTGTGTGTGTGTGTGTGTGTGTGTGTGTGTGTGTGTGTGTGTGTGTGTGTGTGTGTCAGAGGGGAAATTCCATCCAGGGGGATGTGAGGTGTGTCTGAGGATCCTCTCTGACCACTTTAAAGCGGGCCATCATCAGCGTTCCTGTGTGACTCTCGGCCCCAGCTGCATTTCTCTCTGAGGGCTCATTATTCTGGCAGGTGCCCTATTGTCCCGTCTTTGCGGGCCTTTTCATGAGCATACCAAAAACACAACACCAAAATATGCAGGGAGGAGGAGGAGAAGAGGGAGGAGGACGAGGGGGGGGGTGAGTCAAAGTGAAGAAGACTCTCAAAGTGTGGCATCAAAAGAAGAGGAGAGGCTTTGTTCAGAGGGACAGCCTGTGGTTAGAGGCTGGATGTGGTGTGGCGGCCACTATAAAGACCCTGATGTGAGGATGAGTGTGTGAGTGAAACATGACGGGACGCTCTGCAGTTCATAGCAGGAGCGCCCCCCATTTGGCCTTAAATTGACATTTTTGTTCCTTTTCTGGGTCGTTCCTGGTGAGTTTCCCCGTGTAATGTCAGCTGGTTGTGGTTTCAGGAGTGAGGTACTGTAGGGCGCTAACACCCCCCGCTGGGAGAGAGACTGTGCGTGTCTGTGTGTATGACCTCATGGGAAAGTCCTTTTTCTCTGGAATAAATACAACAAAGGAGCTGTTGACAGATGTTTCAATAACAGAAGAACAACTGATGCTGTTGTCTTTTAATCTGACCATGCGTGCATGTGTGTGAGTCTTAGAGTGTCTCGCCAGCATCTTAAGATAAACTGAAGTGTGTGTGGAGAAGGTTCCAGTGGAGGTGATTATCATTTGGTAGACAAATAATAGAAATTAGATTTCAAGAATAAAGTATTTGGAAATGAAAGTAGTATCTACTTTGGATACATTTGGTAATATTTCCAGACAAAGTCTTATTATATTTTGTATAGTTATAATGTTATAATTAGAGACAGTTATGAATGTTCATAAGAAAGTTTTAAGTTTAGTTCTAATGTCTGAAAATAAAGTCATCATTTTGGGGGAAATGTAGCATGAGAAAGAAAGTGACAACGCTATGAGAAAATGTTTGAGGATGTTTATGATGTTTATGTTTGATTGAGATCAAAAGGAACACTCTGAATAAGGCAGGATGTTGTCAGAAGAAAGTTGAAGAATGCTAAAGAAAGTTAATAAAATATTGCAATGTTTTATTACAATTTTCTGTTAAATTCTATGATCCCAAAATATTGCATTTTATTTTATAAATATCGCAACCTTTTCCTTTCCCTTAAACTATTGTCTGTGTGTGTATGTGTATGTGTATGTGTGTATGTGTGTGTGTGTGTTTCTTCAGGTTCTCTTCGGCCTCCCTGACAATGCTCCACTCCAAACACATGCCTGGCGCCAGCTGCCAAAGGAGATAAAAACGAGAGGTGAGGAAGAAACGTAAAAACATCAAAACAAATCCCCGGTATCTCCAGGTGATGAACAGCGACAGAGGAACGTTTACTTTTGCACGCTATCAGATGGGACACGTTCACATAGCTTCATGAGTTTGTTCTGTATTTTGACATTCCTGTATATTTAGCCATGTTGTGAGTGAGGCGCTGCAGAGGGCACGGAGTCAAGAACATCAGAGGGGAAGGGACTGGGATGGGGGGGGGGGGGTCCTCTCTGGGCGTGGACCCATGGCTTGAGCTTGTGGATATCGGTTAGATCAAAATTAATTTTGTGGCGCCTTGGCTCGGGATCAGGGTGGCTGAGTGTGCCACACACAGCCTCTGATGATGATGCACAGGAGGAGATACCATCTGAAGTCGTTCCCCCCATTCCTTTTCTTTTTTTATCTCAGATTACAGGAACAGGATCCCTGGCTGTGCTGTACCTCTGTGGCGAGCTCAGAGCACACACAACAAAGGCATCTGTTGTGCTAGGCGCTCATTGTGTGCAATTTAATGTCTTCTAAATACTTTTATTGTTGACTTTTTTTATCTGCATTCTGAACATTCCTTGTGGCCGGGCCAGGTTAAAGACGAAACATATTATTGCTTTTGAGGATATAACAAGACGAGACAAGGCTCAAAAACATCAGCCTGACACACATCGCCCCAGACAAATCTGCTACTTAATTCCAGTGGTGTAGAGTAACTAAGTACATTTACTCAAGTAATGTACATTTTTGGTTACTTTGTACTTCTACCCCACTACAATTCAGAGGTAAATGGTGTACTTTTACTCCACTATATTTATTTAATACATTTAGTTACTTTACAGATGTGATGTGAAATCTAACCAAGTGTTGAATCAGACTTTAGTTCCACCTGGAGTAAATTCACAAGCTACCCTGCAGTATACAAAGTCATTCAAACTTGCTGCACCTTTACCAGCTTTGAGAACACTTTCATGATCAATCATTATAAAACATATCATATATATTATTCTGAAATGTACGGTGGCCCTGGCCTGGAGTGCAAGACACCACAGTATTTCAGAAAACGCTGCAGCATTTCACATTGGACGGAAAGGGTATTCCTTTAGGGAGAACACTTATTGTTTGTGATTGGACAGAGCCAGCCAGAGAAGCACTGCTGTGATTGGTTGTTTTTGCTGCCAGTCAAGAAATTACGCTTCGTGATTGGTCAGCACCCAACAGCCCAATATGTCCCAACACATCAGCCGTTAGCTGTTAGCACACACTCAGAGCTCACGGACCAATCTGCACAATGACTACTTTTACTTTTCATACATTCATTATTACTTTCCTGATTTACTTGAGTAACATTTTGACAGCAGGACTTTGACTGGTAACAGAGTATTCCTACACTCTGGTACTTCTACTTTTAGGCCCCGTCCACACGGAGACTAAACGGATTTCGAACCAAAGTCGATTTCAAAAAAGTCTTCCATCCACACGGAAATGGCTCAAGAAACGTGTCCGTCCACACGAGACCGCTCGACCCGCTGGAGACGCTGTAGTACATATGCCAGGCCTGTAAGTGGCGCTGTACTTCCGCCACAAAATACACCAAAAGCAGCGAATAAGACCGATGACGATTATTGTTATTATATAATATTATTATTGTTGCTGATGGTTGTGGTCGAGGAGCTGTAGATTTTGCACTAAAATCTGTATCGTGGTCAGTAGCGTCTGGAGCACTAACGCAACCCTGTTGTTGTTACGCATTAGCAATGACGCGGGGTGAGCAGGAGAGGTGGGGAGAGGCGGGGCTATGGCATCATCGTTTCAGGAAATGATCATATAGAGCAGGGGTGCCCAACCAGTCGATCGCGATCGACCGGTCGATCGCGGGGAGATTCCCAGGCGAGATGTGTCTAAAAATAGAACAACAATATTCTGTTTTATCGTTAATGTCCTGTAACATAATCTTCCTGTGCCAGAATAATGCACTTGAACGCATCAAAGCTTTGTGATTGGCCGGCGTGACCCCATGTGTCGGGGCGTGGCTGGTGAGCAGTGGGCAGTGCACTAGTTCGCTAATGTTGTCCGTGTCAACAGGAGTGACAGTCCGCACACAAGACCGCAATTATGGCAGAAGCAAAACATATATAATTTTCACTCCGAGTGGGAGGATGATTATTTTTGTATCTATTCCAATTCAAAGTCCATCCGTCTCTCATCTGCAATGCGAGCGTGGCTTTATCGAAGAAGGGTAATTTAGGAGCGGCATTTCAAAACAGTGCACAAACGCTACGAGACGGAATTCCCTCCTAATTCTGCCCTACGCTCCCAAAAGGGGAGGGGCCTGAAAGGACAGCTAAATGCACAGCAGTCCCTTTTCACCAGGCCCAACAACAAGAGCAAGGCTGCTACCACAACATCTTATCGTGTCAGTCACGTTCTTGCGAAACACATGAAGTCTTTCAAAGACGGCGAAGTTGTGAAAGAAGCTTTCCTGGACGCTGCCGATGCGTAATACAAATAACAGTAGCATTTCAACAGGTTTTTGATATGATAAAAACTCAAGTTAGATACCGTTATTAATCAGCTGTAAGTTTGAGTTTGTTTGAACTTATTCATTATAATTATTGTACAAAATGGTATAAGAATGCAAACTTAAATTGATTATAGTCTATCATCAATTCAGGTTAAGAAACCAGTGTTGCTTGCATCCTATTTTAAAGACATTTATTTTTATACTCGACTAAAATGCAACAAAAAAGGGTTTGATTCTATTAATTTTGTCTTTTTTATTGCACTTTGGCAGCAGATTCCTGTGTAGCTTCAGATCCGAGTTGTCTTATTAGTAAGCCTCATTTATACTTTTGTAGCAACACTATTTTTATATACTGGCAAAGAAAGGGTTCAGAGTCTTTTCTTTTTTTCCTGTGTCATATGTGGCAGCACTGTTCAATGTTTCTTGAAAACATTACCCACTGTAGTTTGTGACGTGTGAATAAACTCCAACTCTGTATCAACAACACTGTTGTGTAACTTCAGTTAAATACTTGTATGTGTGTAGATTAGAAAGAGGTAAGATAAAGGATCTGCAGTATTTTATGAAGTATTAATCGTACAAAGGTCAGTTTTATACAAGTAGAAGTGTGTATTTACCTGGTAGTAGGCTGTCAGTAATGGCCTCTCTATTTGGACTGGCAGATCTCGGCAGACTGGCAACTTTAAAAGTAGCTCTCGGTTCAAAAAAGGTTGGGCACCCCTGGTATAGAGCGTACACACGGAGCTGCAAGCGTTTCGTCTCCAGATTTACCCACTTTGGGAGCCGTTTTCAAAGTGTATCATTTTCGGGCTCCGAATCCGCGGCTCCGTTTCGGCTTTGTGTGGACGAACCGTCTATACGATAAAGAACGTTAGCGGATACAACTGAAATCGTCTCCGTGTGGATGGGGCCTTACTCAAGTACAAGATCTGAGAATTTCCCCCACCTCTGCTTATTTCAGCTAGTGAGATCACTACGTGTGAAATCACTTAACAAATTGACACGCTGCACGATTAAACAAGAGCAGGCACATTCTTTAATTACGCACTAACCTACCCGACCTCATGATGTGAAGTCATGAGTCATGGTGTTTTCTCCGACATACGATCATAAGGGCGAAGTAGCCTTAAAATAGGTACCAATCTCCAGGGATGTTTTACTCAATTATCTATTTTTCTAGACACCACAGGCTTGCAGACTGAGGTAATGCCCTGTGAGAGATTCCTGATGCCTTACCTCATGCCTGTCTGACTGAGAAACGCCTCAGTTATCTCAGCCACTTCCTTCTCTTGACCACATGCATATCAGCTGAGGTAAGGATGGAGTGGCCTGGCTGCACTAACCTGATTAGATTGGGCCTGGGAGTCAGGTGGCACAGGGTAAAGTGGATCACATGTACAGACAACATTCTATTTTAATAAGAATATGCTCATTTGCTCCTTATCTCAGAGACCTTATGTAAGAGAGGAAAGTTTAGCCGGGAAATCACGTCATATGTCTGTCTGAGTTTAATGTCTGAACAACTGGCTCGCTGCGTATGTTTTTATTTCAGGACATCATCATTGAATTTATTTTAGGAAAACTTTACATACTTTGTCAGTGGTTAATTGCCGGTGGTGACAATGTAAGATTTGCATAATTTAAATTACTATGTAAGACTATAAACAAAGTAACTTATGGAGTTATTTACCTTATTAAGAACATTAAGAAATTAAGTAAACGTCCATCATATCGCTTGAGTCTTCGTAAACAGTATCAGTATCAGTAGCATTGGAAAGGCAGCGCCTTTTCTTTTCAAATGTTTGTATTTGTAACCCTTATTTTTATTTCAGCCATGTCCTTTGCTCTTTGAAGTTTTCAGTGGCGGGACCTCAGCCCGTAGGGACTTGTTTAGGGAACCTAAGGGCTGCTGGTTTAAGTTAAGTTTGCCACCTGTGCACTGCTGAAGTGACCTTGAGCAAGGCACGGGACGCTGTGTTTATAAAAGCTGCCTACAACACATAATACTAGGATGGGTTTAATGCAGAGTATACATTGCACTGTGTGTGCTGTGTTCCTGTTGTCACATGTGAACACGCTTTACAATACATAGAGGTGGTCGTGTCTCCGTAGGGCCTTGGCTTGGGAAGTAGAAGGTCCCCAGTCCCAGTCTACAAACCAAGCAAGTATGGGGTTTGGATTGGTTCATAGAAAAGTACCAGTTCCACTCCTGAGGTGCCTTGAGCAACACACTGCTGACGTTGAGTCTAACTTGAATTCCATTTTCTTAATTTCCATTAACGTGTGCTGTGTTACTAGCCCTATGACATTTTGGGGACTAGGATAATTCAATCTTTAATTATCATCTTTCAACATGTCACCTGACCACATTTATCAGAATCTTGAACAGAAGCTTGAAAGTATGTTATAGACAGTGTTGGGACAAACATTACAGTAACGCGTTACTGTAACGCCGTTATTTTTGGCAGTAACTAGTACTCTAACGCATTACTTTTTTAATTCAGTAACTCAGTTACCATTACTACATGGTGCGTTACTCCGTTAGTTTTTTTTATATAGTCAACAGCCAGGCGAACAGAGATGAGAACTGTACTTAAGTACAGTACTTGAGTAAATGTACTTAGATACTTCCTGTGTCACATGCGGAGACGCGCTGTGGGCGTGTTTGTGTTGTTTACTAACAAGACTATCATGGCGGCGGCGGAGCTCAAGTCTAGTTTCTCTACCTGGAGATATTCTCACTATTTCACTTTTGTCGAGCACAAAGAAAAGAAAGTTTCTGTTAAATGTAAGTTGTGTCCTGGCGGGTCAAAGAGCCTATCTACTGCCCAAACCAGTAATTCAAATCTCTTAAAACATCTGCAAAAACAACATGCTGGGACGAAGCTAGTAGCTAAGACCACAGAGACTCAGCCGACGCCACTCCACCTCCACCTAAGCAACAGCGGCTGGATTTTAACCAAAGGACTGCTGGCCAGGGAAAAGTCGATAAAGCCATTGCACGGTATGTTGTAGAACACATGCAGGCTATTGCTACAGTGGAGTCACCCGCTTTCAGGGAGCTAGTTAGCATGATAGCATGTCCGGGCGGCACACGGCATATGGGACGGAAAACTTTTTCCAACTACCTGGAGAAAGAATATACAAAAATGGAAAGCCAGCTAATATCGATGCAATCCAGATTGCATATAATGCATGTCAAGTTGATCAACAGATTGTATTATTCTCCAATGCAATAACAGTACTGAAATGAAGACTATAAGGGCATTAATGGGAACAATTTTGTCAAGTAACGCAACAGTTACTTTTCACAGTAACGCATTACTTTTTGGTGCAAGTAACTAGTAAAGTAACTGAGTTACTTTTGAAATGAAGTAACTAGTAATGGTAACTAGTTACTGGTTTTCAGTAACTAGCACAACACTGGTTATAGAGGAGACTATGACTTGCACATGTTTAAATTACTTGGTTGTGATTGGCCAGTGAGCCCAGTTCCATACATGACTGACAGCTGCAAGAAACAGGGCCGGAGGAACAGTTGAAATGTAATGGATTTTTTTTACATTTAAAGGCTAACCAGTGGGTGATAGGTCCAAGAACTCCATATTATCAGCGCTTGTCTCCTTCCCTTTTTATTTGTATCTAACCCTGTTTTTGTCTTTTCTGGCCGTCCTTTCTGCCTGCCTCCTTGTGCCTCCAGTGTCCTTACCTGTCCCCTTTTCACTCTTTGTTTCCGCTCAGATTTTCAGGTGTTTTTCAGTGTGTTGCATATAGGCCCATCAGGATTATCCATCGTGAGTAATCGGGTTCCTGCCGGGACAGACCCAGATGCTTTGCATGCTTTCCCAACACCAACAGGATCAGTGGTAACTGTAGCCCTATTGCGGTAGGCTTCATTGACAATCCCCTGCAATAACAGGGAAGGGTTGTGTTTAAGTCTAACCAAGCGGTAGTAAAGCCACGGGGATTTAACAGAAAACCCACACAAGGGGTATCATCAACTTATTAAGCGGCAGCAGTAAGAGAACACCCTCTCCCTAACATATCACAGAGTGGACCTGTTTGGAATGTCCTGGTACGGAGGGGGTGGGGGGTTCCTATCAGTCTCATCCGCTGTTGAAGTTAGCACATGAAACTATTATTTTATCGTACTTATAATGAACATATTAATAGCCTTGGTCCTTGTGTGTAATTGTGGAAACCCAATGGACATAACTCATTGAAAGAAAGGCTTTAATAGCTTTGGGATATTTATTGGTTTAATGAACTGAACTATCCTCATTCTTAGTATTGACCTTTGTAAAGTAAGAAACAAAAATTACATAAACTATTATCTATCTGTATCTATATGTCTATATATTGATTTAGTGATAGTTTTTATTTATTGGTTATGATGCAACCTATAGTTTCATCTTCCCGAAAACATCAAATATCACTCATGTAACCGGTCTGGTTTGACGCCACATGTGATCTCTGCGTTGTGTTGTGTTGTGTGAATGCGAACGACTTCTTTCTTGCCAACCAGGATTTATTATCTGTGCAAAACAGAATATAATTAAAGCAGGAAATGGCTTCATCAGCTTTCTAAATTAACACTTCTCCTCAGTGGGGCCTGAAGCTAACTCAGGAAAGTATACACAGAGTTCTAAATAATACAATTAACAGATATACATTTATCCTTGGAGGCAAAGGTTTTTCTTTGTAAATTAATATATAAAAATATAACCATTAATTTACACTTGCAAAACAAACAATACAATTTACAGTTACAAAACACAAAAAGAATACCCACATACCTGTGCAAAACAGAATATAATGACAGCAGGGAATGGCTTCATCAGCTTTCTAAATGAACACCTTCAGTGGAAGAGAACACCCACATGTTAGGTTAGCATAGCTAAACTTTAGAAAGCTCACAAACACTGTTTGAAGCGCTGCACATTATATAAACTACAGTTACACACGGCAAAATATAGACATTTTGGCTTGTGTGAAGTGTAACATTAAACAATCTATAAACATATAAAATACAACGTCATAAATTTATGACACCACTCGTTCCACTTACTTCTCCTCAGTGGGGCCTGAAGCCAGTGGCGGAGCTGGGGGGTGGCTGGGAGTGGCCACGGCCACCCCCAGCTGAATCCTGCCCACCCTATTGGCCACCCCAAACACCTTCACCACGGGGGCCCAAACAATTTTCGAACATGAAGAAAAAAATGTTTAGTAACCTTTCATCATTCATCAAGAATTAACATTACTAGGACGTTATATTGATAATGTACTCACTAAACTTACAATTAATTTAACTTATTTTCTTCCAAAAGTTAATTATCCAAAGCCTCTGTACACCCCCTTCTATTTACATGTAATGGTTTGGTCCTGCCTCCAAACGCGGTGCAGCACCGCCAGCACTTTCTAGCAGAGAGTGAGAGCATGTTAGGAGCAGGGATGCTAGTACTTACGTGTGAACCATTGTCACTACCCGATCTGTCCCCCTGCCCGATCTGTACTGCGCATGTGCGAGATGGTCCGCCATATTGGACAACTCCGGACGGCAACCCAAGAAGGACACTTGACACAGTGGCTTTTGGCAAAGCTCAAAAAGAAAACTCGAGAGAGATGAGTTATTGTTATTACAACGTGACTTCACTATTATTTAACAACTCTTTTTATTGGGTTCTTTTATTTGGGGTTAAGTACATTGTCAGAATAAGTGAGAAATGAATTTAACTTCTGTTAGACAGCCATATGCCATACATTTTTGCATACATTCACGTATTCAGTATGATAGCTGTCTAACAGAAGTTCAATTCATTTCTCAATTATTCTGATAATGTACTCAACCCCAAATAAAAGAACCCAATAAAAAGAGTTGTTAAATAATAGTGAAGTCACGTTGTAATAACAATAACTCATCTCTCCCGAGTTTTATTTTTGAGCTTTGCCAAAAGCCACTGTGTCAAATGTCCTACTTGGGTTGCCGTCCGGAGTTGTCCAATATGGCGGACCATCTGTAACCCTGTGGCTTACTGATCTTGCAAAGGGATCTCTGCTGAGAGCATCAGCCACTATGTTCTTGGTGCCAGGTATATGTCTCAGGTCGAATGTGTAAGGAGCGAGCCTTGACACCCAGTGCTGTTCACACGCATCAAGCTTCGGTTTCGTCAGGATGTAGGTAAGAGGGTTATTATCAGTCCATACTGTAAATGCATGGCCTTTTAACCAATGGCTAAATTTTTCACACACACTCCATTTCAGGGCCAGAAACTCAAGTCTATGGGCGGGATATCTCTTCTGAGAGCCACTGAGAGTCTTACTTGCAAATGCAATGGCTTGGCCTGCTTCCACCGGGCGTGTGCTGCTGTGCGGAGGAGGCTTTTACCACGGCTGGGGCCTGCTTTCCACCTGTCCTGGTTCTGCTGTTGCAGAGGCCTGCTTTCACCCCGGGGATACCACGGAGGGACCGGAGCATTTCCACGCTGCTGCTTTCGCCTGTCCTTTGCTGCTGTGCTGATTTTGCTCCAGGAACATCGCGGATACTGTGTGCTGGTCTGGGAAAATGGCCCATATCGGGATTCTGCTGTGCCTGTTAACTGTATTGGACTATGAGAAGATCTCTAGTCATTCTGAGAAGTCTACTGGATTCAGGTCTGTTCTGCCACCCGCAGTGGGCATCCCCTGCAAAGGTTTGGATGTGTTACACAAACAATTACCGGTTGCCTTGTCACAGTCAATCTGCTCGACAAAATATGTTTGTCTTTTTTGTTTTCCTGCGATGATGGTTCTTCAGGACTGCTTCTTAAGCTCTAATCACACTCTCGCAGACTTTTCCGGTGTTTCTAAAGTAGATGACAATGTATGTGTGTCGTTTAAGAGGAAAAGATGCCTGGTTTTTTTGTTGCTATTACTGTCAGGAAATGTACAACCTAACCCTGGTCCGCCCAGTAGTAGTAGTCAGATCGCTACTCCTGCTGATTTTAAAGCTAGGTCTGGGTTGGGTTTCATCCACTTGAATGTGCGCAGTCTGTTAGGTAAACTACATTTTGTCCGCATTTGGGCGAGCTCGACTGACGCTGACGTCATTGTTTTATCAGAAACATGGCTAAATAAATCTATTTTGGCCTCTGACATTGCCTTAAACGGTTATAATGTGTATCGTACCGACCGGCCTAATAAAGGTGGTGGCGTTGCCATTTATGTTAAGAATAAGTTCAGTGTAACCACATTAGTTTCCAAATCTATCAGTAAGCAATTCGAATTTTTAGCCTTAAATATAGAAGTGGCAAAGGGGCAACAGGTCATGGTGGTGGGCTGTTACAGACCCCCCTCAGCTGTCAAGGACTCCTTGTCTTCGCTTATCGCAACTAGACTACAAGGAAATAGTGCTACTTGGAGATTTTAACTGGGACTGGTTAACTGCAGTGTCAGAGGATTTTAAAAACCTTTGTATCTCTTTAAATGTTACTCAGATTGTTGACAGTCCTACTCGCCCTAACATTAAGTCCCCTAATAAATCCTCCCTAATTGATCTCATTTTAACTAATGTTCCCCATAAATACTCATCTGTGGGAGTATTTGCAAATGATGTGAGTGACCACTGTGTTGTAGCCACAATTAGGGACACTAAGGTCCAAAAGGTTAAACCTCGTAGTATTATCATTAAGAGAGACATCAAACATTTTGTGGAGCAGGGTTTTGTATATGATCTGTTTGATTTTGATTGGGGAAAAATCAATCTGTGTGCTGATGTAGAAACTGCATGGTCTTATTTTTATCTTGGTTTTATGGAGATCATTGATAGACATGCACCCCTGCGTACATTTAGAGTAAAGGGACGAGACAATCCTTGGTTTTCTGCTGAACAGTCCAGTCTCCTTCATGAGAGAAACAAGGCCTGGGCAAAGGCTAGGAATTCAGGCTCAGAGGTAGAATGGCTGCGTTTTAGGCAGCTAAGAAATAGCTTCACATCGCAAGTCAAAAGTGCTAAGTCTAAGTATTATCTGTCAGTAACCACAAAGAATCTGAATAATCCTGGAACATTTTGGAAAGCCATAACATCGATATCCACCGGTGATATCCGCAATGAGCTACCTCCGTGCATTACCACAGCATCTGGCACTATATCGGACAGGGCCACTATGCTAAATTGTTTTAATGAGCATTTTGTGTCTTGTGGCTCTCTGTTTGATTCTGTCACTAACTCTGTTTCTGTGAACACTACAGTATGTGACTCTGAAAAACGTGTGTTGGAAAACCCTTTTAGTTTTACCCCTTTTACTGTTGATGTTGTTCGTGAAGCTTTAACCAAGTTAGATCCTAAGAAACCGGCTGGCCCGGACAACGTTGAGCCTTTCTTTTTAAAGATAGCTGCAGATTTTATTGCTCCACCTCTCACTACTCTTTTTAACCTCTCCCTCAGCTCAAACACAATTCCAAAATTGTGGAAGTCAGCGTATGTCCTGCCTTTGCTAAAAGGTGGGGAGGCCACTTTATTAAATAATTATAGGCCCATCTCTAAGTTGTCAGTTCTGGCTAAGGTTCTTGAACGCCTAGTGAGTGAACAGGTAAAGGTGTTTTTATGTACAAATGACATCCTGTCTAAACATCAGTCAGGCTTCAGAAAGCAACACAGCACCATCACTGCCACAATGAAAGTGGTGAATGATGTGGCGAGTTTTTTAGATAATAAGCAGAGTTGTGTAGCTCTATTTATTGACCTGTCCAAAGCGTTTGATACCATCGATCATCGGATTTTGAAGCAGTATTGGCATATCCAGCCATGCAGTGGGTTGGTTTGTGAACTACCTCTCTGAAAGGTCCCAATGTGTTCATTTTGATGGGCTGTCTTCTGAGTGGTTAAACATTACTAATGGTGTTCCTCAAGGTTCTGTTTTAGGTCCACTTTTATTCTCCATCAACATCAATAGTTTAGGTGAAAATGTCGATGGAGCAACCTTACATTTGTATGCGGACGATACCGTGATGAACTGTGCAGGTCCCTCCATTAAGGAGGCTGTTGTTGAATTGCAAGCAGTTTTTAACATTATTCAGACTCAGCTCTCTGAGCTTAAGCTTCTTTTAAATGTTGATAAAACCAAGGTAATGCACTTTTCTAAAGCTAAAAAGACACCAGAGCCTGTTGTAGATATTGTAACTACACAAGGAACAAAACTTGAAGTTGTTGCCTGTTACAAATACCTAGGTATCTGGCTTGATGATTGTCTCACTTTTAAACTTCATGTCAATAACCTGCTTAAAAAGCTGAGGGTTAGGCTAGGTTTATTCTACAGGAACAAGTCCTGTTTCTCGCTTGAGGCCAGGAAAAGGCTAGTCACTGTGACCTTTTTACCTGTGCTGGACTATGGTGATTTGATTTATATGAATGCACCTGCCAATCGCCTGGTGAAGTTAGATGCTGCGTATCACAGCGCACTGAGATTTGTGACAAACTGTAAAGCATTAACCCATCACTGTACCCTGTATGCAAGGGCTGGTTTGCCTTCGCTAACTGTACGGAGGCTCAGTCACTGCTACATTTTTATATACAAAGCCATGTTAGGGAAACTTCCATCCTATATCTGCTCCCTGATCTCACGGCGAATTGTAAGTGGCTACTGCCTGAGATCGCATGCTGTAGTTTTATTATCAATTATCAATTGAAATGGAAACTGAGCAATCTGGTGCCACTAAATGTTTTTAAAGCTCGGTTGGATGCTACTCAATCGGAAGCTGTTGGTACCTGCTCATGTGGATAGTTATGTAAATTGTAATCCCTGTAATGATGCTGTAAAATGTCCTTTTTGTTGTTCTGTTTATGTTTTTATGTTTCATGTGCAACCTACTTGAGCAGGTCTCCCTTGAAAAAGAGATCAATGATCTCAATGGGATACATCTGGATAAATAAAGGTTTGAAATGAAATGAATGAATGGGACATGCTTTCTCTTCACCAGCTGGTATCTGTGATAGCACAGCCCCTAGCCCGTCCAGAGAGGCATCAATAGATAGAATAAGAGGGCGAGAGAAATTGGGTGTGAGAGGACGACGTAGCTCAAGAGACTGTCTTTCAGATTACAAAGAGCCGCATCACATTCCTCTGTCCAATCAGAGGGTTTCAGTTTCCTGAAGGAGCCGGTATTGGAGTTTAGCTTGACTCTCCCTCGTCTCTTTTGGCCTGCAGTAAGAGCAAACAGTGGCTTGGCCATAGCAGAACAGTTAGAGATAAAATGTTGGTAGTAGAACACCATCCCCAGAAAATACTTTATTCTCTTTACTGATGGTGTGCAACCATCGTCTTCCATCAGGTCCAACTTTGACATTTTTGATATGACCTCAATTTTTGCTGGATCCATAGCCACTCCATTACCATCTATAATGTGACCTAGGAACTTGACTGAAGATCTCATCAGGTGGCATTTCTTTGGACTCAGTTTAAGGTTGTGAAGCCTAAGCCGCTGAAAAACAACCTCCAGCCTCTCCAACGCCTCTTCTTCAGTTGCAGCAAACACAAGCAGATCATCAAGATAACACAGCAAACTGCTGAAGTTCAGGTCTCCAAATATGCTGAGCATCATGCGCATGAATGAGGCAGGACTGTTGCACAAACCTTGGGGCATCCTGTTGAATTCATACAGTCCCATTGGAGTAGTGAATGCAGTGTATTTCTTGTCCTCCTCTGCCATTGGGATGTTATAGAAGCCAGAGGTCAGATCCATTGTGCTGAAGTGGGTGTTCCCACCCTGGGCAGCCAAGCAGTCTGACTGGTGTGGTAATGGGTGCGCATCCTTGAGCGTCCTCGCATTCAGCCACCTGAAGTCTGTGCAGTCTCAAACTGCCATCTTTTTTCCACACAAGTACGAGGGGAGAGGCATAATCACTTACTGACTTCCTGATGATCTCCTGTTCTTCCATTTCTGAAAGGACCTGTCGCAGTTTCTGGTAATGGGCTGGTGGCACCCGCCGGTAAGGAAGACGGAATGGTCTCTCATCAGTGAGCCTGATGGGGTGCATGAAGCACTCTGCCTCACCGCAGTCCAGAGCATGTTTGGAGAAAATGTCATTGTACTTTTCAAGCAGCGCGACCAACCTCTCTTTCCCTCCTTGGCCAGCCTGGCACTGATCGATATCAACCTCAGTGAGTCCAACCTGTTGAAGTCGCTGCTTGAAATCTGTAGGTTTAGCCTTGCCATGACTTTCCTCCTCCTTAACGTTGTTGAGTTGGCTGGTACCTTGAAAAACCTCAAACTCTTCAACAGCTAGACAGGGGAACACGTCCGCCAGCTTGCTGTTTCTTTTCAGGGTGATAGGCTTGTCTGACACGTTTGTGACTTTCATTGGGATCCATCTGTCACCCCACAATCGTGTAATAACACGACCGATCATGATGTTACGAGGCATGCACTTGGATGAGATGGGCTCAACTATTACTGTGCTGCCTGGAGACATCGGAGCATTATTTGGCAACTTACCCCAAACAAGATGTTCTTTCTTAGCCAATAGCGTAACCGCATGCTGGAGTTTAACGGTCCCGATTCTGTCTGGAAGCTCCTCGCCTCTCCACCTGGATGAGTTTGCCATGAGATCAAGGAACTGTTCACACTCTGGGAGAAGATTGCCACTGGAAACCAGGCGCCAATAGTCACTGGTTATTTTCAGCTGATGCATGATAAATCTGATGACATTTGTGCCTATGATTAAGTCGTCTCGTTGGCCAGGCACCACAAGGACAGGTACGATACAGCTCTCCCCATACAGTTTCATTTCCACTTCGTACATACACTTGGTTTTGCTAAGTGTCCCTCCGCAGCCTATTAGCACAATCTCTTGAGTCAAAGGAATGGATTCTGAAAGTATATTCTCACTCAACATCTTCTGCTCTGCCTGCTCGCTGAGAGTACAAGCCATGGAACCAGAGTCAAGCATCCCCTGCACCTGAAATGTGTTGTTAATGCTAACAGGGGTGTAAAACAACTCATCAAAAGGGCCCACTCTCTGTGTATTTTGCACTATTACCTTAGCATCGGCTGGTGCTGCTGCGCATGCTTTTATATAATGAGTTTCAATATCACCACTGTTGAGGGTGTCTTCTCTGTTTTTTTGGAAAGCACCTGCTCTTTCATTTCAGTTTGGTAGCGATCATTATGCTCTTGGATTTCACTAGCTGTCCACTTATCTGGTGCCGTAAACTTGAAAACAGCAGCAAGGGTGGGATCTGGGCAGTATTTGACAAACATCATCGCTACTTCCTGACAAGAATCCTCCATCTTCCGCCCTAGCCTCTTCAAGCCCTCCTCCGCTGCATCAACTGCCTTGTTTAGCCGAAGCCAGTACTCTACGGTGGACTCTCCTGCCACTGGAACTGTACTGTAGAAATCAGCCATGGGCATACATGAATAGGTCACATCACTAAAGTCTTGTCTGAGGATGTCATAGATCAATTGTGGGTTATCTTGAGGCTTCATGGATGGGCAGCTCCTCAGAGTTATCCTCACTATGTCTTTAGCCTTGCCCATTAACTTAGACATTATCTCAATGTGCTGTTCTCTCAGAGGTGTGACTCGTTTCCTGAAATACACTCCCATTAACTCTTCCCACTCACAGACTGTGTTCTTGTCAGATCCATCTCCTCTGAAGACTGGAGGCTCTCTCACATCTGACTGCAACACTAACTTTGCACCAGTCAAGTTGAGGTAAGTGTGGTCACTGGGTAACTGGCCAACACCGCTCTGAGCTGGTGTGGCTCCAACACCCCTTTCTTCACATTCCCCCCTTAACTGATCTCTTATAGTCTGTCCTACCTGCTGAGCAATGTGTGTTATCAGGTTATTTAAAGCTGCATCATTTGTATCTGGAAGGCTTGAATGTGAATCCTCCACCCTCTGAGGAGATGCTACATGACCTGGCATGCGAGTAGAACAAAAAGCTGGCAAATCTACATTAGCTGTACCTCTGACTGGGATAAAAGGGTACCCGCTGATGGGTTTCCCTCTTCCAAAACCGAAACTAAAACTGTCAGTTAGAACATTGTCCTCATCCATTTTACCAGTAACATGTCATTTTTAACCCTGTATACCAAACTTCAAAATTCAGTATACAATAAAATACAGAAATGACAAATGTACTCTCTAAACAATGAATGTAAAACAATTACAGAGAGAAAAAACAACAACAAAAAAAACAGTTTCCTCTATGTAATTCCTTTTCTTCAATACATGAAAGTAAGTGTGCGGCGTGTAGCAACCTCTGGTGACCAAGCTGGTGTTGATCCACAGCCTCAGGAACGACGATGGAACAGTCTGAAGCACTGTGAATCCGGGTCACGGCACCACTGTAACCGGTCTGGTTTGACGCCACATGTGATCTCTGCGTTGTGTTGTGTTGTGTGAATGCGAACGACTTCTTTCTTGCCAACCAGGATTTATTATCTGTGCAAAACAGAATATAATTTAAGCAGGAAATGGCTTCATCAGCTTTCTAAATGAACACTTCTCCTCAGTGAGGTATACACAGAAAGTATACACAGAGTTCTAAATAATACAATTAACACATAGGCCTATACATTTATCCATGTTGGCAAACCGGTTTTTCTTTGTAAATTAATATATAAAAATATAACCATTAATTTACACTTGCAAAACAAACAATACAATTTACAGTTACAAAACACAAAAAGAATACCCACATACCTGTGCAAAACAGAATATAATGACAGCAGGGAATGGCTTCATCAGCTATCTAAATGAACACCTTCAGTGGAAGAGAACACCCACATGTTAGGTTAGCATAGCTAAACTTTAGAAAGCTCACAAACACTGTTTGAAGCGCTGCACATTATATAAACTACAGTTACACACGGCAAAATATAGACATTAACTGCTAGCAAGTTTGGCTTGTGTGAAGTGTAACATTAAACAATCTATTAACATATAAAATACAACATTTATGACACCACTCGTTCCACTTACTTCTCCTCAGTGGGGCCTGAAGCTAACTGAGGAAAGTAGCGCGAGTCTGCAGAAATGTGCCGGTGCCAAGGACTTAAGTCATCCAATTGAAATCTCAAGTAATAAAAGACAAGTCTTGGTCAAGTGTCATGTCTATCAGCTCAAATCTCAAGTCAGTTGTGTCATCTTATTCATGTCAAGTGCTTTAAGGGCATGTCCAAATTGAGTCCCAATCTGTCAGTTAATAGTCCTTTAATGTTTATTCTGGATAATTATATATTGAAGGCTGGCATCATTGTTCTGTTGATTCTCTATTGTTACAACATTTTACCTGATTTTATTCACAATCAAGGTTTATTATGTAGACTAACAAAGCGGGTATACTTGAGATTGCCTCAAACTGAATTTAAGTGATTTCCTTATTTTGGTGATTATCTCAAACACACAGTGTGACTCAAACAGCTAGTTGTAATCCCAAGGCTAGACAATCTACAATGTGTGTATATATATAGAAGTGCTTTGTGTGTGTCAATGAGTAAGTCGGTGTGCAGGTGCTCCACCTCATCGCTGGGAGCAGCTGGCCTCAGACATTTGTCTGGCTTCACACACACACACACACACACACACACACACACACACACACACACACACACACACACACACACACACACACACACACACACACACACACACACACACACACACACACACACACACACACACACACACACACACACACACACACGGTTGCAATGTGGAAACCACACCACGAGCTTGAGCAAAAATAAGCGTCAGGGAAAGGGAGGGGTTTGGAACAATTAAACCTTATGCTGACAACTTGCAGACAGTCATTTCATAACTCATGCGTGCAGGAGGTTGGCCGGAACATCTCGTAACGTCAAGGGTACATAGGAAGCAGTCCTTATAAGGTTATACAGTGAAACACACACAGCGCTGACACACGCTTGGCACAAGACACAGGTGTGGCCCATTTGGTATTAGCCATATGTTCAGGACCCAGACAGCTGTGGATTAAACACACCTGGATGACCTGCTAGTAATAACCTCATCAATGGTTTTTCCTTACAGTGACTGTCTGGAGACTCTGCATGCGAGCTGATTTCACTCACTATAATAACCCACTGATGTCATGTTCTGTGAGTGATGGAAACTATATGACTATTGGTCAGAATATGAACATCTGTGGAAACAGTACAGAACATACTTTATTTAAGAGTATGGTAAAATAAATGCCCTTACCTGACAGATAACTGAATATTTAAGGCTGGTTTTAAGGTGAGAGACCAATCTTTATGGAGGGCCAGGATTTACGCCACATGAGCTTTGGCCAATGCAATAATGCCTATCGTCGACTAGGGCTAATGGGTAGTTTTTCCGGAGGGTTGCACCAGTGGGAAGACACGATAGAGAAAAATATTCTAAAGAGCTGCATGTGACAACTTAATTAACAAAATAGCATAACCTCACAGTCCATCTGTTAAAAGTAAGAAGATGAAGAAGACCCTATATTTAAGAGGGAATTCAGTTGTTCACCCAGTTTCATTTACATACCGTCCAATACACACACAATACACACAGATGCACAGGACAGGACCTATACTATAGGTAAATATACATATTTTTGTTAAATATGTTCATACAGAACTTAGCTACAGCTCAAGAAAAACGAGAGAGTGCAGATCTGTAATCTAACATGGAAGTAAAATTGACTTTCTGTAAACCAAAACATGATCCAAAGACCTACACCCTTAGCACCAATCTTTATACATAGTTTCTAATGATATCTTGTGCATGCACTAGTGGTGTTCCATTATCTAGGGAAATAATTCCATCAGCCACCCTCTTAGCTTTTGTTCAGGAGACCACTCACTCTGAAACAAGGAGAAGGGTTAAAGCCTGACTGATGGGTTTGTATGCAGTTGGAATGCCTGTAAGCAGCAGGGATTGTCTGCGCCTTTGCTGAAGGTTGCACTAGAAAGCCTGCTTTATAATAACGATTTTAAGGGTTGCATTATGTTTCCTCGAGTGCTGTGTTTTCTTAGCCTTGCATGTATTAGCCGGAGAGGTCAGCAATCACCCCAGTGAGTAAGCCGGTGTGTACCAGCCACCTGAAGATTATCTTGACATTCTTGTAGGAGTCGGGGGGAGGACAAGCATCCCACCTGATTCATACTGCTCAACACAGATGTAGGTTTGGGAGGCGGTGAAGAAAGGAAAGAGGGAGGGAGGGATGAAAGGGACGGAGAGGTGGAGAGTGGCGGAGCTAGCTGCTACATGTCGCGGCACGTCCATCATGGGTACATTACAGACAACCTCTGCCATTTAGAGGCGTAGGGCCCCTCTGCAGCCGGCTAATCCCCTGGTATGAGTGACTTTGTCAGTCAAGGAGGCAAGCATGGGCAGACTGTACGGCGCATTATCAGTAAAGGCTTATACAAACCTGTGGTGGTGGGAATGGGAATGCGTTTGTAAGACTTACAATGACCCCCTTCCATTCTCTGATCCCCCTGCAGCTTGCTTTAGTGTGTGTTTTTAAAACTTCCTGTAAGTCACTCTCTAAAGCAAGGCACTAAAGGGACCTTTTAGATAAGGTTGTCAAGGTTCGCCACATCTTGTAAAAAGTTAGCAGGGAGAGTAACGTGTCCTGACACCCGTGGCTTTAAAGGAGCTGCTGGAGAATGCGGTGAATGCCAAGTTTGCGTTATGCTTTAGGTTTCCTTGGCCAGAAGCTTCCCCGAAGTTTCTGGGCTTAAGATTGCCAAGCTGGATGTCTGGGCCCGGGTCCCGTCGTCCTCTTACCCTGGCAGGTCAGACTGGATGGGATATATAATGGTATACTATACTCTTCACATAAACTGATTAGTGTAAAGTTATTTTCAAATCAAATGAAAGCAAACAAAGGAAACACAATGTCCGCTGGTTCCAGACGTCTGAATCGCTGCTCACAGTTCATTCAAATAATGAAGTGAAACAAAATAGCAATTTAATCCCTTGACAGAAGGACCTTTGATTCGAGGCTATTTTATCAATTGAGGTTTGATGCTGAACTGTGATACACCTTAAACGATTTGCCTCACCAGTTATAAGTCTACCTTATTTGAACTGGAGCTTTTGGGCTTTTGTGCCATGGTGCAGCAGAGGAAACCCTGAAGCATGAATCTCCTGGAATAAGCTCTGACAGACAAATCCTCGAGACCTGAGTAAGACTGGCTGCCACGGATGAGGAGAAACAATTAAAGGTGTCTCCTATAATCTGTGGCGCGGCTGGTCTCATTAGAAGAAGCCAGCTCTATTAGTCAATGGACCTGGATAGGGATCTTGCCAAAATCTACATACAAGACATGCCTTATAGGTACAGGTTTATTCTATCCCGCTCTTTCATGACTGAACAGTAGCAGCAGCGATTAGAACGTTCTGCTCAAATTTGAACTTTCACCACTGAGGATGATGCATTTTTAGCATTAGTCAACATGTTTCCTAAGGGTTTCCTATATTTGTATGAAGTTACCATCACACTTTTATTTTTTAATTGGTAAACAACATGTTGCTTGCTTTAGTCAAGTAGTTTAAACCTGGTTGGTTTTTAATTGACCTTTATTGTCATGGTTGAAGATAGTTACGCTACGATAATACTTTATTGTCAGATCAAGTCTGAAATGTGTATGAATCACAGCAGCTCCACTTGCAACATAAAAAGGACAAATTCCAAGACATGATACCACAATACAGACATTTAACCCAACATTACAATCACTGAAAACAAAAGGCTCAATGTTGTCGTGGCAGATAAAAAAAGGCATGCAATAAAAAAAAGGAAAAGCAGACATTATTAATAAAATAAAAGAGGAATAAGTACACAATCATGGGTGAAGCAATTTAAGTAACACTAAGTGACATGAATAGCATATTAAAGTATTGCATCCTCAAAATAAGTTTTGGGACATTTATGAACATTTCTTTTTTTAACATAAAGTGATTTTTAGCACCGTACAATTGCAAACAAATGTTTATATTCCACATTGCAGGTTTATTAAATATCCACGTTTATATATGGAGAAAACGTGGTCATGCTTAAAATAAACACATTTTACAGTAAAAGGGAAATAGATAGCAATCTACCATGACAGATTTACACTGAACTCCCCAACCAATAGCATGTCAACAACATAACTCTTCCACCTTTAGAAGGTTGACATATGACCATTTGGGCCCTCAATGGATAACACCCATTCTGCTAAAGTGTGGAGATGACTTGGCTACATCTCCCTTTGTCATGTCTCAAACTGAGCTACTGTAGACCTTGTCTTGTAATAAACAAGTACTCCAAAAAAACAAAACATGGCTTAGTTATGTAATAAACCCTGCTCTCGAAAATGTTAGAGTAGCGTACGTCTCTCAATCCTGCAGGACACTAAGTTTCCTGGCAGTGTGTGTGTGTGTGTGTGTGTGTGTGTGTGTGTGTGTGTGTGTGTGTGTGTGTGTGTGTGTGTGTGTGTGTGTGTGTGTGTGTGTGTGTGTGTGTGTGTGTGTGTGTGTGGTCATCTGGACATAAAGAACAGCTTTATTGTCTCCATTGAAAGGTGAGGGGGGCGGGGACCTGAAAAGCACCTCTCATCGGAACCCTTCCTTCTAATGGCTACACTTGACATGCAGGGGACAATTCCCCAGGCAAAGAGTGAAAAGGTGCTGGCCAGCTGAGCGGGACACTCAGCGAAAAGGAAGGAGAGACAGAGTGAGAGGCCTGAGAGAGGAAGCATGAAAGAAGGAGAGGAAGAGAGGGAGATATTTGGAGAAGGTAGAAAGGAGGGTGTGATTAAAAAATATATAATAATCCAGGAGTGCTAGTGTTTTTGTTGCTACATCGTTTGTTTGTATACACTCACTATCAGTTTGGAGGTAAAACATAAAGAAAGTAAGTTCAAGGGGTGTGTTTGTTAAAAAGTGTGAGTTGGGGAGGTGAGTGGGGCCATTAGGAGGGCCTGGGATCTTTAAAAGTATATCCTCTAGAGCCCGGGGCATGCTATGAGAGGAATACCAAGCTCTGGGAACAATGAGGAAAGGGCAGAGTCACGCCTGCCCACCAGCCTTTCAGCGCACTGGCCACACGGAGGGCAGCTCTACCCACACTGCACTGCAAGCTGCAAGCTGTCTCTATCACCCTGCAACCATTCCCATCCTCAGTTAAAGGTCCAATATGCATATCTGCAACCACATTGCTTCTTCTTTTGTAACAAAATCCCAGGGTATGAACAACCTTCTCAACAACGCAAGGCATTTTGGCCTTTTTTAAAACTCTAAGTCTAAGCCTTCACTGCAAAAAGATTCAAATGAACAACTTAAACTTGGTACATGCTACCACTAACAGCAGACAAAGACAGCCAATGAAGAAAGTCATTTTACCCCTTTCCCACCAAAACAAGCTGTGACCTGCTCTATCAAAATCACTCACTTAGACCCTGGAACACATGTTGAGTTACATACACCGTTGGAGGAGAATTTAAACTTTCAAAATATATCTTTATTGTGTTTGTTCTCCAAATATTCAGCAAATTATTTAACATAAAGTAATGAGTGTAATCGATGTTTGCACGTTTTTAGCCAACGTTATTTTAAGAGGGGGCTCAAGGCTTAATATTTTGTATATTTGGTCACATATGTGGGTAATGGGAACATGGTACACATGCTAGAAAAACAGCAATAGACCATTTTCCCATTGCCATCCACACCTACACTCACACATGACCATTGCCAGTAGAAAATAATGACTTTCTGTTTTTCTCTTGAGTGTCAAGTTTTACATAATGGACTAATCGGCAGGTTTTTTGTTGGCTAGCTAGTCGGCAAGAAATACAGCTCCATATGAAAGCTACAGCCTGTCCTCCTCCAAAGAACGACCAAATAGGTTGATTGTTCAGCAGCTTATTACGGCCCATAGTCACGTTTTAAAGTTTAGCACCTCTAGTGGTCGTGTAAGAAACAACAATTTGCGGCATATGGGCTGATGCTCCCGTTGATTGCAAACGCTCCGGTGGGTCGTTCGTATATTCACAAATAACCCTCTCTGGAAAATCCTAAATTGTGGAATAGTTTGGCCATTAAAATGCTTTTTGATTCGATTTCTAGCGAGAAATGTATATTGTACGTTTAGAATCCACGTCCAGTGGATGTGTAGGATCTATAGTTTGATAGATATTACGAAGATTATTTGAGGTCTCGCCAGGAGAACGTGTATATACTACGTCTTTCCCCCTATTCATTTGTATATGTAAAGTTAGCGTCAACCCTCACGGGGTGAAAACAGTATTTCCGGTCTCGAAGTTTTCATAATAAAACCCAGAAGTATTCCCCTCACTGTCAAATGATTTTACAGTGATATCTGCAGTACTCATCCACTAAAAAACATCAGTTTATCCTTGTTAATTACACAACATTGATTGGTTTAAATTGTGTACACTGCTTTTGTGTTTTTAACCTTCGATTCGGAGAAACAAATAGTTTTTTCGGAGTTAAGGATGGCCGAAGACACTACACTACCCATAATCCTCAGCTATCATTTGGGACTATAACATCTGCTTTGCTTGACAAACCCTGTGATTAGTCCTCAAGCTCTGTGATTGGATGTCGGAGTGGCAGTGCGCCAAGGTTACGCCGAGCGTCTAGCAGCTCTTTGAAATGGAATGAAACCACAGCAGACTATTCAAAACTGGACTTGAACGTGTCCAGCCACACCTCCCACCCCCCAGATCTATACATGCTGGCTAATTGTGTTTCGCAACATGTTCTATGACAAGTCTCTACTGGGAATTGTAGTTTTAAAAGACGTTTTCGTATTTCCCATAGTTAGAAGTTCATTAAACTGTACACCCCTGGAGGTTTAGGCGATGGGAAACACATTGGTGTTATCAAATGTAAAACATATCATTAATAAATGGGTGAAAATCGCTTGTGTCCATAATGAGCAGCATTAATATATACCCACATGAGAGCTCATTGTTACTTTGTAATTCTACTCCACTACAATTCAGAGGTTAACCTGGTATTTTTACTCCACTACATTTATTTGAGTTACTTTGCAGATTCTGATTAATGATGTGAAATATAAACAACCCTTAAAGCAGACTTTAGTTACACCTGAGTCAAATTCAGGGAAAGTCATTGTCAAGTGCAATATATTAGACGTAAATAATAATACATTTTATTTTAGGCGCCTTTCATTACACCCAAGGACACCGTACAATTTGTTAAAAAAGAAAATGCTAATAGGCAACAGAACATGATAAAAACACAAACAGGAAATCATGGAGGAGACAGTCAAGTGGACACAAATGAAACATATAATGGGGAGCACTACACTGAGTAGGCAGATTTGAACAGGTGGAGTTTTAATTGGGATTTGAATATGGTGATTGTGTCTGACTGTCGGATGTGCGGGGGGAGGGAGTTCCAGAGTCTGGGAGCAGTGCAGCTAAAAGCCCGAGCACCCACGCGAGACGTGGGGTGGGGGCGGTTAGCAGACCAGCAGAGGAGGAGCGGAGGGAGTGAGAGGGGGTGTACTCCTGAAGAAGGTCAGCCAGATAGGGGGGGGGGGGCAGGTTATGTAGGGCTTTGTAAGTGAGCAGTAGGTTTTTGAAGTTGATACGGGATTGAACAGGGAGCCAGTGGAGTTGGATGAGGATGGGGGTGATGTGTTCGGAGGCCTTGGTGCCGGTGATGATCCGGGCTGCAGAGTTCTGTATGATTTGAAGTTTATTGATGAGTTTGGTGGGAATGCCTGAGAGGATGGCGTTACAGTAGTCGATGGCGTTACAGTAGTTGACGCGGGATGTACAGTCGATGCGGGACGTGACAAATGCATTGACCAGGACTTCTATATAAATATTAAGCCTGACGTTAAGTTCTTTGTGGTATCAAAAGAAGACCTTAAAGTATTCTTTAATGTTTAAATAAACCCTTATTAGTTTGTCTGTTTTTCACATCCTCCTATTAATATCTTTGGACATCCTGCACTAAACTGTTTTATTGTAGAGATCACTACAGTATCTTCTTGATATTTTCTATTCTATATTTCTATCATTGACCTTCTACTTTCCCCCTATTTTGTATGTAGGCTACTCTTAATATTTAAATGTTTTCATCAACTATAACATATTCAACACAAAAAATAAATAACGTGCTTTAACCACTAGGTGGTGCGGGTTAAAAAAACTGTCAAGTTTACAGTGTTAACACAATAAATTATACATTCCAGTATAATTTTCAGTTTAGTTTATGACGGATTTATTTTGTTATCCACACATATATTGTTTTGATATTTGTAACACCAAACCAACAGAAAAGATGGTCTTAACATGACCCAGTGGTCTTAATAAAATATAATAATATCAAACATAATATGACTATTAACTTTATTGTGAAATTAAAACAGAACGGTAAAGAAAAATACAGTTTCAGTCTCTCGATTTGAAGCTTATATATTTTACCATGAACCTGTATAGACCTGTAAAAGTCAACTGGTGAGGAGTTGGAAAGGTAGTTTCTGAAGATGTTACAAATAACACACAGCATACAATGCCATAATAACTTTGAATTCAAGGTTCAAGGTTCTTTATTGTCAAACTAACATAGCTACAGATTAATTATGTCGTTGAAAATCTTAGGTCACAGGCTTCTCCAACAATGCAACACAATAATACAGATAAGCAGACAATATTAAAACAATATTAAAATATACTGTAGTGCCGAGAAAAGGGAGTCAGAGGCGGTGCATCGAAGGTGCAAAGTTGGCTTTATTAAGCAGGAGAAAACCACCTGTTGTCGGGTTGCAGCCCGGGAAGACAAGAGAAAGAAGAAAGGGGGGCACACCTCATATGTGTCAGTGTGGAAACAATTAGACCCTCCAGAAAAACGCGGGCAAAAATCCTTGATTATGCGATCAAACATGCAGGGTGTTATGTGATTTTATGCGGTGAAATTGCGAAATATGCGGAAAAAATAAATATTGGGCTGTCTTATTTATTTATTCTCTCTCACACACAACCCGCCACTAACGTTAAAATAAATTGGGCTATTTTAATCACACTCTCTCTCACACACACACACACACACACACTTCTCCGCCTCATTCTGTTTTCATTTACTCGTTCGTTATCTGACCAGCTTCAATCTTGTAGGCTTCTCACCTCGTTTCTTGTAGCCCTCGAAAGGGTTTTGGAGGTTGATGCCTCGGTGAACGTGAGTTGTTTAGCTTTCTTGTCCGCAGCAGCAGAAAGCATTTTCAAATCTTTGAATGAATCAAAGTGGGTAGTCACCGTCGATGTTCTCTTATGCTCCAACACAGTTGCACGGGGTGCAGAATAGTTCCCCCCCACTTTCGTGCAAGACATCGGGGTACTGCTTTGCCCGGTCTTTAGCAGAAATGTTCGTCGGTAAATTAGATGGATTCGATTTTTTCATCTTGGTGTTTTCTCTCTCGTGTGAGCTCCACACGTTCACTCTACGGTGTTGTTTACCTTCTGTGATGCGCGAGCTGATGACGTTGCGTCATCATCATCACTTCACGTCAAGACGAGTTCACTCTTTTTCCCCTCAACTTTGTGTGGAAAAATGCGGGGATTATGCGGCCTTTTGATAAATATGCGGCCTTTTAAAAATCTGCGCCATTTTGCTGATTATGGGGTAAATTCTGCGATCGCAGAATCGCGTTCTGGAGGGTCTAAACAATACCCCCAACCTGTAGTTCCATGAGTGAATTATGTAACATGAGTAAATTAGTGATCACTACAATACTATATTAAAAGTA
Source organism: Gymnodraco acuticeps (assembly GCF_902827175.1). Lineage (NCBI taxonomy): Eukaryota > Metazoa > Chordata > Actinopteri > Perciformes > Bathydraconidae > Gymnodraco > Gymnodraco acuticeps. Next base: position 160,363 of record NW_022991390.1, read on the forward strand.
ATACAAAAAGAAAAATTGTTTTTAAAAAAGTGAGAAAAAAAAAGGTGGAATAGTGCAATACGAGTCTATTGGAATGATATATTAGATAATAGATAAATAATTACTAAGTAGCAGATGAATGTTATGAAATTGTTTCAGCAGTTCAGTTGTTTAACAGTCTTATTGCCTGCGGGATGCAGGACACTTATGTATGTATAACATCTGAATATGTGTAGTTTTATTCATGTTTTCACATAATGTTACAGGATATTGCTATATTATTCCACATATTGTAGTTCTACACATTAACCTGTTAAGCCCGAGAGACCCCGGTACCGGGGCACTTCCGCAACATCTTGCAGGAAACAGTGTCTGAGGGCATGTTCACTTAATAAACTATGAATGTTTTATATCCATGTAACGGGAAGAAACTCATCTAACTGATCATTTTAATTGTTTTTTCAACAAAAAAAACCACAATGCTAATGCTGAGCCTCTGAATTAGCAACGAGCGAAAAATGCTAACAGATTACTGCACCGAAATTCACTCACAAAACCTTATTATTTATCTTTGCTGCACATCCAACCCATCGTTTCACATCGTGAGGTGACACAGAATCATTATCACTCAATTATACAAACTCGCGGAGATAATAACAAGAACAGACATCAAAACATGTGGCGCTAGGTAGCTAAAAACGCTAACATGGCTCACCTGTGTCGTAATCAATCAATGTTTATTTATATAGCCAATATCACAAATGTTACATTTGTCTCAGTGGACTTCACAGTTTGTACAGAATATCAGTATGACAATACGACACCCTCTGTCCTTAGACCCTCACATCGTACAAGGAAAAACTTCCGGAGAAAACCCACAGTTTAAAGGGAAAAATGGGAGAAACCTCAGGGAGAGTCTCCCAGGACGGACAGACGTGCAATAGATGCCGTGTGTAAATTGAAAAGATAATACATTTGCAACATAGGTAGTCCACATGTTTGGAAATGCATGTGTGTATAATAGGAAGATGAATCCATGAGGATATCCATCCAGGACTTATGATCCAGGACCACAGCCACGACTCAAGATCCAGGGCTCGCGATCCAGAACACAGGACCGCAGGATCATCCATGACTCCGGATCCCGGCGTATATAGACACCAAAAAGAAAGACATTTGGGGAAGCTGGGTTAATAGGAACATGAGAGTACACAGGTATAGACAGAGAGAAGGAAGAAGTAAGATGTCCCGCCGACAATATATATATATATATATATATATATATCAGCAAAACTAGGGGCTGAATCTAATCAGCCCTAACTATAAGCTTTATCAAAAAGGAAGGTCTTAAGTGCACTCTTAAAAACGGATAGGGTGTCTGCCGCCCGAACACAAACTGGAAGCTGATTCCACAAATGTGGAGCTTGATAAGAAAAGGCTCTGGCTCCCATTGTACTTTTAGAGACTCTAGGAACAACCAACAACCCTGCATTCTTGGAACGCAATGCCCTAGTAGGACAGTAGGGTATAATGAGTTCTTTAAGGTAAGATGGCGCCTGCCCATTAAGGGCTTTGTAGGCGAGAAGAAGAATTTTAAATTCTATCCTGTGTTCTATAGGGAGCCAGTGTAAGGCAGTCAGAACAGGAGTAATGTGGTCCCTTTTCCTAACTCTGGTTACTACACGAGCTGCAGCATTTTGAATCAGCTGAAGCGACTTGACTGACTTTTTGGTACACCCTGATAATAAGGAGTTACAATAATCCAGCCTTGAAGTAACAAATGCATGGACTAGTTTCTATGCATCGTTTTGAGGCAAGATATGCCTGATTTTTGCAATGTTACGTAGATGGAAGTAGGCGGTCCTTGAAATTGATTTTATGTGGGCGTTAAAGGATAAATCCTGATCAAATATAACACCAAGATTCCTTACAGTCTCACTGGAGGCCAAATGAATGCCATCCATAGTTAGTATATCTTTAGATAATTAGTTTCGTAGATTCTTCGGGCCAAGTACAATAACTTCAGTTTTGGTCGTGTTTAACATGAAAAAATGTAAGGTCATCCACGTTTTTAAGTCCTTGAGGCAGTCTTGAATTTTATTTAGATTATTAATTTCATCAGGCTTGATTGATAAATATAGTTGAGTATCATCCGCATAACAATGAAAGTTTACAGAATGATTCCTTGTAATATTGCCTAACGGAAGCATATATAATGTGAACAAAATAGGTCCGAGCACTGAGCCCTGTGGCACTCCATGGCTAACTTTGGTTTACGTGGAAGATTCATCGTTGACACGTACAAACTGAGAGCGTTCAGATAGATAGGACCTAAACCAGCCTAAAGCAGTTCCCTTTATGACAACTAAGTGCTCTAGTCTTTGCAATAGGATATCATGGTCGATAGTATCAAATGCAGCACTGTGATCGAGCAAAACAAGAATAGAGACAAGTCCCTTGTCTGAGGCTATTAGAATGTCATTTGTGACTTTAACCAGAGCTGTCTCTGTGCTATGATGTGTTCTAAAGCCAGACTGAAAATCTTCAAATAAATCATTGTTTTTTAAGTAATCACACAGCTGTTTTGCGACTGCTTTCTAAAGAATTTTTGAGAGGAACGGAAGATTATAAATAGGTCTATAGTTGGCTAAAACCTCTGGATTGAGGTTGTGCTTTTTAAGAAGAGGTTTTATCACTGCTACTCTGAATGATTGTGGAACATAGCCTGATAATAAAGACATATTCATAATATTTAATAAAGAAGTGCTAATTAATGGAAAAACTTCCTTCAACAGCTTAGTTGGAATTGGGTCTAACATGCACGTTGATGGTTTAGAAGAGATAATCATTGCATTTAATTGTTCAAGGTTTATGGCTGAAAAGCATTCCAGTTTACTATCTAGTGTAATATTAGAACTTACGTTTCCTGGAGCTGTTGATAACACTATACTGGTCAAAGGCAAGAGGTCATTAATTTTGTTTCTAAGAGTAACAATTGTATCATTAAAAAAGCACATAAAATCATTACTACTGAGTGCTATGGGAATAGAAGGCTCAATCGAGCTATGGCTCTCTGTCAGCCTGGCTACAGTGCTGAAAAGAAATCTTGCATTATTCTTATTCTCATCTATTAATGAAGAGTAGTTAGCTGCTCTTGCTTTACACAGTGCTTTCTTATATTCATTGAGAGTAATATGTCAAATTAAACAAGATTCTTCAAGTTTAGTGGAACGCCATATCCTTTCAAGTTGTCTCGACTTTTGCTTTATTTTGAGGGTTTCGGCATTATGCCATGGAGCTAATCTATGTTGTTTTATTTTCTTCTTTTTCAAAGGAGCAACAGAGTCTAATTTTATTCGCAGCATATCTGTAGCACTATCAACAACATGATCAATTTGGGGTGGTGTACATTTTGTATAAGTTTCCTCCCTTACATGCAGACATGCTATCGAGTTAAGTATTGGTGGAATCTCTTCCTTAAATTTGGCTATAGCACTAACAGATAGGTTTCTGCTGCAGGAGCTTTTGACTAATGCATTGTAGTCTAGTAACAGTACTTCAAAAGTTACCAAAAAATGGTCGGATAAAGCAGGATTATGCGGTTCGACTAATAGTTGCTCAATTTCAATACCATAAGTCAGAACAAGGTCGAGAGTGTGATTATAGCAGTGGGTTGGTTTATTTACACTCTGACGAAAACCAACAGAATCTAATATAGAGTTAAATGCAACAGTAAGGCTATTTTTATCATTGCCAACATGAATATTAAAGTCACCTACGATAATTATTTATCTGTTTTAAGTACCAAAGTTGATAAAAACTCAGAGAATTCTGATAAGAATTCTGAATAAGGACCTGGTGCACGGTACACTGTAACAAATAAGATTGGCTGCAAAGTTTTCCAGGTCGGATGCGTAACACTAAAAACGAGGCTTTCAAAGGAGGTATAATAAAATGTTGGTTTAGTATTGATAAGTAAACTTGAGTCAAAGATTGCTGCAACTCCACCTCCTCGACCCGTGCTTCGGGCAATATGAGTATTGATATGGCTGGGTGGAGTGGCCTCATTTATGCTGACATATTCTTCATGTCTCAACCAAGTTTCAGTGAGACAGGATATATCAATATTATAATCTGATATTAAATAATTTACCAATATTGCTTTAGATGCTAGAGATCTTATGTTTAAGAGACCACATTTAATCTTCCTGTTTTGTTGCACTGTAGTAGTTGTTACATTAACTTTTATTAGGTTATTATGTATGACACCTCTATTACAGTAGGTTTTACCTTAAATTGTCCTTGGGCAGACACACACACCGTTAATATTGGGTATTTTATTGGGTTCGGGATTCCTATGGATGACTGCCTAGGAGAGAGCACAGAGAAGCGTGTAAGACTGCGACTCCGCCTCCTGGTCTCAACTCCAGTTTGTCATGGATTAAGTCCACAAAGCCCTGAAATGTTTGCCGAAAGTCTGGTCAAAAGTGGTCTTCAATGGCATTAAAACGATAAAAACACTGCTGAAGTTAATCCATAGGTTAATCCAATGTGTCTGTGCCCCTTTGAAATAATTTCTGATAATCCATAAGCAATAAACCTGCGTTTCCGTTTCTAGAAGTCAGAGCTACAGACAGCTTCACTCTGGTGCAAAACTGCGTGCACGAAGCCCACACCTTTTTGTTTTAGACTGTGTGTGAGTGAGGAGATTCCCCATCGATTTTATTGGCTCTAACGGTCAGAAAGAGATGTCAATCACCAACATTTACCAATGGGTTCCAGAGAAACGGTAAAACCCCCATTTCCACCCAAATCACCTCAGAGGTGTCGTTTTTTTGCTAAACCTCTCTAAAAGGTCAAATGTCACTTGTTTTGCATCAATCTTGATACAGGGTACTTATTATATGTTGTACTTTGGATTCCTAAAGCTTTTAGTCTACCTTACATCATCCAAGGGTAGTTTTCACTATAAGTACAACATGTCTTTTGGACGGACACTATCATTTACAGTTTTTCACTATGTTCAATCTGTTCAATTCTTTAAAATAAAAAACATCTATATTGATTCTGACTTTTCTACATCCAACTCACAGGTTTATCATTACTTTGAGAACAAATATTATTAATTTAACCCTTTTAGAAGGGAAGATATGGTCATTTGTTCTGGGAATGTCATTGAAAAACAGGCTCAGGGCTAAACAGGTTAATATCTGATTTGTAAAACATCATAGACAGAAAAGTATATCCGTCATTTAATGGTAAGCTATAGAAATTCTGATTCAATAGATGTGTCTCCCATCACCCAAAACCCCTGACTATTCTCTCAACTCAGTATTTACATTCTTTAAGCTTGTGGTGACTGATGTAGCGCTCTTCGACCATTCTTGTGTTTTCTTTGAGAGCTCTATTACCGTCCATACAACTGTTAAGAAAGAGATAACCACTAGACGTCACTTAACTGAAAATGCAGAGGAAATGTTTGCCCAGATTTTTACTCCCTCACTTGCCCATGCTAACTTCTCAGTAAATGAGCTCATTTTAATTCTAAAATAACAAATGTCATGGATACCATCGCTCCCATTAAAATAAAGGAAGTATCTGGCAAGAAAATATCTCCATGGAGAAAAGCCATGACTGTGAGAACAGCAAAAACTGAGTGCAGAAAAGCTGAACGCAGGTGGATAAAAACAAATCTCAAGGTTCACTTGGAAATATATAAAGAGAAACTTGGTTTCTATAGTCAGGAAATAAAAAAGGCACGACAGTCTTTCTTTTCTGACATCATTACCAAAAATAAAAACAACTCACGTGCCTTGTTTGCTGCCGTCAACAGACGTCGATAGTGTCGATAGCCTCAGAATGTCTATCCACCAGGGCCTGCAATGATTTTGCCTCCTTCTTCACTGACAAAATCATGCAAATTAGACAAGCAGTCAGTGCCTCTGCATCAGGTACAGCCAATGTTTTGTCCCTGTGTTCACCTAAAGCCAATTCAGACACCATGTCACAATTCCGTCTGATAAATGCTAAAGACCTGGAAGACATTATCCAACATCTGAAATCCTCCTCCTGTAGCCTCGACATCATCCCGACAGGATTTTTCAAAACTTTTTTTCATTGCTTGGCCTCAGATATACTACACATAGTAAACAAGTCTCTTCAATCAGGTGTATTTCCACAGGCCCTGAAAACTGCAATAATTAAACCGCTCCTAAAAAAGCATAACCTAGACAAAACCATAATGAATAATTACAGGCCAATATCGAACCTTCCCTTTTTAAGCAATTTGATTGAAAAAGCAGTTTTTCAACAGTTGAGTAATTTCATGTTTTTAACTGACGGTTTTTATGTGTTTCAGTCGGGCTTTAGACCTAACTACAGCACTGAGACTTCACTTGTTAAGGTCTTAAATGACATCCATTTGAACGCAGACAGTGGCAGAATATCAGTGTTAGTATTATTAGATCTCAGCACTGCCTTTGATACTGTTGACCACAACATATTGCTAGACCGTCTTGAAAACTGGGTGGGAGTTTCAGCAACAGCTCTAAACTGGTTTAGCTCCTACTTGAAGGACAGAACAAATTTGTCTCAATAGGCAATTACAAATCAACCCTGATAAATATGTCATGTGGGGTTCCTCAAGGCTCCATCTTAGGACCTTTGCTTTTTAATATTGATATGCTACCTCTGGCTGAAATATTAAAAAAGAGCGATCTAATCTATCACATCTATGCAGACAACACCCAGATTTATTTTAAAATTACACCGGGAGACTACTCTCTGATTAGAACACTGAACAAGTGCATTGAGCACATCACTGACTGGATGACTCAGAACTTTCTCCAACTGAACAAACAAAAAACTAAGATCATTGTTTTTGGAGCAAAGAAGGACCGATTAAAAGTAATCACAGAGCTTCAATCTGCAGACTACAAAGTAACTCACAAAGCAAGAAATCTGGGTGTAGTGATGGACTCAGACCTGAATTTTAACAGTCACATTACAACAGTTATTAGGTCTGCATACTACCACCTGAAGAATATATCAAGGATTAAAAAACTAATGTCGCAACAGGATTTAGAAAAACTTGTCCATGCTTTTATTTTCAGTAGACTCGACTACTGCAATAGTGTATTCACAGGGCTCACTAAAAAATCTATCAGAAAGCTGCAGCTGATTCAGAACGCTGCTGCTCGAGTACTCACTGACACTAGAAAAGTGGATCACCTCACTCCGGTTCTGAGATCATTACACTGGCTTCCAGTCGGCCAAATAATTGATTTTAAAATACTACTGCTAGTTTTTAAATCACTAAATGGCTTAGGAACAAGGTATATAGACGACCTACTCCATCACTATGAAGCATCCAGGAGTCTCAGGTCTTCTGGGTCGGGTCTGCTCTCTGTTCTGAGAATAACCACTAAACATGGAGAAGCAGCTTTTAGTTATTATGCCCCAACAATTTGGAACAAATTGCCCAAATCGTGCACGTCCGCCAAAACAATTCCTATTTTTAAATCCCGACTAAAAACGCACCTATTTGTCGCTGCTTTTAATTGAGCTGCCCATACTCACACTACAGTATGCCTTTTTAGTCATGTATTCTGTACCTGCTGCTGTGTTTATTATTTAATTTATTTCATTACCTTTGCTTATTATGCCTGTTTTTAACCAGTTTAGCCCTAAGCCTGTTTTTCAGGTCTCAGGCTCGAAAATGACATTCCCAGAACAAATGACCATATCTTCCCTTCTAAAAGGGTTAAATTAATAATCTTTTTTCTCAAAGTAATGATAAACCTGTGAGTTGGATGTAGAAAAGTCAGAATCAATATAGATGTTTTTATTTTAAAGAAAATTCAGATTGAACATGGTAAAAAAACTGTTAATTATAGTGTCTGTCCAAAATATATTTTGTACTTATAGTGAAAACTAACCTTAGATGATGGGTTAGTAGACTAAAAGCTTTAGGAATCCAAAGTACAACATATAATAAGTACCCTGTATCAAGATTGATGCAAAACAAGTGATATTTGACCTTTTTAGACAGATTTAGCAAAAAAAACTCTTCTGGGGCCATTTGGGTGGATTTTCCTTATCTCTGGCCCCCCTTGTTCGATTTTGACATGTGACATCTCTTTCTGACCGTTAGAGCCAATAGAATCGAAGGGGAATCGTCCCGCACACACTCATGTTAAAAAAAAATGGCGTCTTTGCGTTAGCAGTTTTGCTCCATAGTGAAGCTGTCTCTAGGTCTGACATCTCAAAACGGAAAAGCAGATTTATTACTTATGGATTATCAGAAATCATTCAAAGTGACACAGACACATTGGATTAACCTAAGCATCGTTTTTATCGTTTTAATGCCATTGAAGACCACTTTTGACCAGACTACCATACAGGTGAGCCATTTTGCCGTTTTTGGCTAACTAGCTCCATATATTTTGTTGTGTGTTCTTGGTATTATCTCCGAGAGTTCGTAGGATTGAGTGATAATGAGGATAACCATCGATTATGTGTCCCCTAACGATGTGAAAGGAGTTTCTTTCCGTTACATGGATATAAAACATTCATAGTTTATTAAATGAACATGCCCTCAAACACTGTTTTCTGCAAGATATTGCAGGAGGCCCCCGGAACCGGGGTCTTTCGGGCTTAACGCGTTAAATGCCTTTTTAATAATGTATGCTGTATTTGTTCTTAAATGTCTTTTGCTTTTAATCTGTAAAGCACTTTGAATCGCCACGTGCTGAAAAGTGCTATATAAATAAAATTGCCTTGCCTTTAATTAAAAGAAAATCAGTAATATCTTTAAAGACTACAAGTCCCTGTCTATCAGCTGTGCACCGTTATGGGGTAAATATAACCTATTTACGAATTGGATCAAATATAAAAGTCAGCCGAATTAGTGTTGATACTGCAAGGAGATGTATTGTGAAGAGAAATTGAAGATGTTGTTTAATTGCTGATATATTTATGATCCACGTCACATATTCAGTTTTGGTGGCATTTCTTACAGTTTGTCCAAAGGTCTTCTAATCAGGGCTCTATAAATAAAGAACTACGGCAGATGTGTAACATTTAATGCAGCCAAACCGTGCATTTACAATGCCGTTATGTGATGACTTTCAAAGAGAAAAGCAAGTAAACTCGGAATAAAGCATTATCTTCTTTTTTTTTTTTATTATTATGATTTCATATCGCATAAACACCATATCCTAACGTGCTTTGCGGCTAAAACATCCAATCACCGAGTGTCAACGGTAGCTGAGGATTATGGCTAGTTCGATGTTTTAGCCTATCAAAACCTCTGAAAAAATAAATGTGTCTCTCAGAATCAAAAGGGTTTTCCCTTTCGATTCTGAGAGACACCTATGGGAAAAACACAATTTAAACCAATTAATGTTGTGTAATTAACAAGGATAAACTGATGTTTTTTAGTGGATGAGTACTGCAGATATCATTGTAAAATAATTTGACAGTGAGGGGAATACGGTTTTATTATGAAAACTTCGAGACCGGAAATACTGTTTTCACCCCGTGAGGGTTGACGCTAACTTTACATGGACGCTGCCGTCAATAGAAATGAATAGGGGGAAAGACGTAGTATATACACGTTCTCCTGGCGAGACCTCAAATAATCTTCGTAATATCTATCAAACTATAGATCCTACACATACACTGGACGTGGATTCTAAACGTACAATATACACTTCTCGCTAGAAATCTAATCAAAAAGCATTTTAATGGCCAAACTATCCTACAATTTAGGATTTTCCAGAGAGGGTTATTTGTGAATATACGACCCACCGGAGCGTTTGCAGTCAACGGGAGCACTAGAGGTCGAAAACTTTAAAACATGATTATAGGTCGTAATAAGCGCTTGAACAATCAACCTATTTCGTCATAATAAGCGCTTAAACAATCGACCTATTTGGTTATGTGAGTTGGAGGACTTGTTGGAAAGCTAATGTCCGTCTCTGCTAGATATGTAAATAGGCAATAATCTGCTTACACGTTAAGCACGTAGTTAAGCATGAGCACTTTATAATTTCCTTTTGTGTGACATCATAATGCTTGTGACAAAGGATGCAAGTAATGCAAACTAATTACACAGCAGTTCAGCAGTTACCAGTAAAAACAAGATTTCTCTGAGCAAACAAGAGAAAAGAGTAATTGAGAGTGGTTAACCTGTTAAGCCCTGAGCCTGTTTTTCAGGTATCAGGCTCGAACATGACATTCCCAGAACAAATGACCATATCTTCCCTTCTAAAAGGGTTAAATTAATAATATTTTTTCTCAAAGTAATGATAAACCTGTGAGTTGGATAGTCAGAATCAATATAGATGTTTTTTATTTTAAAGAAAATTCAGATTGAACATAGTAAAAAACTGTAAATTAAACTGCTGGCTAAAAATAAACGTGAATACAGTAGGATTGTTATTCACGTAGGTGGTAATGATGTTCGTTTACGCCAATCAGAATGCACCAAACTTAATGTGGAGTCGGTGTGTAGTTATGCTAAAACAATGTCGGACACCGTAATCTTCTCTGGTCCCCTCCCCAATCTGATCAATGATGACATGTATAGCCGCATGTCATCATTTCAGCGCCGGTTGTCTTGGTGGTGCCCAGCAAACAATGTGGGATTCGTAAATAATTGGACAGCCTTCTGGGGAAAACCTAGTCTGATTAAGAGAGACGGCATTCATCCTATCTTGGAAGGTGCAAATCTCATTTCGGCAAACATTTCAGGGCTTTGTGGACTTGCGTCAGGCCGTTGTGTCCTTGGGCAAGACACTTCACCCGCATTTGCTCCTGTGGGTAGTAATGTCCGCAGTAATGACTCTTACATGTCTAATATGTGTAATGTGTAATTGTAAAGCGCTTTGAGCACCTGTAAAAGCGCTCTAATAAAAAATGTAATGCATTATTATTTATTATTATTAATCCATGACAAACTGGAGTTGAGACCAGGAGGCGGAGTCGCAGTCTTACACGCTTCTCTGCGCTCTCTCCTAGGCAGTCATCCATAGGAATCCCGAACCCAATAAAATACCCAATATTAACGGTGTGTGTGTCTGCCCAAGGACAATTTAAGGTAAAACCTAATAGAGGTGTCATACATAATAACTAGGGCCGGGACTTTAACGCGTTAATTAAGATTAATTAATTACACAAAAATTAACGCGTTAAAAAAATTACGCATTTTAATCGCACTTATTTTTGCACCGCGGAACGTTTCTCACTGGATGAGTTTCAGGAATACCGATTATACTGGAGCACCAACTAACATTCATGACTTCAGACAACAACAAACCACAGTGAACAACAGTGGGAAATGTTGTTTTAAAAAACGGACGGATGGAAGCGTCGATAAGAGCACGGTTGTGTGCAAATTATGCAAAAAGGAATTTGCATATCACCGCAGCACATCAAGCCTCAAGTATCACCTCAATGCAAAACATATAGCAGCTAGCGTGGAAGCTAGCGTGGACGTTAGCCTCTTTTATCGCGTTCACACCAAAAAGAGCCGGTACTAAAATTAGTTCATGAGAACCTTTTTACCCCCACGAAAGTCCCTGCTAGAGAGCAGGGACTTTCGTACGGCTCTCTTGTGAGAAAAGAGCTATATTTCTGATTGGCTGGGCGGATTGCAAACCACGCCCCGTAAAACTCCAAAAAAAGTTTTGTGAAGCCGCCATTTTATTATCCTCGCATTAGCATTATTAGCATTAGCATTAGCCCAGCGCAGAAACGCAGAAAGACTAATTTATGGCAACACAAAATAAAACATGGGAGCGGTGGAGATGAGGAGGTGTCGGCGTTCTGGTGATTTACTCGGAAGGCTTCAGTAGAAGCTGCTGGGACTCCCAGCAGCTTCTACTGAAGCCAGTCCCCAACTCCGGGGACTTCCGGCCGGGGACTTTGGGCGGCAGTATACGCCGTGAAGTGGTTTGCGGCCTGCCAGTAAACCCAAAGCAGAAGAAGAATAAGTGACGTCAGCGGCTTCATTTGCCTAATCCTCCCCCAGGTTCAAAGAGTTCTCATGAACCTTTGTGGGAAAAGTACTGCGGTGTGAATGCGCCTAATGGTATACTAAAATCCATGTGAAAAAAATTGCTTCTCACTGTTCTTAGGTCAAATATTTATATGTGATTAAAAATGCGATTAATTTTGATTAATTAATTACAAAGCCTCTAATTAATTAGATTAATTTTTTTAATCGAGTCCCGGCCCTAATAATAACCTAATAAAAGTAAATGTAACAACTACTTGTTAGAGCTCAGAGACTTAGGAGGTAGGACCCAATTGCACGACCCGGGAGACAGAGGTAAAGTATTGGTAGAATACTTTATTTTCCAAAATACAGTAACAAATGGTCAATAACTAATCTCAGGATGAGATGACAAATTGAGAACAAAATGATAATCGCTCACGTGGTGAGGAACAAAACTTTTCTAGAGCACAAAAGAGCATAGACCTGACCAAGGCAAAAGACAAGGAGCATAGACCTGACCATGACCATAAAACGAACTGACACTGAACACTGGGAGACAGGAGAATTTAAACACAGGGTAACAAGACACAGGTGGGAACAATCAGGGGCGGGGCTGACACTGATGAGCACAGGAGACACAGAAGGGGTGACAGGTGAAAACAATCAGGAAATTAGACACACCAGGGAAACGAACGACAGACATGAAAACTCAGGGGAAAAGACCAGACAATACACAGGGAGGAAAACATGACAAGGAGACAAGCAAAACACCCACTACCAGACACACAAAACTAAAAACGTGACACAACACAAGAATCGTGAGAGAACCCCCCCCTCAAGGGACGGATTCCAGACGTACAAAAAAAATAATCAAAAAAGGGTGGGTGGAGGGGGTCCAGAGGACGGGTCCGTGACGACACCCAGAGGCAAAGTACAGTCCATGATGGGTGTCTCGGGCGGACGACCCAGGGGCAAGGCAGAGTCCATGATGGGTGTCTCGGGCGGACGACCCAGGGGCAAGGCAAAGTCCATAATGGATCTCTCGGGCGGATGGCCCGGGGGCAAGGCAGAGTTCATAATAGAGTCCTCGGGCGGACGGCCCGGGGTCAAGGCAGAGCTCATAATAGAGTTCTCGAGCGGACGGCCCGGGGGCAAGGCAGAGTTCATGGTTGAGTCCTCGGGCGGAACGTCCAGGGGCACGGGCTCTAGGGCGAAAGCCTCTGGGAACTCAGGAGGCCGGGCACAAGGACGGACAGGAGCAGGTGGAACCCCTGGCGGGTCAGGCGTAGATGAGACCCTGGACGGAACCTGGGCTGGTGTCAGTGGGACCCACGACGGAGCAAGGGCTGGTGTCGATGTGACCCGAAACAGGACAGGACACGGTGTTGGCAGGAAACTCGGCGCAGCAGGTCTCTGCGGGACCCCCAACGGAACAGGATATGGAGCCGGCAGGACCCCCGACGAAACAGGTGTCGGCTGGACCTCCAACGGCACAGGACATAGGGTTGGCAGGACCCCCGGCAGGAGAGCAGTTGGCGGGGCCTCCAACGGCACAGGACACAGGGTTGGCAGGACCCCTGGCAGAAGAGTAATCGGCGGGACCCCTAACGGGACAGGACATGGAGTTGGCAAGACCCCCAGCGGAACCTCCAACTAGTGCTGCGTACCGGTACGCCGAACCGGTACTGGACTTGTAAAAAGTTTCGGTTCAAGTCCGGTTAAAACCGGAACGTCGGGAACCGGTACTTGGACTCGCAAAAAAACTAGCACTTACGTATATTCTGGTGTCTGTGGTTATTTAAACATTCCCTGATAAACGTTATTCAGCGTCAATAAATGAGTGCTAATCCCAGTGTGCTCAGTGTGCAACATCACATGTAATTTTACCTTCGATTCACAGTTTGAAAAAAAACGTAGCATTTCGCCACATGCTAATGCTAACCGGAAGTGAATAATTTTCAGAATAAAATTATTAAGTTAATAGTGTGAACTTCCGGTTTTTTCAGAATAAAACTGATTTAAATTAAATAGTGTATTTAATTCAAAATTACGCCATATCAACATTGATTTTAATTTCTAACAGTATGTATGTACATCACTATGTACTGTATAATGTAAACATGTAGAGTTGTAGAAAATACATGGTGTACAGACAGTACAGTACACTCTGACTGTACAGTCACTACAGTGTAGCCTATACTGTATAGTAGATGTGTAACAGTGTAATGCGTATAGTCTACTGTACACTCTACCTTTCAGCAACGTTTTAGGGATTTAGGCTCAGTCAGCTCAGGGACTGTTTGGTTACTTTAGTTTGGTAAATGAAATAAATGTTTGAACTTTGTAGTAGTTCACTGTAGTTGCTGTCATAAGTCATTTGTAGACTAAGTGGCAAAAAGTGTTTTTTTTACATTTGTACTTTGTAGAGAAATGTAGACACAAGTTGGACGGGAGCACAATAAACCTGATGAGTTTGAGTTGATTATGAGTTAATTTTCAATTGATAATTAGCTCACAATAAGTTCACTTTAGTTACTCACACAACTTGACACAAGCCATGGGTTCAGGTCCGGACTTATAAGTCCGGACCTGAACCTGAATGTGAGTCCAGGTACAGGTCCGGACTTATAAGTCCGGACCTGAACCTGAATGTGAGTCCAGGTACACAGTAGTGTTAATTTCGTCAGCTATTTTTTTATTTAGTTTTAGTCTTAGTCCTGTGTTACATTTCCTTTTTAGTTTTAGTCATATTTAGTCACCTTCATCCTGTTTTTATTTAGTCAAGATTTAGTCGACTAAAAGTCTGAGCATTTTAGTCTTATTTTAGTCAAAGCAAACTAATTATTTTAGTCTACTTTTTGTCAATGAAAACTATTGAGTATTTTTTAGTCATCAGATTATATAGAACATTTTAGTCAAACTAGTCCAGCCAAAACCAATATTTTGTCATTTTAGTCAAACGTATTTCACAATAAGATTATATCTTGTCCTTATTTGATGAAAAACACAGGTTGAATGATTAAGAAGCTTTGCAGAGAGTATCTGCTCAGGTTTGTGGTGTTTTTGTATTATGGCCACATTGCTTCCCTTCTGATGAAACAATGCATTCGCTTTTTTTCTCCGCCTCATTGTACCGAAAATGGGCCCAAATATCACATCGTTTCTTTCTCCCAAGCAGTGGTGGCTTTAGACTTTTTCGTTGTCAGTCATTTTGACGGACAGGATCGTAACATTTCCGTCATAATCCATTATTATCCGTCGAGTGCACAATTTATCACTCACTCGCGCTGACGGGGGGTATTCGGTTAACGCAAGTGCGACCAATGCTCCTAAGCCCTGTTGTTGCCATTTTATTTTCTGTTAAATAAGGTTAGTTAGACCATGAGTTAGACCCGAGTCTTCTTGACAGTTCATATTGTGCCGCTGCCCGGTGTAATTCAAATCTACCGCCGCGTGCAGCACAGACACACAGCTGCTGCCCTGCCGCAGCACCTGAAATGGAACTGCTTGGAGAAAAACTGACTATCAGAGATGTAACGTTATCTTTGATAATATTTTGTCTCCTCATTTTTCGTCGACGAAAGTAAAGAGAGATTTTGGCATAGTTTTTATTTAGTAAACTACATTTTCGTCTCGTCACTTGCATGATGATTTCGTTGCAGTTATTGTTTACTGCCGTCGGTGCCGTCTCGTCATCGTCTCGTTTTCGTCATGGAAAAAAAGGTCGTTGACGAACATATTTCGTCATAGTTTTAGTCAACGAAATTAACACTAGTACACAGCACTACCTCCAACGGCACTTGAATAGGGACTTGAGTGTGGACTCGAGAGAGGGCTTGAGAGGGAACTCGAGAGGAAACTTGAGAGGTGACTCGAGAGGGAACTTGAGCGGGGACTCGAGGGGGAAACTGAGAGGTGGCTTGAGAGGGAACTCGAGAGGAGACTTGAGAGGTGACTTGAGAGGGCTCTCGAGAGATGACTTGAAAGTAGGGATGCACGATATTGTTTTTTTGAAACCGATACCGATACCGATAACTTCCTAATTCTCAAGACCGATACCGATACCGATAAAAAAAAAAAATGTACGCCACTAATTATTTTAACGCGATTAACGCATGTGTATTTTTTTTCCTCGGCCGCCCCGTAGTTTCAGAGCGCATCGAGTTTAAAATACCATCTACAAGCTGATGCTGACAGCCCCGCTCCTGTCGCCCGCTTGTGGCAGACCACACTTCCACGCTCACCGGCAGGCACCGACTGGCCATCTGGAGGACCGGGAGGGTGTGTGTATGTGTGGCCCGAGCGAGCGAGAGAGAGACCTTACGTGCATTGTTGTTGTTAGCATCTGGTGCTAGCTAGCTGAGCTAACGGATATACGGAGCTGTTTAAATGAAAACAGAGGAGCGACATTTCGCCACAACTGCGCCGAGCACTTGACTTTATGCAGGAAGCTAGACAGTGGGACATTGTACGAAAAGTCAGCATACTCAGCACGGATAGTGCGCAACATGATTGCAGCGTCCAGGCAGCTCCGGTTCGAGCATATATGCTTGAGTTGCACATAGCTCCAACGCCCATACCACCGACGACATGTTTGTTTACTGTCCTGGCTTCACGGCCGCACACCATTTACGTCACAGCCAGGCATGAGTTAGGGAGCGCTGGATTTGTGAAGAACTCCCCTCTTCCTAAACCACTAATACCACAGTACTGGCATAACGGGAGGAGCCGAGTGAAAAACAAGCGCCCCTCATCCCAATCCACCCACACCGCAGTATTTTTTTCTTTTTTTTTACCCAAAAAATATATTGTATATTATCGGGGCTATTAATACTGGTATCGGGTTTATCGGGATGACGTCATAATTCCTAATATCGGACCGATAATTATCGGGCCGATAATTATCGTGCATCCCTACTTGAAAGGGAACTCGAGAGGGGACTGGAGAGGGAACTTGAAAAGGACCTTGACAGGGGACTCGAGAGGGGACTTGAGAAGGAACTTGACAGGGGACTCGAGAGGGGACTTGAGAAGGAACTTGACAGGGGACTCAAGAGGAGACTCGAGAGGGGACTTGAGAGGTGACTTGAGAGGGCTCTCGAGAGATGACTTGAAAAGGACCTTGACAGGGGACTCGAGAGGGAACTTGAAAAGGACCTTGACAGGGGACTCGAGAGGGAACTTGAAAAGGAACTTGACAGGGGACTCAAGAGGAGACTCGAGAGGGGACTTGAGAGGTGACTTGAGAGGGCTCTCGAGAGATGACTTGAAAAGGACCTTGACAGGGGACTCGAGAGGGAACTTGAAAAATACCTTGACAGGGGACTCGAGAAGAGACTCGAGAGGAGACTTGAGACGGTCGGTAAGCCGACAGGACACAGGAAGCTGGCATCGGCCGAAGAGCCAGTACTGGAGCCGAAACTGGAGTCGGGACCATGGTTACTGGGGCCGATAGTGAAGCCGGAACCATGGCTGCTTGGGCCGGTATTGGAGCAGTCCGTAGGTGAGTGATCAAACGATTCATCTCTACAGCCAGTTGTTGCATCTGTATAGAAAAGTTTTCCTGAAACTCTGCCTGGTGTCCTACCAGCTCTTTTATTCCCTGGGCGGCAATGCCCAGCTGTTCCCCGTGGCGATAAATCTTCTCGCCTCGTGCTGACAGGGCGACATGAAGCGTTCTTGGGTCGGCTGGGTCCATAATGGTCAGTTCGTTCTGTTAGAGCTCAGGCACTTAGGAGGTAGGACCCAATTGCACGACCCGGGAGACAGAGGTAAAGTATTGGTAGAATACTTTATTTTCCAAAATACAGCAAAAAATGGTCAATAACTAATCTCAGGATGAGATGACAAAAATTGAGAACAAAATGATAATCGCTCACGTGGTGAGGAACACAACTTTTCTAGAGCACAAAAGAGCATAGACCTGACCAAGGCAAAAGACAAGGAGCATAGACCTGACCATGACCATACAACAAAAACGAACTGACACTGAACACTGGGAGACAGGGGAATTTAAACACAGGGTAACCAGACACAGGTGGGAACAATCAGGGGCGGGGCTGACACTGATGAGCACAGGAGACACAGAAGGGGTGACAGGTGAAAACAATCAGGAAATTAGACACACCAGGGAAACTAATGACAGACATGAAAACACAGGGGAAAAGACCAGACAATACACAGGGAGGAAAACATGACAAGGAGACAAGCAAAACACCCACTACCAGACACACACAACTAAAAACGTGACACAACACAAGAATCGTGACACTACTACAGTGCAACAAAACAGGAAGATTAAATGTGGTCTCTTAAACATAAGATCTCTAGCATCTAAAGCAATATTGGTAAATGATTTAATATCAGATTATTTAAGCAATAGCTCACGACAGGCCGTGGTATATGCTCATTATATCACAGGGGCGTGGTTCGGCCCGACGCGAAGCGGAGGGTCGACAACTATGGAGTCAGATTTGGGTCAATATTCTAGCGCGTAAAACAAGCTACTCACGAGCGGAAAATGTGCTTTTACACGCGCATAAAATGACCCTCGCGCGCAGATTAAACCCCCGCGAGCGGCTCTGCGCCCGCGAGCGGCTCTGCGCCCGCGAGCGGCTCTGCGCCCGCGAGCGGCTCTGCGCCCGCGAGCGGCTCTGCGTTCGCGAGAGAGACAGCCCTCTTGCTCGCTCGCGGGAGTATCAGCCTCGCGGAGTCTGTCAACGCGCGCGTGAAAAGTTTCTGGCACTTTGGGGTGGAGCCACTGGACTTTGATTGACAGCTGCCAGGAAACCCGGAGTTGCCAGGTTTGATAAATGCCTGAACTACCAAGAGCCGAGGAGTGACGGCAGCAAAATCAGTTGGACGAGATTGAATGGTAAAGTTGTCCATAAAAAACTATTATATTCGTAAAGTGTACAGCTAATATATATATATATATATATATATATATATAAATTAATTTGATATAAAACAATATATTTTTGAGTGTGCTGTATCTGTCGAAAATTGCATATATATATATATATATATAAATTAATTTGATATAAAACAATATATTTTTGAGTGGGCTGTATCTGTCGAACATTGCATATATATATATATATATATAAATTAATTTGATATAAAACAATATATGTTTGAGTGGGCTGTATCTGTCGAAATTGCTAGCTACTGTCTGCTGTACACTCTTAGAAGGGATGTGTAAAAAATGACACAATATGTGTTGAATTTCAACACACCTAGAGTGTGCTCAGGGACAACACGTGTTGTGTTTATTTATGTGTAAATCATTTTTACACACAAAATGTGTTACTTGCCCCTAACACACAATGTGCAACCCCCGATTAAACCCCCGCGAGCGAGCGCAGAGCCGCTCGCGGGGGTTTAATCGGCGCGCGAGGGTCATTTTATGCGCGTGTAAAAGCACATTTTCCGCTCGTGAGTAGCTTGTTTTACGCGCGAGAATATTGACCCAAATCTGACTCCATAACAACCCCCTTAGCTGTGATATAATGAGCATATATCACGGCCTGAAGTGAGCTATTGCTTTTATAAAACGGTTACCAAGTGTGGCAATATGAAAGAAAAATACACACTCTAATTTAAATAGTTTTTATTAGTAAATAATGATGTTCAAAATAAAATAGTCCCTCCGTTGCCATCTGCACGAAACATAGTGCGAGGTGTTGCTATGCAACAACACTAACAGCTAGCGAACATATTAGACAGAGAGCGTTGATCCATTATTTGGCTATTTATTTACATTCATGTGTATGTTGACGTTTATTGTGCACCCACTGAAAAACTGTCCAGCATCAGTAGCATGGCTTATGAGGTTACTTGTATAGGTTGAGGTTGTTCTAGGCTGTTGCTTGGCGTGGTGAGAATATTGCTCCACTTTCTCCGGTCCCCGAGATTTGGCTTCCAGTAGCTCTGGAGAGAGCTTTCGCACCTGTGGCCACTAACGGTCATAATTTCTCTGCTTTGTTTCAAGACCCGCATCAGAAAGCTTTTGAATGGTGGTACTTTTCCAGTTGGTCTACCTGCTCTTCACGTAGCTCTGCATGTCGTCGTTTAGGTGCTTTTTTTTTCTGGAGATAGGCACTGCTGAATCCACTCCTCCATAGTAAGGCCACCCCGGAGGTCGAAGTTAATCTTAAATGTTTCCATCTTATGCTTTGTAAGTTTGTTTCGTAACGGAAGAAATGTAAATATATTTATAAAACTGACAAGTCAAATCAAGCAATCTGATTGGTCGATAGTGTTTTTGCGGACCTCTTTGATTACAGATTTGAAAACATCGTTGCTTGCTTTAAAAGTAGCACAATTCATTATGTCAAACCTTGGAAAGTATCTAGATACCCCTGCCCTAATGCCAAAGGAACTGCACACTGAATATGTTTTGCCGTTTGATGTCTATGTCTGGACCGCTGCGTAAAAAGGAGAGTTTCTGCCCCATTACTTCTCCGCTGCTTTCTTGTTCCAGTTTGCTTTTCAGCCCAACGGTATACTGTTTTTCTCAGACGCGGAGGGATACTGACTTGTTGTGAAAAGTAACTTACAATTCTACCCATGGTATACGCTCAGTATATCACGGCTAAGAACCAATCAGATTGCTTGATTTGACTTGTCCGTTTTAAAAAATATTGATATATGCTGTCTCACTGAAACTTGGTTGAGACATGAAGAATATATCAGCGTAAATGAGGCCACTCCACCCAGCCATATCAATACTCATATTGCCCGAGGCACGGGCCGAGGAGGTGGAGTTGCAGCAATCTTTGACTCAAGTTTACTTATCAATACTAAACCAACATTTTATTATACCTCCTTTGAAAGCCTCATTTTTAGTCTTACGCATCCGACCTGGAAAACTTTGCAGCCAATCTTATTTGTTACAGTGTACCGTGCACCAGGTCCTTATTCAGAATTCTTATCTGAATTCTCTGAGTTTTTATCAACTTTGGTTCTTAAAACAGATAAAGTAATTATCGTAGGTGACTTTAATATTCATGTTAACGATGATAAAAATAGCCTTACTGTTGCATTTAACTCTATATTAGATTCTGTTGGTTTCCGTCAGTGTAAATAAACCAACCCACTGCTATAATCACACTCTCGACCTTGTTCTGACTTATGGTATTGAAATTGAGCAACTATTAGTCGAACCGCATAATCCTGCTTTATCCGACCATTTCTTAGTAACTTTTGAAGTACTGTTACTAGACTACAAAAACATTAGTCAAAAGCTCCTGCAGCAGAAACCTATCTGTTAGTGCTATAGCCAAATGTAAGGAAGAGATTCCACCAATACTTAACTCGATAGCATGTCTGCATGGAAGGGAGGAAACTTATACAAAATGTACACCACCCCAAATTGATCATGTTGTTGATAGTGCTACAGATGTGCTGCGAATAAAATTAGACTCTGTTGCTCCTTTGAAAAAGAAGAAAATAAAACAACATAGATTAGCTCCATGGCATAATGCCGAAACCCGCAAAATAAAGCAAAAGTCGAGACAACTTGAAAGGATATGGCGTTCCACTAAACTTGAAGAATCTTGTTTAATTTGGCATATTACTCTCAATGAATATAAGAAAGCACTGCGTAAAGCGAGAGAAGCTAACTACTCTTCATTAATAGATGAGAATAAGAATAATGCAAGATTTCTTTTCAGCACTGTAGCCAGGCTGAGAGAGAGCCATAGCTCGAAAACTCGAAAAATCGAGTGGCCCATGGTGGTGGTGGGGTTATGGTATGGGCAGGCGTATGTTATGGACGACGAACACAGGCCACTCGATTCACAACATTACCCTAACCCTACCCCTCACACCAGATACTGACTGGTTTTCAGACCCCCCCAGACCCCCCCAATAAAGCAAAAATGCACGTTTCAGAGTGGCCTTTTATTGTGGCCAGCCTAAGGCACACTTGTGCAATAATCATGCTGTCTAATCAGCATCTTGATATGCCACTCCTGTGAGGTGGGATGGATTATCTCGGCAAAGGAGAAGTGCTCACTATCACAGATTTTTTCAGATTTGTGAACAATATGAGAGAAATGGTTATTTTGTGTATATAGAAAATGTTTTAGATCTTTGAGTTCATCTCATGAAAAATGGGAGCAAAAACAAAAGTGTTGCGTTTATATTTTTGTTCAGTGTACACTGAGACAGGACAACACATAGAGAGAACAGTACACCTATTGTGTAAGAACATACAAGCAGGTCACACAGTATGATCACAAATACATAAACTCTGTACAGTACAGGCTGCTTATGTGTTCAGCCTTGGAGAAACTTGACATGTTTTGGTACATGTATGTGTCTGAACCTCTCTTTAGTGGTTCATTAATAAAACAGATATTTCAAAGTGTGCCTACTTTGTTCATGTACTGTTGAGGTTCATTTCAGTAGTTGTGTGCTATAATGTATTTACAAAGTGTGAAGAGGAGGCAACTTTAGAATAGGGAACCTGTTCAGGTCAATTAGAGTCAAACTACTAGCTTATTGGTTATGAACAAGACTTCACTTTAGAATAGGGAACATATTTTAGATAGAAATACCTACTTTTGAGTTATTTAGACACAATTAACACTTATACTTTAATGTATTGTTACATAAGAATAGATCATATTTGTTAAGTGTTATTATGGGATAATTACTATTCTTGTGGTACTATTGCCTTATTAGGCCCATATTGAGCAGCGCATATTAAGACCAAAACTCATGTACAATAAGTTCCTTACTTGCAACAAATAAACCCTAATTAGAGGGTTATTGAGGAAAAACTCTCAACTAATGGCTTATTACTTGTAGAATATGGTCATGTAGAATAAGGCATTAATAAGTGTTTTATAGTGACTAATAAAGAGCCAATATACTGCTAATATGCATGTTAATTAACAACTAGTTGGTGGTTAATTTGTGTACCTTAATATAAAGTTTTACCATATATATGATTCTGAAATGGACCAATCTGCACAATGACTACTTTTACTTTTGGTACTTTAAGTATATTTAGATGCTAATACGTTTCTGCTTTTACATGAGTAACATTTTGAATGCAGTACTTTTACTGTAACAGAGTATTCCTGCACTCTGGTACTTCTACTTTTACTTAAGTACAACATCTGAGTACTTCTCGCACCTCTGATTTTAGCTGAATGGTATTACTTGTAATGTTACCACTGTCAGTGAAATAAATCTGTGTCCTGCTTATTGTTCATTATCATTTTAATTCTCTTTCCAACCTTCCTTCCTCTTTTCCCTTCATTCTAAGGCAAAGACACCATCTCTTTACATTTCCTGAATCCATGCTGCTTAAAAAGATAAGAGACGCCACAGAGGAGCTCTCTGCTGCTTACCCGTACAAAGGGCTTATATTTACATACAAGCCTCTTTATCTCAGCTATGGACTTGTTTTTTCAATGTGTGGTTAACTCCTCAAAGCCTCCACAGAGATCCAAGGCTTGTACAGCTTGTACCTAATGAGTGTAATTTCCAACATTAAAAGCTTATGGGTTGCTACTGCAATAATAAAAAGCGTGCTTTGTCGGTCAAGCCTTTTGATCTTGACACTTTTAAAAACCAGCCCCCTAGGATGTTGACAATGAAGCCAATTGACAGCCTGTTTGTAGGCCGCGGAGAAAAGAAGATTGTTGCTTTTTGTAGACATGACCCCATTCGTCTTTTGGAGAGGTTTGAGCCGTCTACCAGGAATTCGGGGGATGTAAAGTTCTACCCATGTTTTAGATGAAAAAGAACATGCTTTTAAGAGGGAGTAAAGCCACACATAACAACGTGTTGTTTTTATTCGGAAGTAATAAAATGAGAGGCCCTCAACACAATAATGAAAGTGGAAACAAAGCAAAAATGTCAAGTACATTTTACAAGCACCGTTAAAAAGAACGATTTACAAGTTAAAACATTTAAAGAACGTGGAATCTTTTTTAACACATCCCCTCTGTCACTGCACGAGAAGACAGCGTTTCCGAGGCCTGCAGCAGAATATCTGCACTCAGCAGCTGTCATTTTGCTCATTGACATTATGCATGCTCGATATTTGCCACGCTGTTTTTTCCCTCTCCACGGGGGTAATTTGGGGCACAATAAAGCACTCTAGTGGGTAACAGAGCTCTCTTTGTGGCACAGGCCCCTGGGGGCCACTAATCTCTGCCAAGGAAAACAATGGCTCACTGCTGCACCAGGGCTCGCTCCTGTCAGTTATGCATCAGGTTCAAAAGCATGCACGCACACACACACACACACACACACACACACACACACACACACACACACACACACACACACACACACACACACACACACACACACACACACACACACACACACACACACACACACACACACACACACACACACACACACACACACACACACACACACACACAGCTGATGGGGTTGCCGCCCATCTTCGTCCTGACAACCCACAAGAAGCGAGGACCTGGCTCAGAACCGTTCTCTTTGTAAACAAAAAAAAGGCAACAGATAGGATAATACATGTACCCTAACTATCTACTGCAGTGTACAACCAGAGTGTGTTACCCTGTCAGAGCAAATCAAATTTAAAGCGTGTTACCTAGCAAATATTATTGTCGACACATCAGCTTTTAATTTATAGTTTATGTTTAAATCAATCAGACAGTCCTGAGTTCACACTGCCAAACCTCAAAGTCAATGTAACATAAACGGTTGCAGCCATGTTTTCTGAATCGGGAAATAATTAAATACCAGTTTGAAAATAATCATTTGTCACTCTGCGTCAACAAGGGAAACTATTCTTCAACCTTTTTGCCTTAAGGCAAAAAGATGCCATTAGTGTGAATGAGCATGTTAAAATCATCTCTCATCCAGACAACTGTTGCAAATCATTTACAGTAGAGAGATGTTACCAATTATGACTCAGGGGTAGAGATAGTCTACAGCGAGTTGAAGCCGCTGAGTCATGAATGCAGAGGCATTGTTCATTCCGAGACTCATCAGCAGACAAACAATTCCAAACCTGTGACCTGAGTTTTAATTTCCTACTCAGGTTCCTGTGAGTTTTTATTTATTCATGTTAAATGGACTGCACTTATAGTTCTTCTCTAGTGGACATAGTGCTTTCCTATTGACTTCTCATTTATCATTCACACACACAAGTTGTTTGCCGATATAAACTCTGAATTACGTCTAGAGTTAAGTCCAGACTTTGCTCAGTGTGCAGGAGGACGGACATGACCCGGATTAAACGGTGATCACAAAATTGGTTTGTAATCTGGTCATGAACAGTCTCTTGCTTTTTCTCCAAACGTATCTGATTTTAGAGTACGCCCTTACCAACAGAAGTTTCCTGTAGTCTATACAGTTTTCATTGGCATCTTTGTGTAAATGACCCTCTTCACCCTCGGATGTTGGCTTTCTTCATGTTTCGCGACACAAATGTCATGCCCACTTGCTATCTGTGAACTTTCCGGACCATGAACGGCTCTATTCACATATGGGCTCAATCGGACATTTCATGCACTTTGTACTCCGGAGCTGGCAGGGTAAGATCCGTTTGATATCCGGTTCCAGAAATTCGGATATTTGTCTAGATAATTTCAGGGTTGCAGTGTATATGTGAAAGGGCCAACAGACACTCACACATCAATGGCACTGCTCTGCCAACTGGGATGTATTTGGGATTCATTGTCCTGCTCAAGAACGATCCGCCATGTGGACAGGAGGAGGCTAGAACCAAACTACCAACCCTGGGATAAGTAGATGACCCGCTTTACTTCCTCACTGTCCCGATCTGCAGTTTGCAGATGTTTTCTGCAAACTTTATTCAATCAAACTGCTGCAAGACACTCCGGGGGCCCCAGGCAGAAGAGACATGCCCCCCAACACACCCCCCCCCCCACAGCGGAGATTACGAAACTGATATTATGAAGCAGCTTTTGATGGCGCGGTATGCATGGGGCCACCTTCTGGGGGTTTCCCGACATGTCATTGCAGTAAATTAAAGGGGGTTTCATGTTGTCGTTGCTGTGGACCAATTTAATCGACCTTCTTTGGGGGGCCCCTTCTGGTCCGGGGCCCCAAGCAGTTGCCTGCCTTGCCTGCCGGCAAACCGCGCCCCTGAGTTGATCGAAAAGCGTAAGTGTTGTATGGCATCTGTTTTCTTAATTGCAAAAACGACTGAGTAAATCAGAGCTTAGTTAGCAGGGTTAAGAATAGAAACCCTCCCTCTGACAAAGCCAGAAAATAGTGCCAGAAACTAGCCATGAGAATGGAAACAAGCATCAGTGATTCTTAAAGATAAAATAGAAAAATGATCCCAATAAAAGGAAAATAAATCCCAATTTGTTCATATAATGAATGCCTCCCCAACTTCCACGTTGATCGAAAATAATAACCGATTAGTTTGGGCACACATAACTTATAGAAACAACAAAGCATGCAAAGCAAAGTGCATGTTATTGATAAGCAGAATGTAAGCCAAGTTACTGGCCTGTATCTTTAACCTTCATGCCGTGGCTGCTATTAGCAACAGGTAACTAGTACAAGTAGACAAGTCTGAAGATTTAATTAAATGAACTGCCATCAAACAAGCCTAGCAGTGTTCTTTAGTCAAGTCCCTTATCTAATATATTGTAATACATAATTGTCTGATATCAGTATATATATCAGACAATTATACCTTTACCACCTTCTCTGTGGTACTATGTGATCACTAATACTGCTGTCATGGAGAAAGTTATTTCTCCTATCTTGTAGATAGAGCTGTGTATGAATGAAACCTTAGGTTTAGGATAAAACAGCTGCGTCTACACATTTTATTGTAATGGTGCACACAATGATGCAGTGCACTCATGGATTCAGATACAAGTGGTCCTCAACAACACAAAAGCTTCTCTTTGCAGGTTCAAGATGTCAGTTGAGTTGAAGTGTTTAGCCATCAAATATGACAGAACAGGACGAGGCTCTACTAATTAGTAGAATTCCATTGGTTAGCATAACGGTAAGAAGGTCAACTCTGAAGAGTCTTCACTACTAGTGACTGAAAACAGCACCCGACAGACGTGGTGTCGCTTCAGCCTACAGCCACAGCATCATTTAGTCTGGTTTCCTTCTCCTTTGTGTTCTATTATCCTATACTAATTACGACTTCAGTGATATTCTAAACTGTGGTTTTCATACTAAACAATTATGGTAAACCTCCCAAAATCTTCTCTTGAGGCCATTTTTGGCATATTGGCCTCAGCAGGAATTGCGTGGCATGCACTGGCCCAAATTAACTAACCCGTAGTGGGTTGGAAAGGAAGTTTCACTGTTCTTCCCATTGATTTGAGAACAATTCTCAAAAAGGACTTTATCAGATACCTATGTAGTTTCTGACGCTCTTTGACCCCAAATGCAGAAGCCCATGAAACATTAATTGTTGAAGAAATGTTATTGAAATTAAAAAATGAAACATGGCAACTGGATGCAATCCTATTGGTCTGCAATGAAAGTTTAATTTTACTGTTGCATGCTTTTCTTGGACATACGTGTGTGCCTGTTATATAAAAGGTTGTCTGATCATGAGACTGCTTGAGTTTCTTACTCTGTCTGACTTCTTTTAGAGATGTTGCTGGGTTCGAAGACTCAGCAACATCTTTTTTACAGCAGAACATGTGATTTTCCTAGCAAAAAGAGCACAGGTAGAATTAATAACATTAACATTAGCTCAGTTCCATTAAATGTCCCAGTACGCTATTCCAGCAAACCCTCCTACACGATGGAACCCCCCTGAGTGTAATGCAGCCATTGTTCTTTCCCTACTAGGACATGTAAAAATGTTCTCTGTGAAGAAGCTCTTTTATTTTTGTTTTATTATCACCAATGAGAATGATAGCTAAAGCGAGAAAATAGGACAAGATTTGATAAAAAAACGTTCCATTAACAACCAACTTTCTTACTGCTTTTGTACACTTGCTGTTATCCATGAGAACTTCACTTTTGTGGACTTGCAGCATGACAGCAAACCTATTTAAAAACATAATGACAGGCTAAAAAATAACTGTCCACTTGAGTAATTTTATGAGCTGATGGTAATGTAGTGAGTTGGATTAGAACAGGATCCAAAGCCTGTAATCTACATGTCCTTTTTGCATCCAACCTAGATATGTTCTTTATTGGTTAACCACATGTTCTACAATGGCCAAACCACATGTGAGGGATTGTATCAATAAGAGCAGGTCATCAATCAAGCCAGAGCTCTCAGCATTGTATTTGCTGAGGTTTCCCTGCCTCTAAATGAAAGGCGGTATCACTGTCTGTCAAACCAGTGGTGGCTTGAAAAACATCAGAGCTTTCTTACAAGCATGAAAGGGAGGGATGAGCAGCCAACTGTGACACAATATTTAGGATCATTTGTCGGACTTATTTCTTAAAGGTGGGGTAGGTAAGTTTGAGAAACCGGCAACCGACATTTTCAGTGGGGTGGCCAGGATGGAACCAGTGATCATTTTGGGCTGGCATTGAAATCACTATTATATGAACATAAAAATACATCTCACTATAAAATAAGGATCGAGAGGCGTGTGGTGCAGTGGGTTGAGCGTTGGTGTTCGGATCAGGGAGTCACAGGTTCAAACCCCACTGCAGTCAGCATGTCGTTGTGTCCCTGAGACACTTTACCCCAAATTGCTCCTGTGGGGATTGCTCACAGTATTGAGTATGTAAGTCGCTTTGGATAAAAGCGTCTAACAAGTGACATGTAATGTAATAAGGGGTTATTTAAGGCACCTACAACACACCTCTACATTATTTAGGATTAAGCTAGTGGTGGAATAGATCAAATAATATCCAGTATATCTAACTATTTTTTTCGTATTCCCGCAGGCAAAGTATCAACATATACAAATGTAATGCAATATACAGACTGTTTAGCTTATGGTGATCAGCAGCACTCTGAGCTCATTCTCTCAGTGTATCATCAGGAATACAGAGACACACACATCATTTAAATAAGAGTTTTTAAATTAAATGATAGGTTAAGAATAAACATCTTAAAGTAAATAACAACAAAACAATAGCACTTAACCCTGTAAGGCCCCCGGTTGTAATTTTACCACATTACTTGAAGCTATCCTAAAAAAGTCAGTAAATGTTTTGTTTTTTTAAAAGACTACATTTACATAGTCAAAAGGTCCTTTTGTTCATCCTCACAATGCTATTGGGTAGTAATTGTGTTATAGGTCCTGCCCTCTGGCCATACACGCCAGGGATTTTGGGCCCCATGGAAATATATCACATTGGGCCCCACCACCAGGCCCAGGCCACGCCAACCCAGCACAATTGCTGTAACCACACCTCCAGAACCCAACCCACTCATTTATGCTTTAAATAACTCTACCTGTACAGGCTTGCATCTATCTTGTAGTCCAATACTAACTGCACAATATTTACTGACACTGAGCTGTGAAAATATAACACTTATGGGGGGACAGGGCTGCTAAGTCTACAGATGGATCTGTTGGTCCTGGCACCAGGGGGAGGGACAACTGATTTAGTATGAATAGCTGCTAAAAATGTACCTGCATTTACTAAATGTCAGCTAAAAGAGGAGTGAAATTAAAAACCAGTATAGATATTAACAGTACTTAATGTCAGCTTTCTAAAAAAAAACATAACAATTATTATTATTTACAATGGACTACCGTAGCTAACAGACACATTTCCACCCACCTTTTCTTTGAAAAACTGGGTGACATACTGTCGCCCTTTAGTCCCTCTCTCTTGTCTTTCTCTCCTTTCTTTTGTCTTTTGAAAGCCTGACTTTGTTAGTCGTTGAGACATGGTACACACGTAAGTACTAGCATCCCTGCTCCTAACATGCTCTCACTCTCAGCTAGAAAGTGCCTGCGGTACTGCACCAAACCATTACATGTAAATAGAAGGGGGTGTACAGAGGCTTTGGATAATTAACTTTTGGAAGAAAATAAGTTAAATGAATTGTAAGTTTAGTGAGTACATTATCAATATAACGTCCTATTAATGTTAATTCTTGATGAATGATGAAAGGTTACTAAACATTTTTTTCTTAATGTTCTAAAATTGTTTGGGCCCCCATGGTGAGGGTGTTTGGGGTGGCCAATAGGGTGGCCAGGATTCAGCTGGGGGTGGCCGTGGCCACTCCCAGCCACCCCCCAGCTCCGCCACTGGAAATCGGCTCGAGATAAACTTTGTTATATTCCAAGGAATGCTCTTAACATCCCGATAGCAATGAATATCTTAAGTGCTTTGACAAAAAATCCATAAAAAAATATCATCTGTGGAAGCCGTGGTACTGTACAAAGTACGACCAATCATTTTAGCCGGTCCAGCTGAAATGACTGGATGGCCTACCTGCCTGACAGCCTTCCATCTGTGCACAAACTTATCTCGTGCCCTCATTGGTTATGTGTGCGTTCGTGTGTGTTGGAGGAGGGGCTCTGTAAGGAAGTGGCAGATTTGTTCCGGTTGTGTATTTTCAAATTCTAGCGCACTCGAGCCGGTTTCTCCAAAATTACCTACCCCACCTTTAAGTGTCAGAATAAATCTTCCAAGCTAAAAATCTATTAGTTGCTATACTATTTAATTTATTTTATCATCCGTTGAAATCGAAGTTGACAGTTTTGATAGTTGATATGTTATCTTATACCCAAAAGGGATCAAAAGAGAGGACAGCTATGAAGGGTATATGAAGTGAGACGGTTAGGGATGAAGGGAGAAAAAAAGACAAACCATTCTCCAATTTTCTATTCATCAGGGACAGGTCTAGACAATAGACCTATCGCTAAACCACGCCCCAAATAGAATTTGTCCAATCATATCACAGCGAAAATCCCTCCCGACAGAAAACTCGGACATCACCAGAAAAGCCGTTTGTGGGGCGCATCAAACCAAAACCAGACGTCTGTGATCGAAACCACTGTGAAGAGTTCAGTTTCTATGTTTATTATCTAGCTAATATCTGATGGTGAAACGCTGTGCGTGGGGTACCTGTAATTTCGGACACCAGGTACCCTGAAAGACTGGATGGAGGAGTATATTTCGTACCTTTTCCGAAGCCCAAAAGAAAACTCGACAAATGCAAGCGGTGGATTATGCTGTGTCGTCAACCACATACACAACTGAATGTGAAGACAATTATCAAGGACACTTATGTTTGCTCAAAGGTAAGGTCAATTCATAAAGACATCATATTTGACGGTATGTATTAGAAACGTAGACCAAACTATTAGTTTGCTAACGATTGACTTTGACTGCCAACTAGCTAGCGTATATCCAGCCCAGCTAGCTAACGTTAGCTGCCAACTTGTTAGCCAGCTAACTAGCTACAGTGTTAGCAACATCAACGTTTGCTGTCTGACTTTTCGTCCTCGCTAGTTAGCTGGTGTTTTTAGCTAACTTTTGCTAACTGTCTTTTCACCTCAAAGCACTTCAGAGATGGGAAGCCAACTCTGGAATATCAGATCCCATCCGGGCTCTCGTGTGTGCTGCTCCGAAAAGACACAGACCCTCACCCAAAAAAAGGTAACGTTACAGTCAGCCAGGTGCATAACAGTGAAAATGATGACCAACAAGGACAGTTATAGTTATAGATTTAATGTAGTGACCACCACTGCTAACATTCAACATCATATTATCATTTCAATGGTTACACAACAGTCACCACTACACACGACAGGCAACAAGATTAGATATTTTATATAAAGAAATACATGGCTACCTTTTTACTCTTGCTTTTAACTGTTAACTTTCATCTGCTGTTGCTTTTATTAGCTCTTGCTTCTATTTTAATGTTATTTTAACTTGAACTCCCCCCGCGGCCATTGTCAAGAGTCATTCACGGTCGGCTTTGTTTGTCCGAGTTTTCAAAGGGGGCGTGGCTTAGCGATAGGTCTATTGCACAGGCCCCTCCTGTAAACAAATTGGCCTCCACAAGTAGCATACAAGTCAGAAAGTGATTGGTAGTTGGCTTTTTAGCATCATAGGTAGATTACTATACAGGCCTGCCAGTACAGGCTCAGGGCCCCTGGTCCTTTAACCCCTGTATGAAGTGACTAGAACTGCCAAAAGAAACACAAACCAATCACAAAAAGACACAAAACAACTAACAGTTATATGAAAAACAGCATATAACA
This sequence comes from Gymnodraco acuticeps, assembly GCF_902827175.1. Lineage (NCBI taxonomy): Eukaryota > Metazoa > Chordata > Actinopteri > Perciformes > Bathydraconidae > Gymnodraco > Gymnodraco acuticeps. Next base: position 192,502 of record NW_022991390.1, read on the forward strand.
AAAACAAAGGGATGAGTATCAATCAATCAATGTTTATTTATATAGCCCAATATCACAAATGTTACATTTGTCTCAGTGGTCTTCACAGTATGTACAGAATATCAGTATTAGGGATGGGAACGATTAATCGAATATTCGAAATTATTCAGGTATTGAATAATTATTCATGTATTCGAATATGAGTTATGTACGGAAGAGGATTAGGGCCACATAAAAATTTTTTTTGTGAGGATTTGAAAAAAATATTATTATTTTTTGTTCTGAGAAAAAAGTCAGAATTCTGACTTTAATCTCAGAATTCTGACTTTAATCTCAGAATTCTGACTTTAATCTCAGAATTCTGACTTTTTTCTCAGAATTCTGACTTTTTTCTCAGAACAAAAAAACATTATTTTTTTTGGGAGAAAAAAAGTCAGAATTCAGACTTTAATCTCAGAATTCTGACTTTAATCTCAGAATTCTGACTTTAATCTCAGAATTCTGACTTTTTTCTCAGAACAAAAAAACATTATTTTTTTTGGGAGAAAAAAAGTCAGAATTCTGTCTTTAATCTCAGAATTCTGACTTTAATCTCAGAATTCTGACTTTTTTCTCAGAACAAAAAAACATTATTTTTTTTGGGAGAAAAAAAGTCAGAATTCAGACTTTAATCTCAGAATTCTGACTTTTATCTCAGAATTCTGACTTTTTTCTCAGAATTCTGACTTTAATCTCAGAATTCTGACTTTTTTCTCAGAACAAAAAAAAAAAAAATTATTTGGGAGAAAAAAGTCAGAAATACCGGTAACTGTCGAACCAGCTTCACTGCGATTTACACATTGCAGTAGGCAACAATGGAGGACGTGAGTGAATTTCTGCGCGCCAGAGGGGTCCAAGAGGAAACCATATTGCAAATGGAAGAACAAAAGGTGAGTTATAAATATATAAGTGTGTTTTGGGCGTTCGTAAAAACAACGAAAAGGCGTTAGAATATGAAATGCAGACATTGATGAGCTAGCAGCAAGTGCATTAGCTTATATGCTATGGCTCCCCCCCAGGGGCGGATCTAGACAAATATTCCTGGGGTGGCAAGAGGGTGGCAGGAGATTTTGAGGGGTGGCATCCCCTGACAGAAGTATATGCTGATTGAAATCGCAATCATATCAATCAATTAGGGATGTAACGGTACACGTACCCGTACTGAAATTATTCGGTACGGTCCCTTCGGTTCGGTACACGTGTGTACCGAACGAATATAGCGTTAAACGTAAAAAATTGAGAACAACTTTCTGGAAGTAATCTCAGGTATATATCATAGAGCGACCAAGTCATTTCATTGGACGAGTGGCATACTATGAGAGCTGGTCACAGGGATGCGTTCAAATGTAGTCAGTAATTTGAGGAACTGTCGAAATGGCGAACGCAGATAAAGTTGAGCTGAAAATCCTCCAGCATCATTGAAGTCTCCGGTTTGGGAACATTTTGGTTTCGTAGTTACGTACAAGGATGACGGACAAAGACAGGTGGACCGAACCAAAGCTGTTTGTCGGCATTGTTCAACTAAAATTGGTTACGCGGCTGGCAAAATATATCAAACTTGCACACTCATTTGAAAAGGCATCACCCGAACATGAATATCACCGGTACCAAAAGAAAAAAGACTGAAGTGCAAACCCAACTCCCACTAGCATGTAAGCCTCCACCACTCGCAAAGAGTTCAGACTGAGCCAAAAGCTATTACAAACGCCAAGTATCCTTATGTTGCCATGTTAGCAAAGCGCTACCTGGCTGTGTCTGCTAACTCTGTCCCAAGAGAGGGTGTTCTCCACAGCAGGAGACATTATTAGTGCCAGCAGATCTGCCCTTTCAGCAAGCAATGTGGACAAGTTAATTTATCTTTAAAAAAAACATGAAAATACAATGACAAGCAAGTCCTAATGTCAAGCTGGCTGCTTAGGTACTAGTACAGTTCAAATACAGATTATTTCAGTTAATCGAAATGCTGCACCTTAATGTTTATTTTACTATATTTTGTATTTATTTGAATACATTAGTCAGTTTAATAATAATAAAAAAAAAAAATGTAATGTTTTGTGATAATTTTTTCTGCTGAACCGAAAACGTACCGAACCGAACCGTGACCTAAAAACGAGGTACGTACCGAACCGAAATGTTTGTGAACCGTTACACCCCTACAATCAATGTTAACTTGGAAAGCCACAATATTAATATTTTAACTCAATCACATAGGTGATATTATTGTGGCACATCAGTAAAGCCTTATATATAAGGTGGCAGACGTAATTTAATGAATTTTAACTGAACTATAACTGAATGAGTTTGTCTCACTCTTAGACCAGCAGGAGTACCAAATATATACAGACTGCTGCAATAACTACATTAATTAACTGTCTCATCGATGTTTGTCTGAATGAATATGATAATATTAACAATCATATTATTCCTATCAGCTGTCAATCACTGTTAATAAATAATAATAATAATAGATTTAATTTGTTAGCGTTTTTACAGGTGCTCAAAGACGCTTTACAGATATAGTGAAGAACTGTTATGATTCACATATTCATTTATTATTGAATAAACTATATTTTTTGGAGGAGTTAATGATGAATGTTCATCAAGATGCTTACTCACCCTCCTTCAAATTTGAAAAACAAGTAATTATATCATTATTGATAAACAGTTACAACCTTGACTTTACATCAGAAAGAACAAACATTAAAGAAGTGACTAACTGCATCAGTTAGGGTTACAAAAACGTGTATTCAGCTAAAACATATACATCGCTGCAGTTATTATCCAATGGAAGGTCCTTACCTACTGGCCTAGTTAAATCAAAGTGGTTACTTTCTGTTGGCTGGGCAGTGTAGTTTTACACACCGTCTTATTTTACTTTCTCAGGACTTAAAACTGTTGTTTGGGGGCAGACCCCCTCAAAGAAAAACAAATATTCACGCATACAAGGTCATCATCTTAACAGTTTGTTATTCTCATCGAGTCATCCGTGAGCAGAGCATCAAGTTGGCATGTCTATTACAGCTGAATGTGGCTATTACTATTTTGTTCAGCAAAACGCCTCACAAATTTATTAAGATCAACAGCTGTAGTGCGTTTTGATTCAATGCTGAGTACAGCCAAACTTGACATTCTCTTCTCTCATTGTAGACCGCAAATACCTCATTCCTTCAGTGCTTGGGTCCGAAAGGCTTCTCGTTTTGCGCCGTCCCCCCGTTCAAGTGAATTCGCCACCAATCATATTTCCACTCTCGCGCTAGGACCGGGGGAGGGGTTACATGACGTGAATCTCTGCATTCACTTGCACTCGGACATTAGAGACTTTCTCTCATAAATGTCCGATGAGCCACAACTTTTCTTTCAAAACAAAGATGCCAACTGGGGTGGCAGCTGGGGTGGCAAGGCTATTGTTTAGGGTGGCAGTTGCCACCCCATGCCACCCCGGTAGATCCGCCCCTGCTCCCCCCCATCTAATTCAGTAAATAATGGTTTAGTTCGTTGACACGCAAGTTTGTGCTTGTTGGAACAGTGGCAACTAACCAAGAGCAACAGCCTGGTGGTTTTCATGTTTCTGTAGAGAAGATTTCATTAAGTGTGTTTAACAAGGCAGCTAGCAGCTAGCTGAGAGCCTGACAGCTACCGCTCACCAGCCTGGCGGGGAAAAACCATGGGAAATACATATCGCCCAAACTTCTTTTTGTTTGCCATCATTACTTCAAATTATTTTTGCCTGTAACAGTTTAGAGATCAGTGGTCAAAGTACAACGCAAGGAGGCAGTTGCTAATTATATTCCCAAAATTTGCCCAGTAAAACCCCTCTCGGTACTGTAGCATTGTTACCACAGGGGTTTGGGCCATTGTCCTTGTATCCCACAATCACAGAATTATCAGCATATGAATATGAATCCTGCTGTACTGTCTGAAGGAGATTAAAACAGCAGGACAGTGTTGGTAATTGTATCTAGTATCGCTGCGTATCACGTCAGTCTCTAACGTTAACGTTACTGAAAGCTGCCGTTGGTGGGCCGCTGGCTCTGGCATAGGTGGGCCGTGGACTTTCACAGCGCCGGTACCGCATCCGCCGCCGCAAACACCCGCCGTTGCGAGGCTCTGGTGGCTCCGGCAGGTCCGGTGCAGCGGTGCTGTGAAAGTCCACCGCCGTTGCGAGTCTCCGGCTGTAATAATCCACTTTAAAAACACTTTTAAGGGTTATACTTATGTGAAGGTTATAAACTTTAGGGTAACCAGGGAAACTAGTAGTTTCTGTTTTTTTCTAATAAAGTGACAACAGTACCATCATGGCAAAAACTGGCTTTTTAAGGGTTAATATTCTGAAAATTAATGAATGTTTTGTATTATGAACAGGACTGATTTGGTCTGCGAAATGGCAAAATAGTATATATCTATATATAACGATGTACAAGGGTTGACAATAGTTATACAATGTGCACAAACTTCATTGTGTTTTCTTTTCTTTCTTCTTTGCAGATTGACAGCGACGTCATTGGTCTTATGGATGATGCCACTCTTCAAAAATACATCCCCTCCTACGGAGACCGAATAGCCATCTTTAATCATTGTAGAAGTAAAAGGCCCACATCAAAGCGAAAAAAAGGCCTTTATGAAAGACTGAGGGAAAAAATGACAGTGAGATCGGAAAGTTCTCAAGGAAACGCATCAGGTACAGAAACAAGAAAAACACAGACAAAGAAGCTGAAAGCCACAATAAATATTGAAATAGGCTGGATTCACAATGACACTAACACAACCAAACAAGTAAGGGCAAAACAAGGAGGTGGCACTAGAAAAATTAAACTATCAACTAATGCTGGTTTGAATGAAATCCTTGAAACAGGAAAGACACTATTTTTTCCTGATGGAATATCACCTAAAGGACCTGAATCAGAGTTCGACTTTGAGGTGTGGGATTTTAAACAAAACTGCCTTACAGCTGAAACATGCCCTTCAATTAGCACAATGTACGAAACTGTGCAAATGACAATGTTGCGATTTTACATTGCCACAAAGCGAAAACCTTCTGCAAACGCTGACAGCGACACAGTTGAAGAGACTTCTGAGTTTAATCTTGTCTCGGGTGAAAATGACGACTACACAGATGTCATTATTGTTTTGGACGACATACAGCGATCACTAAACATTTCTAGTGATCCTGAAATCACCTTTGGTTCTCATTTCGGCATCGAGGAAGATGAAGAAGACACACTCATATTTGAGAATGTTCCTGTCCCCGCCAGTCCACTTGAGGCAGAGAAACAACTAACAATCACTGTACATCATGCAAACACCCTAGCTGACATGATTACTGCCTTTTCTGATGCAGAGATTTTAAACAAATCAGTGAGGCGCATTCTCCCAGATAACAAGGAAGAAGCAGGCAGTGGTTCTGGGGTACTGAGGGATGTTCTCAGCTGCTTCTGGCAAGAATTCTATGAGAGATGCACACTTGGGACAACAGTTAAAGTGCCCTACATTCGCCATGATTTTCCTGCTGAAACATGGAAGGCAATTGGAAGAATCCTTTTGAAAGGTTACCAAGATTGTGAATATTTCCCAAACAAACTTTCACTGCCTTTCCTTGAACAGGTGCTGTTTGATAATGTGTACAGTGACCTCAAAGCATATTTTATGCAATTTGTGAGCAGCCAAGAACGTGAAGTTTTGATGCAAGCGCTGACTGATTTCACTGCAGTTGACACTGATGACCTTTTGGAGGTTCTCGACAGCTATGGCTGTAGAAGGAAAGTCAGCGCAGAGAATCTTCCTAAAATAATTGAAGAAATTGCCCACAAAGAGATGGTCCAAAAACCAATGTTCGTTATTGACTGCTGGAGGGAGATTAACCATCAACATCTCAACCTCAGTCCAGAGGCACTGACTAAGTTGTTGTCTGACCTGCAACCCACCACAAAAAAAGTCTGCAAACTACTGAAATTTGATGTTGATTTGACTACAAACCAAAAAGAGGTAGCAAATCATCTGAAAAGATTCATCAGAGAGCTAGATGAGAGTAAACTTCAGAAGTTTCTACGGTTCTGCACAGGATCTGATCTCATTGTGACAGACAGCATCTACGTGGGATTTGAGAAAATGACAGAGTTCACAAGAAGACCGATTGCACACACATGTGGGAATATTCTGCACATAGCTGACAGCTATGAGAACTTCCCAGATTTCCGTTCAGAATTCAATGCAGTTCTTGAGAGCAATGTGTGGGTTATGGACATTGTTTAGACTCCAACAACAATAACCAAACCAATCCAAACTGTTAAGAGTTTTTCATGTTCGAAGTAGTTGTGCAGAATTGCAAGTAATGGTGTGCTATACTGTATATTTGGGAAGCACTTCACCAGGACCTTTAATAGTTATAGAGAAGTCCAGCTGGCCAGAAGGGAGCCCATCTTTCACTACACAAACTTGGTGGTGTGTTCACAAACTACAACAAACTTGCATATTGACTATTATTCTCCAGTTGCAGAACACAAACCTGACTTGACAGAAATGTAATTTGTTCATGTAATTCAAGACCTTTTAATACTGCTAAGATGTTTAAGGATTCAAACAAGAACAGTGGCATGCTTCATTGTTCTTATATGGAAACAGACAGTTGTAAAATACAATGTACTGTTTGCTCCCTCTTACTTTTTGAGTAAATTGTAAAATGATATGCCATTTACCCAGGTGAATGACTTGTGTAAAAGCATGAATGTGTAACTAACCCCTTATCTGACCATTGAGTGGAATATAAAGTTGCAAAGCAAGTGCCTTGTTCAAAGCATACTTGTTTATTTAGAACATATTTTATACTAGTGTAAAAAGTAATTAAGACATGTGCCAGTGCAATAACAATTATTAAAGTATCCAAAAATAAAAGATAGGTTTTGTTGCACACAACAATGCCTGCAAAACAGATGTTGAGACTTAATACAATTTACCTTCAGAATGTCTTTCAGTATCAAAGCAATACTTGCAATCTTAGTAAAAAGCAAACAATTGTAATCATAACTTCTCATAACTGAGATAACTGGTAGAAGACTAGTTCAGTCTGTTTATATGCACATCTGAGAGAGAGAGAGGTGTGTGTGTGTGTGTGTGTGTGTGTGTGTGTTGTGTGTGTGTGTGTGTGTGTGTGTGTGTGTGTGTGTGTGTGTGTGTGTGTGTGTGTGTGTGTGTGTGTGTGTGTGTGTGTGTGTGTGTGTGTGTGTGTGTGTGTGTGTGTGTGTGTGTGTGTGTGGTGTGTGTGTGTGTGTGTGTGTGTGTGTGTGTGTGTGTGTGGAAAGTGTGTGTGGGGAAAGTGTGTGTGTGTGTGTGTATAGGGAAAGTGTGTGTGTGTGTGGAAAGTGTGTGTGTGTGTGTATAGGGAAAGTGTGTGTGTGTATCTACTTGTTTAGAAGAACCAACCAGTCCACCACTTGAAACTTTAACAAGACTTTTGGAATCAAGGCAATGTGACACCTGAGGAAACATTTGATCATACAACATTTTAAGCATTATTTTTAAGATATTTTTCCGTTTCTATATTTCACATCTTGTTTATTTAGAACATATTTTATACTAGTGTAAAAAGTAATTAAGACATAATCTTAAAATAATGCTTAAAATGTTGTATGATCAAATGTTTCCTCAGGTGTCACATTGCCTTGATTCCAAATGTCTTGTTAAAGTTTCAAGTGGTGGACTGGTTGGTTCTTCTAAACAAGTAGATACACACACACACTTTCCCTATACACACACACACACACACACACACACACACACACACACACACACACACAACTCTCAGATGTGCATATAAACAGACTGAACTAGTCTTCTACCAGTTATCTCAGTTATGAGAAGTTATGATTACAATTGTTTGCTTTTTACTAAGATTGCAAGTATTGCTTTGATACTGAAAGACATTCTGAAGGTAAATTGTATTAAGTCTCAACATCTGTTTTGCAGGCATTGTTGTGTGCAACAAAACCTATCTTTTATTTTTGGATACTTTAATAATTGTTATTGCACTGGCACATTACAGGCAGATATTTGTTCCGTTTCTATATTTCACATCTTGTGGATCAACCAATAATTAAAAAAAAAAAGCAAAGCAAAAGGGCTGTAATTTTCCGGTCATCCTTGTGCGGAATTCTCATGTTTTGTTAAATGTTACTTTTAACATTGAAATGTAAGTTAAGGTTACATTGTGAATCAAATGTATTTTCTTACACCACATTTGTATGCAGGCCTTCAATTGAATGTTGATAAAAGTTTCCTATTCTTATGGGTATAAAGTGATTGAATAAATAAGCTTTACAATAGTTGTTCCAAGACTTCTCTAAAATATCTTATAGTAATTCATATTTGACACTAATGTGAGAATTTAATTAGTCATGTGGCATTAAAAACAATGATAAAATAATTGCAAATTCATTAAGAACACTACCATTCTGTTTATCTATGCTTTGAGTTCTTGATGCCTTTTTTACAAATGTGTATTTAATTGTCTAGAAATGGTATCCTTTATTGTCTTAATAAAGTTAATTGTTTATTTTTGCCAACACTAGGTTGCAATGTTATGGTGATACAGGTAAAAGACTGATGTATATCAATACTGAGAACATATGATGAATACTGCACTGACATACTCATTGTATCAGCATTGGATCAAATGTGCTCCTATTAGTATGAACTCACAACCAAGCTTCCCAAAGTCTGTTCACCTCAAGTTATTACGGCTAAATTGTTTCATTGAGTTCCGAGAATACATAAATGTAACCACATTTTGAAATATAAGTAATTGAAATAAATAAAATGTGTTACTGCATAAAGACAATCTGATCCATTTAATTAATGTGTTATGCAAAAAGGTGTGAACGATGTATCTATTGCTTAAATCATTCAATTTGTGCTTACACTTTTGCAAGAATGTGATCAGACATTTTTAGTAAAAACAATGGAGTTATACTGAAAAATTAACATGTTCATTATTGTATGCATGTGGCAATCAATAAGTCATTCTAAAGTGATGTTTGTATTCACCAATAAATGGCACTAGCAGGTTTGTTATGTCAGCGAATGGCGTTGTTATCCTTTCTTAAAGGAGGAAGTTTGTCCAGTGTAAGCAAGGCCTTCTCAGTTGCAGCAAACTACATGGCAATATTAATGACTGGTCCCTTACTGTTTTTAGAGCGCACATGAAATAATCTGGCAACTGAGTGAAAATTAGCAATCAGTTGTTACCATTGTGTAACACATGGTACATTATTTGTGTATACAATGTAGAAAAATGTAACAAAGATTTGGCCCATACATACAGTAGGCTACCATTAAAAAAAAAAAAACTGTTGAAAAGCTGTAAAGAAAAATGAAAATAGTGTTGAGAGACAAACATTTAAGGAATACATGAAATACCATTGACTATGATTTTTATTGATACATTTTTGACTAAATAATTACTTATTTTTTAAGGTCAGTTTTGTCCTGAACAGTATTTTGTGTTTTGCATAATGACATGTACGCTACATGTACCATTAATCAAATACTTGTCGTCGTATTTCATCTCGTAACAGGATGTATAGATCAGCTGCAGCAAATGGATCTGCTGGATCATCCCATCCGTTTTCCGCCATGAGTAGACAACACAGTTCAAAAACAGATTCATCGCACGGAAACTGGCCTTTGGGAGTACACTCTAACATACACAAATTGACCTCCTCCATGGCAATAGGTTTGAGTCTATCCTCAGCACTGTGCAACTCTGGGAATGAGTACATAATCACTGGCCGACCAGATGCTGTGTCATCAGTTGATCTTGGTCTGATTTTGTGGGAATTCCAGGTGTTGACCACTTCATCAAGTTCATCCTGCATAGAAAAAAAGCACAGTAAATGTAGACGACATGTCTTAAGAAGCTTTCGGACATAACTTCTACCTGTCTAGATGGAGGCTGAGGTTGCTGCAATGTCCACGAACATAGTGAATTATAATATTATTATTACTCATACTACTTTTATTAATGACTAATCTCAGAAATAAATAAAATATTTTACCTGAACAAGATTAAGGTAACAGAATTGGATAAGACTTTTGTCCAAAAAGTCTCCTGTGAAGTGGCCATCTTCCTGGAGAGTTTGGAACAGGTTCATCCAGAACTGCGCACTCTGTTTGCGGAGTATACCCCACCATCCTTCAATGCGCTGGTTTGCTGTGCTTCTTCCATAAAGGAAACTTCTCTCCCCAGCAAAACTGTCTGGGTGGTTCCTTCGCAAAAACATCTGCATTTCTTCAACAGAAACATTTTCCGTGCCCCTGTCTGCACGAATCCTCTCTGGACATCCACCTATACCTGAAACTGTTTTGATAAAGTAACTTGCAACTACTTTAGGATCACTGTTTGTGATATAGGCTTCCATCCATAACACATAGCGGCTAAAACCATCTATACAGCCGTTGATGGCAATGCCATAGGGCTTTAGTTTATCATAACCATCCATGTGCCAAAGTGCATTTGGCCCTCTGCATCTGTACTGACGTCTTCTCAAGCGGTGGGCTCGTCTTAATTCCACACCTTGTGGATCAACCAGTTTGATGATGCGTCTTATGCTATCTTGTGACACAACAAGGCCCTGTTGAATTGCACGGAGATGAAGCCAACGGTATCCCTGCATCTGTCCATTAGTCATGATCTCATGCTGTACAAAAGCTAGCACTTCCTCCAAGTCAGACTGGTTCTTCCTCCTGAACAGGTTAAGTCTTTTACAAATTCTCTTTAATGTTCGGACACTAATTACAATGTGATTAGTGTGTGCCAAAATAGCAAGTATTTCTTTGTTACTTAGGGAAAGTCTGAAGTATAGTTTAATTAAGTCATCCAAATCCGGCTCTGCAGGCATTGTTGTGAGCAGCGCAGCAAACTGATGTAATGCAGAATATAAAGAGGACAATTTGGTATTCGTAGGAGGGGTTGTAATATGGCAGTTGAATTGTACATCAGACAATAACGTTGCTTTTAATCTGCAAAAAAGAAAAAAATATATATTGTTTAAATATTGTAAGGTTAAGACTCTTCTTCCTATTTTACACAGTATATGCTCAGTAAAAGTGTCCATTACGGAGTACGGATCTTATTTATCAGGAACACTTTATATGCAGGAACACAAATCCTACCTTTAATTTAAAGCCAGAAAGTGTTAAACACTCTTACTGTTAACCTCACTAACTTGTTTCATAAAATGCGTATATATAGGCATATATATATATATATATATATTGTAAAAAAATACGCATTTTATGAAACAAGTCTAGAATGGAGTAAGACAGTTGTGGTTGTGGGCCACAACCACAACTGTCTTACTCCATTCTAGACGAGATGATGTTTGAGATGTTGATCATTTTGATGGTTAATAGCCTTCTGATTGTCAGCTAGCTGCCTTGTTAAACACACTTAATGAAATCTTCTCTACAGAAACATGAAAACCACCAGCCTGTTGCTCTTGGTTAGTCGCCACTGTTCCAACAAGCACAAACTTGCGTGTCAACGAACTAAACCATTATTTACTGAATTAGATGGGGGGGAGCCATAGCATATAAACTAATGCACTTGCTGCTAGCTCATCAATGTCTGCATTTCATATTCTAACGCCTTTTCGTTGTTTTTACGAACGCCCAAAACACACTTATATATTTATAACTCACCTTTTGTTCTTCCATTTGCAATATGGTTTCCTCTTGGACCCCTCTGGCGCGCAGAAATTCACTCACGTCCTCCATTGTTGCCTACTGCAATGTGTAAATCGCAGTGAAGCTGGTTCGACAGTTACCGGTATTTCTGACTTTTTTCTCCCAGATATTTTTTTTTTTTTTTGTTCTGAGAAAAAAGTCAGAATTCTGAAATTAAAGTCAGAATTCTGAGAAAAAAGTCAGAATTCTGAGATTAAAGTCAGAATTCTGAGATTAAAGTCAGAATTCTGAGATTAAAGTCAGAATTCTGACTTTTTTTCTCCCAAAAAACAAATATTTTTTTTTTCTGAGAAAAAAGTCAGGATTCTGAGATTAAAGTCAGAATTCTGACTTTTTTCTCCCAAAAAAATAATGTTTTTTTGTTCTGAGAAAAAAGTCAGAATTCTGAGATTAAAGTCAGAATTCTGACTTTTTTCTCAGAACAAAAAATAATAATATTTTTTTCAAATCCTCACAAAAATTGTTTTTATGTGGCCCTAATCCTCTTCCGTAGTTATGAATATCTTTATTAATTATTAATTTTTAATAAAACATTTTTTTTGGGAGGGATGCCTAAATTGATTACATATTATCAAAATGAATAATTCAATGTATATATACGACAGTGACATAGCTAAATGTGTTAGGTGACGTCTAAAGGTGTGTTTTGCTCCGCTCACCGGTCCCTCACAGCGGGCAGAGCTGCAGGTGCTGATCTCTCTCTCTCGTGTCCGGTTATACTTCACTCGCGTTTATGTCCAAATCCATCAGATCTAGCTAGTTCTAGCCAGAGCCCTAGAGAGATAAGAGTTACGACACTCTTTGATGTCACCGCCAGCCGGTCACGTGGTTTATGTATGCCGGGATAGTTCAAAACGCACTTCCGTTGCAATGCTTCTCTATGGCAAAAACAGCACAAACATGGTCAAAATAGTCATGGATTAAACCAACGCTGTTATTTTTTAAAGATTGCTTTCATATTTACATGATGTGGTTACACTTTGTATGGATTGGCACTATTTATAAGTTTCGTTATTTAACGATATTTTGAGGGGAAAGTGTGGTAGCACAAGCAGGCTATGTTGCTGTCACTGCCAGGGCAGTCACGTCCGTAGTATAGTTGCGCTGTCATGTTCTTCTATGGGACAGACAGACAGCAGCGATTGCGTTATTGAATGGTAAATATATATATAAAAAAAACACACACACCCAAGTACTTTTTCAGCTGTAATTGCATTATTGCATACTTTTTATTGACAGTTTTGCATTTGGAGAGGCAGGGTGACAACGGAAAGCTTGGTAGCCTATTACTTAGATACGTTTTACATTTTTGGAGCGAACCCCTTGTGTTCATGTTAGCATGGGTAGCATGATCATGTTAAGACTATGAATATCATTTTACCACAACAGTGGATGAACAATTGATATATGTGTTTGAACAAGAACAACAGGAAGAACAAAGTAAAAGGGACGAACAAATGTGTGAACAAGTATTAAGAACAGTGTATGGAAAAAGTGATGTGATGTGGGATGTGTGTTAGAACAAAACAAAGTAAAATTAATGAGAAGGAGAACAAAGAGGGTTAGGGTTCAACAGAAAAAGATTAATTCAGCCAAAAAACACAATTTTGATGAATCTAGTGTAAAACAATCTTCAACACAGACCAAATGAGTGCCCTTGGACAACAAAACATCTGGTGGGGCAAAGAAACGATAAATTCAATTGAGAGAGTGGGAGACTAAAAATGATTACTATGATAAATATTCAAACTATTTACAAAACTATTTACAGAAGCTCCTGTTGAACCAGCAACAAAAACAGGTTTGTCAACAATAACGAGGCCACTTTGCCAGCGGGAGGTGATCCAGCGACGAGACAATAAAGCAATTCATATTAGGTTCTGTTGAGACACTACAGAATATAAAACCTTCCAAGCCATGACCTCTGCCTGAAATCAGGACCACTCATGCCCCTTTCACACCAGCGCTTTTTGAGCTCCGGCTTGGAGCTGGAGCCTGAAAAGCGCCGGTTTTTCCTGTTCACACCGCAGCGGCTCCGGCTCTTAGCTCCGGAATCGGATTCACTTCCAGCTCCAAAAAATTGTCGGTCTAGAGGCAAGAGCTTCGGAGCTAAGAGGTGGCGTCGCTTACGTCTCTCTTACGTCGAGGCGTGCAGGAAACTAAACCCTCCTTCCCTGGGTCGACTGTCATGCCTGCCTACAAGCAGTAGTGCTTATAAACACACTTTATAAAGTCAGGCAACACTAACCAGGCTTCGTGTGATTCTGTTTATTTGTACCTTACTTTGACCATCCGTTCATTGTTATTGATCATTGTGGAGAGAGGCAGACGTTTTGTTTTGTATTATAGCAGCTATCGGATGGAATCAATACATGGGCTGCACAGGTTGTCGTGTCCGACTATCACAAGTAGAATCATAATAAAAATACGCCGGTAAAATGTGCCTGTAGAAAACGGTTTATGCCACAATAGGATAGCAATAGCAAGTAGTCAGTTTAGCTTCGGTTGCTATGCTAACATCACCCATTTTATACCAGAGAAACTTTCATAACAGCGTTGTGATACCAAACAGCGTCAATTCAGACTGACACACATTCACTTAGGCTAAGGGGAACTGGGGATATGTATCAGCTGCTTGTGTGAGTCGGACAGTGAATACTTTAGAGCGGCCGCAGCAGTGTGAGCTAACCGGGAGCTAACGGAGGAGAATAAACTCCCGTGGAAGAGCAGCCAACACTGCAGCGGTCGGTAAATGTTGCAGAAACACATTAATAAACAATGAACCACGGCACTCTGGAGCAAAGCATAAGGTTGGAGAAGTCGTTATTCAATTTAATCTGGCTTCGTGTGATTAAAAGCAACACGATCATCGACCCGACGCAGTTCCCCGTTGTTGTTGTTGTTGTGAGCGCCGTAATGCCGTTGGGGAGCAAATCAGCGATGTAAACGGTGACGTCATGACGCAGCAGCGGCAGCACCAGTCGGGTGCTGGGCGGTGTGAACAGAGCGGGAGCAGAAAAGGGAAACCGGAGCTGAACCAGAAAAGCTCCCGCTCGGAGCTAGAAAGGGAAAAGCGCTGGTGTGAAAGCCGCATCAGAGGAGAATGCAGCACATCAAACTGGAGTCAGGAGTGTGAATAACACATTTTGGCCAAAACAAATTGTTGCTTACCAATACAGTGACTGAACATTGGACACCAAAAAGTTTGACCTCATGTCGTCACGCAACACTGTTACTGCCAGTCATTTCAAGATGGAGGAGTATGATAAGGCCATCAGCTTCCTCCGGGACTCCATCCATCTGTTTCGGGGCCTGAAGATCGGTCCCAAGGCCAGCTGGAAACCAGTCCAGATAGGACTGGTGATGGCCACAACAACAATCCTGGAGGTCCAGCATGACCTGTTGAGACAAGGGCACAAATTTGTTCTCACAAGCCGCTTCACTCAAGACTGCCTGGAAAACACATTTTCGTCCATTCGTCTGAGGAAGTGTTTATTTAGTTAAAAATAAACATTTTGGATGCATGAAGGAATGAAGGATGAAGGAAGGATGAGCCTAAAAGGCTCATCCTTCATTCACTGCTGTAGAGTAGCCTATTCAGTAGGCTATTATTTGTTTAAGACTGAATAATACCTTTGAAGAACAATCATTAAACTAGTGTGTATATTACAATACAAAGGAATCTATCCTAGCATGCCATCAAGAATTAAAAAGTAGCGCTAGGCTAGTTGTACAGTACAGATGAGTTAACACGGAACAGTACCAACAAAAACAAAGTACAGTCAACATGTCACATAATTAAATGTTAGTATATCCCAAAATTCAATGAAATATTAAATGAAATATTCATCACAAACGCCATCTCATTTCTACTAGTGCTAGCACTTAAGTCATATCATACAGAAAAAGCCGACTAAGGATGGCTGACACGGTCAGGTTCAGCGGATAAAAACCAAAATAACAATAAAAACACATAATCAATCTAAATCCTGCTTGTTAGTTACCCAGCATCATTGATATATAAGCTGCTAGCGATTCATTACTGAAATCTTACCTTCAAAGCTGACGAAGTCGCGCTAGCTAACTAGCAGGCAATGCTAGCTAAATTGGTTGTAACAACCAAGATAAAATATAGATAATTACGCTGTGCATATACAAATGAAGACCAGTATAAGCATCATAAAGGGCCTCTGATACAATATAGACAGTTGACAATTCAAAAGAGTTCGATATTTCAGCAACTTACCTCTGGAACTAATCGACGCGCCGTAATGTAAGTGAATGAGGTCCAACGCCCAAATGACAATATTTTGAACTATTTCGATGTCCATACCCCGGAAGTAGGCGCCGCCATTTTTTACAACGGAGGTCTATGGGAGTGTCGTAACTCTTATCTCTCTAGGGCTCTGGTTCTAGCTAATGATATGGCTGCTGCCCCTCCCGTCCCTACACGCAGATCACGCAGACTCAAACCTCATTTTAGGCCCAAATGTGGCGCAAATGAGCTCCGCAGCCGTTGCGAGGTTCCGGCGCTAACAGTTCATGAGCGTGCTCCCCCGCCCCCTGTCAACACTCGCGACACATGAGTGGCCAGCCTAAACAACAATAAGCGTTGCTTGGCAACCGTGTGTGGCGGCAAAGTACATAGACAATTAGACATTTTGACAGGAGATATTTAGTTTTTCCGGTATTCAACATATTTTACCAGTCATAGTCCGGTAATTATTTACACTCTAAGAAGAGTCCTACACAACAGACATGGCGTCAAAAAGGAGTAATGTGTGGAAATATTTCGACCAGGTTAGTGAGTGCGATGTAGAGGTCAAACTATCCCGAATTAAACTTATATATACATGCTATACCTTGCTATACCCGCAACCTCCGTTCCAGCTGAGAGGGTCTTCTCTACAGCTGGCCTGATTGTGAATCGCCTCCGCACATGAAAGCTGTAGGCCTATAGCTGTCAAACTGTGATCACCAGTTCAATACATTTGACAAATTCGACTTGGTTTCTACACTTATTTGAACATGTATGTATTTCTAAAAAATTATTGTAAAAAAAAAATTCCCAAAAAAAATTCTGAAAAATTTCTTTTAATAGGGTATGTACATTTTGGTTAACCGGTTAACCATTTTTTGGGGGGTCGAATTCGAATATACATTTGCTTTTAAATTCCCATCCCTAATGACAATACGACAACCTCTGTTCTTAGACCCTCACATCGTACAAGGAAAAACTTCCGGAGAAAACCCACAGTTTAAAGGGAAACATGGGAGAAACCTCAGGGAGAGCAACAGAGGAGGGATCCCTCTCCCAGGACGGACAGACGTGCAATAGATGCCGTGTGTAAATCTAAGAGATAATACATTTACAACATAGGTAGTCCAAATGTTTGGAAATGCATGTGTGTATAATAAGAAGATGAATCCACGAGGATGTCAACAATCCTGTGGGAGCCATCAGGGAAGTAGTATGGTGAGAGTCTGGCAGGACCACAGAGACAGGTTCAGCCATGACTCGAAGTCCAGGACTCAGATCCAGTGCTCAGGATAGAGGATCCAGGACACACGACCACAGCAACAGGATTAGCCTCGACTCAGGATCCCGGCGTATATATGGACACAAAAAAGAGATTTGGGGGAAACTGGGTTAATCGGAACATGAGAGTACACAGGTACAAACAGCCAGAAAGACGGAGTAAGGTGCCCCCCCTGGCCCCCCAACAGTCCAAGCCTATAGCAGCTAAACTAACGTGTCTACATACATGCACTCCCTTAGGATAGGTTGAGGGAAAAGGGTAGCAAGTAAGAAGTAGGAAACAGAGGTGGAGAGGCACACACAGGGAAAAAGGTCCCCATTGGAACCTGAATTTGTCAGAGGTAGGAGTGGGTCAGTGACTACGTTCCACACTCCCAGGCCGGGCTAGGCGTTCTCTGCAACCTGTTACACTCTAAAAACGAATTCAGGCGACCTTTCACCTCCACTTAATTAAATGCATGGTTGCAGGATAAAAATGTGAGTTAATTGATTTAGATAAACATTTGAAGTTGCAAACATTAATTTATAAGTTGTGTTGACGTAATAATGTTGGTAATTACATCAACTTAATATTGTGTGTAATTTGAACTCTGATTTCTGCGTTAAGTGACTTAAAACTAAATTCAAGTTGTAGTAAGTAATGCAATTGGCTTGATAACTTAATTGTTCTACACCTTGAGTTAAGGATTTCAAGTCCACTCCCACTTAACATTCCTGGACAAGTTCCAACAGTTAAGACATATAGAAATATACAAAGGACATTTTAAGGTGAGTGTCATCTCTTGTCATTCAAATACAGTAGATAGCCTTGTAGTTGCACTGTATAGGCAAATTGCTGTTTGACCAAAACTAGCAGCCTTTGAACTGTGAATAGTTCTGTGAGAGGATACAAAGTAGTAGAGGCTACTGTGAGAGTAAAAATACTTTGGTTACTATTGTGATATCGCTTTTGATTCAAAATGAATCTCGTGAAGCAGATCAAGGACATGCTTCTTGAGGTAGGATCCTTATTTAGAGTTGTCATTGAAATGCAAGTTCTTGGCAGTCTCCCATTCAGAATATATTCATTTAGGTCATTTCTCTTTTTTTCCTTTTTCAAAAATAGCACAATACAATTGAAGTACGCAGAGAACTATAGCCATCCGCTGCCTTGTCGTGTACCTTGGAGAAAAGGAAGAGGACCTTTTCAAGGAGTTTAGCGGCGTAATTAAAAATCTTGAAATAAAATAAAATCCACGGGCACAGTGTAAAAACACAGGACAAAAGCACTGCTCTCTGTCAGCTACATTTTGAAGCATATTGCACTTTTGGCCACACCCCAATCAATAGTATCTTAGCAACGTTCAGCATGGATAGGTGTTGACAGCAATGGCATGGGAAAAGGATTGTGTAACATTTGAAAAGTGGCTTCTGCTCTTCACTTAACCAGTTCACATATCGTATGGAACCTGCTAAACAGATGAGAAGATACACTAAAGCTTGCACGGTTGTGATTGACAAAATCTGTCCACATGCATTTAAACACTAGGCAAAGTACTCAAAAGCACCTCTGTGTGTCTTCAGGACCACATTGCCATGACGACACACACATGCAGACTCAATAGGTGAAAACAATACCAGCGTTGCTTTAGCAGCTGGTAATAATGGCTCTGAATTAGTTAAGAGTGACAGTTTAAAAAGAATGCAATTACCTAATTCATTATCTCTTATGCGCTAACCTATTATTTAATGTGCTTCAAAAGGACATGAATATCACCTTCATCAGTGACCGGTCCACCCCAGGATCTGACCATACGATGGCAACCATCGTGGTCCAGGGAAACAAATGAATGAGCAAGCATTCTGCGTTAAATGTGTTCACACTGTTTGAGATAATGACTGTCGGCAGTGTAAACATCTTTGTTACATCTTTGTTACATCTTTTGTGAAATGGATGTGTGTGATCTGCAGACTGGCGGCCATTGAGAGTTTGTTTCTGTAGTTTCACAAAGACTTTACAGATTTGACATATTTGGCACTGGTTTTAAATATGTAAAGGCCTCTAACTTCGTTGTGATGGCAGCATGTATTTGCTGTGTCCCCATGTCCCATGGTAATATGGCTAATGTGTTTATTTATTATTTGTGGGGCAATTTAAATTTGTGTTATTTATCTTTTTTTTCAAGATTGAAATGAAGCTCAGCGCAAGTTCTTTCAGGAAGACTGGGTGTATATACATTCACTCCGCAGCTGCATATAATCATCTCATCACAGGCGTTCTCTTTAACCTATTACATTTCACCTCATTCTCCAGCAGCCAATCACCGTGCTGCAGACAAACTATAAAATGGTTCTCCTCTCTCCTGCAGTCAGCTGTGATTTCAGGTGTTCATGCACCTTATCATATGGCATGTGTCAATAAATGTTCAAACAAAATGAATTATCTCCTGACTGATCTCCTGGGCGACTGTGGCTGCGAGGGAGTGCGGTCGTCTTTCAACCAGAAGGTTGTGGGTTCTATCCCAGCCCGTGCAGCCAACATGTCGATGTATCCTTGGGCAAGATACTTAACCCTGAGTTGCTCCCGATGGCATGGCCAACGGTGTGTGAATGTGTGTGAATGTTAGGTCCTAGAGCAAGTGGTACTGCTCTGTATCAATGGGTGTGAATGGGTGAATGACATGTAGTATGTAAAAGCGCTTTGAGGGGTCGTAAAGACTGGATAAGGCGCTATATAAGTACAGTCCATTTACCATTTACCATTGAAACATCATGTGTTGAAATAAACTACTGCGGTTCAAAATAAAAAGTGAATTGCCTAATATTTTTGTTGTGGAATCATTTAATTGATTTCTTTAAAGGCAAAAACATGAAAAAGCTAAGAAAAAAAACTATTGAATACAATATATTTGGAGCAACTTAATTTATAAATGGTTGTCAACTTAAAAACTTGTATCCCGAATGAGGGTAATTAATTACATACAACTTAAAATTCCTTTTAAATCATGTGGTAAAACTAGCCGGAACAACTTAATCTTTTGAGTAATCAACTTCAAAACTTGTGTTTATATGCTACCAATTATTAAGTAAGTGGTAATTAAAAACACCTCTGATTGTAGTGGAAAAGCCTTTTCCCCTAACTCAAATAACTTTGTTGCTTTAAGACAATTTCATTAGAAGTTGTCTTAACTCAATAAACATCGATGCAAACTGTTGCGTTGATTTTCTTTGTTGAGCCAAGGCATTTGTTTTTAGAGTGTACCCTCTAGTATCAACACAAAACTATTAGAAAGAAAATATGCCGAACAACCACACAGACTAAAGACCAAACGTGTTGTTATTTGAGTAACAATCATTTATAACCAGTGGTTGAAGAATACTCAGATTTCTACATTTTAAAAAGGTACTTTGTTACTGCTAAAAGTCCTGCATTCAAAATCTTACCAAAGTAAAAGTACAAATGTATCGTCATTAAGTTAGACTTAAAGAGCAACTTCCAGGTTAAAGACACCTGTGAATAAATGTGTAGGAAAATGATGTCTCCACTAAATATACACTACAGAGACATCTGTTTTTGTAAGACATTTTTACTTCCGCATCAAAAAAGCCTCCCCACGTGACCTCCCGCGTGTGACGTAACAAAGGGGAAACAAGGGAGAGAGCGGCCGGTGTAACGTATTAATAAACATGGATCCCAATGCTAATTTCGACACAGAAGAAGTTGAACATGTATATTCGAATGCATATGACAGACCACAACCTTATAATTATGAGCCTGCTAGGCGTCCAAGAGACCAGGAGCAGCCAAGGATTAGAAGAAATAACGGCCATCGGAGAGAAATTGAGCTGTGGTGTGAGGAGAATCAGTGGAGAACAGGGCAGCTGTCTTGGTGAGTGATCGGCGTTAGTTACAGAATGTTAGCTAACGTCACATCACAACATTGTAAAGTTAGCTATCATATATCAGGCTATAACTAAAGTAGCATTGATAATATAGTAACGTTACTGGCAGGACTGTTGATACTGATCCATAACAGAAACTAATGCGCAAGTATCAGCCATATCTCGCGTTACCTAATGCAAATCCACACTACCTTACGGTGCTGTACCGGAGGGGAGAGAGAGAGCAGGGAAGGGGCAGCTATCTTGGTGAGTGATCAGCGTTAGCTACAGAATGTTAGCTAACGTCACATCACAACATTGTAAAGTTAGCTATCATATATCAGGCTATAACTTTTTTTTTTTTAATTCTTTTTTTTAAAATTCTTTATTCTACTAAAATCATAAAAAAACAAACGTATAATTCATACACACAAATGAACAAAATTAGTGGAAGCGGGAGGGCTGAAGCATAGCTTATGGGGAGTAGCTCTCCCGCACAAACACAATACTGCACCATGATTACAAATGGTGAAATACAATGTAAAAATACCAGCTCACTAAAACACAACTGCTCAACGCAACTACTAATTATTCCCGCGGTCAGAGAGCGGAGATGTGTCCCCTTTGTGATGTAATATGATGCGTTTGACGTATGACCTTTAAAAAAAAAAAAGCCGTTTTTAAGAGCAGAGCTCAAAATTGCTCCTTTCCCTCTGAATTCCTGCTCTTATGTCTCGTAAAACATATCAAATCCTGCATTCACAAGCAAGTTTAAGCATAAATGTAGAAAAAAAGAATCCCTTCAAGTTGCTCTTTAAAGGTCCCATGTCATGCTTTTCTTGTTATTACCCGTCCCCTTGTGTGTTATGTAGCTTTTTCTGTAAACGGTCTGTAGAGTCACAAATCCTCAAAGTACACCCTGTAGCGAGTAAAACTCTAACACAGAAAAGACCTGTCCAGAACGCCTCGTTGGAGATTTCTATTTTTCCATTGTTTACTTCGTATTTCGGGTATAGTGACGTAACGTAACGGTAGATTGGTCCAAATGAACCAATCTACGGAGCTGTTACGTTTGGACCAATCTGCGGACTTCCTCACACACACACATACACACACTCGGCGGGATGTTGCGATGCTCGCTGCTGCGAGGAGCGGGACACTGTGAGCTGGCTCACTGGTATGGGGTCGGCGAGACAGCGAGACACCGCGGAACTTAGCCTGGGCACACACACAAACTCCCAGCCAGGCTGCGGGTGTGTGTGTGCCCAGGCTGAGTTCCGCGGTGTCTCGCTGGCCGTTTCTCAATCTCGAGGATACTGGCTTCCAAGCCAATATCTCAAGGATGCTACGTCATCGAGTCCCGCCGAAGGACTGTTCCAATCTCCAGCATACTTGGAATTCCACCGAGGCCGCGTCCTTGGTTTGGGGGAAATTTTGAGGCTCCACATGGGTAGACTTCGCATCCTTAAAATCCCCACAATGCTTTGCGCACGGACCAATTTCAAAAACCCTTGCGGAGAATGGCTGAACCGACGCAGCACACATTTAAATGTAGGCCTAAGTATGTAGTGGCGTAGAACATGTGTTGGTAAATATGTTACTTTGTTACATTTGTTTGTTATCACCAGTGTTGGGTGTAACGCGTTACAAAAGTAACAGAGTTACAGTAATATATTACTTTTTGCTGTAACGAAGTAATGTAACGCATTACTAATGAAATGTGGGTAATATATTACCCGTTACAATGCTCAGTAACACAGACAGTTACAACACATTTTAACCCGAAATGAAATGGTGTTTAGTTTAACGTAGCAAGACATTCCGACACCAGACAAATTGTGCGGGTAGATTAGTAAACCTGGTGTGTTTACCCTTCAGGCTTCGCGTCGGGATCTTCGGAGGAGTTGAATGTTATGCAAAAAAGACAACGGAGCGAAAAATACAAACAACAAATTGTGTCAGGTGCGCAGACCTGCTCCGCTGCACGTGCATCATTTCCAAAGTGCTTCCACAGCAGTGACACACATCTGTGGATAATCATTTATACGAAAATGGTTAAAGCAACCATCACTAAACGCCAGCACCAATGCATCTACTGCAGACAGTAGCAACAGGTCGGATGGGGACATCACGTTACCCTCCGTTGTGGACACTAGCTTACTCCCGCCTGACTCGCCGCCCTCGCCCGCCTTCACCACGAATGGCTACAAAAAGATCTCATATCCCAAGCTTATCAACAAGCTGATGTTGCAGCTGAAATGTTCTCCAGGTCACAAAGCCAACCTCACATGATGATGTGATCCAGTTTTCAAGCACAGTAAATATTCTCTTCCCAGAGTATATGATGGGACCAAAGTGATGATTTAGTACATGGTTTTAATAATACTTTTGCTTTTCAATGTTTGCCATTTCAAACCATGAGCTGGTTCAAATAATATTTGCCTTGATTTACAATATGTTCTCCTTTGTTTTATCAGTACAGCTTTGAAGCTTTTGTGCTTTATAGTTTCATAGTCCATTTTGGACTATATGAAATATTTCAGGATTGCACTTTTAACACACTTGAAATGTTCTCACTTGCTTGGTTTCAAGACATAGCAAATGTCATAATCTGTTCATTGGGGACCATCAATGCTATTTTTCATTGCTGTTGCCGGCCACTATTGTTCACGTAAACCTACTACTGCTGCGCCCCCTGTAATCTCAGATCCACCCTGAGTCATTTTGTTCTGGAACCGGGCCTGTACACGGCCATATACTAAACACACTACAGAGCCCATTCCGTGTCCTGTTATTGTTTACTTCCTGTCTGCCTTCTTCTGGTGATTTATCTGACGTCCAGTGCTCCGTCTTTTAACCTCTTTTCCTTTCTCTTGATCCTCCTTAGCAACCTTCATCATAGTCCTTGACAGTGGTCTGTACTGGATTAACAACGTGTCACATGTTAAGAATTTACAATCAGAATCAAGTATTCAACTAAGATGGACTTTTATTAATCCCTCGTGTGGAAATTGTTTCTCTGCATTTGACCCATCCTAGTGTTAGGAGCAGTGTGCTGCCATTTTGAACGGCGCCCGGGGAGCAGTGTGGGGAACGGTACCTTGCTCAGGGACACCTCGGTAGCACTTGGTCTTTCCTGGACTTGAACTGGTGACCTTCCAGTTGCCAAGCCAAGTCCCTATCGACTTCACCACCACCGCCCCTGAGCCGTGTAATACAAGTTGTTAGTAGCGTTAAGGGCCTACACAGTTGTTATGCTATACCACATTGCCCTTCACTGGATGTATAATGAGCTGCACTAAACTACATTTTAGCATTTAAAATACCTAGCCATTATTTTGCGGTTATTTTGGTGAAAGTAACTCAAAAGTAATTAAAGTAGTGTAACTCATTACATTTCAGAGACAGTAATATTGTAATGTAACTTATTACTTTCAAAAGAGAGTAATAAGTAATATGTAATATATTACATTTTGGAAGTAACTTGCCCAACACTGGTTATCACCAAACATGTGTTCCGTGAAAGTAAAGCAAGTTCATAATTAGATAGACATCATGAGGTATTTATTTTCGGTACAGTTTATGTTGAAACCGTTAGATAGAGTGGCACACTTGTTAGCCTGTTCCATTCTTCTTCGTTTTCCGAAGCCGTGGCTTGGAAGCATACTTGCTTAGTTTCTGAAGGAAGTGACTTGGAAGTACGCGACTACCAAGCCAGCATCCTCGTGATTGAGAAACACCCACAGTCTCGCAGACGGCCACTGGGCTCACAGGGAGAGGGGGGCAGGAGCTCTAACAAGCCGTTTAGGACAGAGTGAATACACATACTATACAGAGATGCTGTTTGAGCAACCAATGTGAGTTTGGAAAATTGCACAATATACATTTATTTTAGTAGACCTCAACAATGGAATTATGATCAGTAGAAATGGCCATGACATGGGACCTTTAACGGAAGGCTCCAGTCATTAGATAGTTAATACAAACTTCAGTATTTAGTGAAACATTATGTTTAAACCATACCCTGAAGAAATCAGCGATATTCCCCGGTAAATAATAATTTTATAGGTCTTTTTTATCAAAACCTGTATATTCCGTCAGGCAGCTGCCATTTTGGCCATTTTTAGTTGTCACATGATCCGAAAAACTAGGTCGTGACGTCATCTATGCGTTCACTTTGTAAACACACGAACAGCTCATTCGACGAAAACATGGCGGAGTAAGATAAGATAAGATAAGATGAACCTTTATTAATCCCCGAGGGGAAATTCAGTTGTACAAAGCAGCAACAGGGTAAGCGTGAAAAAAACAGTACAGCAAAGATTCACACAGATCAATAAAATCTAAAATATTTGAGTTCGGACTCGTCAGCCGAGGAAGAAGTTTAGAAAAATAAAGTCCAGGCGGACTCACCTCTGGGTAATTTGGGAACCATCAGTTCCATTTGACCTTTTTCACTGTAAAAATCATTTTATTACTTTGAATTATCACTATAGGTATTCATTCCATCCAAATACAACTGTAAAAAAAATAAAAAACATACTCTGTTATCCTCTTAGGCCCCACGGACCCGGTTCCGGGGCCGAAATCGCGTCATTTGCAGGAAACAATGTCTAAGGAACCTTAATATTTAATAAACTATGAATATTGTATATCCATAAAACACACAATGCTAACAGTGAGCCTCTGAATTAGCCCCGAGCGAAAAATGCTAACCTATTACTGCACCGAAAATCACTCCTAGCTCCCTTATTACTTATCCTAGCTGCACATCCAACACATCATTTATGATCGTAAAGACACAGAATCTAACGGTGCTCACCTCAACACTGAAAGATACAAACTCGCGACGTTATCAACAAAAACGTACATCAAAACAAGTGGCGCTAGGTACTAACATGCGCTAGGCTAACATGGCTTACCTTCGTCTTTGTCTGGTCTAAACTGGTCTTCAATGGCATTACAACGATAAAAACGATGATGTAGTTAATCCATAGATTAATATCCAATGTGGCTGTGTCCCCTTTGAAATGTTCTGATAATCTATAAGCAATAAAACTGCAATTCCGTTATCTGCTGTCCGCTCTGTGCTCCGTGCGCTCTGGGTCCTGCAATTCCTGCTTCCTTACGTAGTAAACAATAAGTAAAGTCTGCTGCGTAAGGTGCTTATGCTGGCTGGCATTGGCAGTGCACTGCATCCCCATTAAGTAATGGTTGATTAATAAATCCCATTTTATGTTTCATCATACTCTCAGAGTAGTCATCCGGAAACTTGAAATGTTCGCTGCATACATGCGCCTGTGGATCTTTCGGTTCGGGCCGAGCACATTTCGCTAGCCACTGCCTCCGAACGTACTTCCTACGCTTACCCGTTGGTAATAGATGGAACCGAGCATTCCGTGGATTGTTCCTATCCGGATTGTGGCAATGTTTCGCGATACAATGAGGCATATTTCAATAGAATTGTGAGAGTAACTAGAGTAAACAACATGAACAAAGCACATACGTCAATTTGTCCTCGACACCAAACGCATAGTTCACGTCACTTCCGGTAAAATAAGTCATGTGACTCATCAAAATGGCGCCGCCCACAGGGTTGATGTTATTTCGGTAATTAATCAGCTTAAAATCACTGATAACGTCATCGGATTAAAAAAAAAAAAGAAAAAAGACTGGCAGAGACTGGTCTGTTTTATCGGATGATAATTATTTAAAAATGCGTGTCATGAGGATTGCCTCCCTTTAAAGGAGACCTATCATGCTATATTTAAATGATATAGTGTATGACCATACCTATATAAGGTATATTTATACATTTTATTTTTCAAAATACCAAACAGATCATTTTTTAGCCATGCCTCGTTTCGCTCATTTTCGCTCTTTTCCAAGCCTGTCTTTGAAAATTCTGAGCAGCAGCTGACCACGCCCCCTGCAGAAGAGGGGGGCATGAGCCGGTGAGAGTCACGTTAACATGCTTGCTGTGATTACGAGTGTGGAATAAACATGTCATCTCAGAGCAATGCATGTGTTCAAGCGTATTATCAATTTGATCCAGAGACTGACCCTGAAGCAGCGGAGGTTTTGGTGGAGGTGGAAACATCTCGGTTGCAGCAGGACGTTTCTGAATGGTTAGTTGACAAGCTGTTGTTCCTATTTATTTTACTCTGTTACGATGCTTGCTACTTATTCCGTTCATATTTTGGCTAATTAGCAAGAATGCTATGTGTACAGTTTATAACTTAGAGCTTGTAACGCAAAAACAGCGATACATATATATATTTATAAAGGGAGACATTCATATTTTCAGCATATATACAATGGCCTCATTGCGTTTATTAATAGTTTACAGTCCTTTTCTTCCAACATCGTGCAACAACCGTTGGAAAGTTCAATAACTTAGGGGGATAAAAAGTATAACTCCAACAACACCTCAGTTGTCAGCAGTGTGTGTAGTTTCATGTGTTTTTAAAAGCTCAGTTAATGACTTCTTTCTACAGGTGTACATGTGCAAATTGCGCCACGATGCCTTCTGAACGGAGAATGTGTGCTGCATGGAGATACCACAGGTAACATTTTTGATAGCTTCACTAAGTTGTCTGTTTAGAGAATACATTTTTAACATGTCATTCAATATATCTTTATCACACTAGGTGTCAAGACGGATGCAGGAACTTGAGGACTCTATAACCTGTATGGTGGACCATCCTGGATTGGAGCCTGTGTGCCTGAATGTGTTCTCCCTGCAGAATGCATTGAATATTTACAGAGCTGAACATGGTGGACTACAGTTGAGGCAAATAGAGCAGTGAGTGGTTTGTTTGTTTTGACTGAAATTGTAAAACGAATGCTAATATTGTTCATGGAAATAAATACTGGTGTATATGGCTTTATGCAATCTTTCATTGTACATGTACTATTATATATATATATATTATTACACAGCAATGGCATAACACACCCATGTGTACGACAAAAAAAGTCCACACACAACCTTATGCTTTTGAAATCAGAATATTCTTTACCCATCCAAACATGAATAATCACGACACATTTGATATCAACTCTGAACTTTATTGTCAAAATGAACGGTTCTTTGAACCCATAAAAAAAAAACGAAATGTACTTGTATTTTGTATAAATTACACTAAATATTTTTTTTAATGATTTCAGGCATCACAGGTATCTAGCCTACAGAAGCTTTGTGAGCTGGTGCTGGGGCTTCCTTGGACGCAGGATCAGAGTGGTGATTCCGGTCTGCGTTGTCCTCAAGGAGGCAGGAGTTTCCTGATCCGCAAAATGTCGATGTTGGGTTCAGACAGCAGCCAAATTGAACCGTGTAGCATACCCGGCGATGACCTCGTCCCTGTCAGGTCGCTCATAATGGTGCAGGGTCCACAAAGACTTGGTCGAAGATGAGGTCCATCAAGTTGGCCACGTAGCCTGTGCAATGTTAAAAAAAAGCACAACAAAAAATGTGGTTTAGATTAGTATATGCATGTAAAAAACTGAAAGTTCTTTCTAATTTTATATTTGTAAATAGTTGTATAATAAATATTTTAAACACTTACGGAATGTGGGGTCAGTCTTTACTGGTTTTGCTCTGCATTCTCCCTTCCTGGCCTTTGGGAACTGCAGTTTATACAGAGGGTTTCCAGGGGATGTAGTGGCTTGTGCACGCTCAGCGTTTTCATTGTAGTGCAGGGCTGCCAGGTACAGTCTTTCATTTCCGCCATGAGAAATTTTTTTTTAAATAATAGCAAAGGATGTACAAATTGTCACTAATTAGTAAGTATGTGAGGTGCTGGCCTGTAAAGAAGAAAACATAGTTAGAACAAAATCATCTCAATTTAGTATTCAGGATGAGAAAATACTATTTGGATAAATATCGTCTGAAATCCCAAAAGATGGGGCTTAAAACTCTCTATTTAGCAAAGCTCTTTGCTTAGCCTTTTCCAATCTGAGTTAGTTTTGAACCGTAACGTGCATGCTGTGTTTCTGACTCAATACAGATGATGTGTTGGAGAGGGGCTGAGCTCAGTAGACTGACTGTAATGAGTGCTAGCCACTAATTAGCCTGTTGCTAGGTAAGGCCTTGTCAACAACAACATACCAACGGGGCTTTAGCTCCGTTTTACTCGTGGTGTGTGTCCCCCCTCGCATACATACACACAGTGTTGTATCCTCACACACCCCCATTTATATTCATGTGCGCAAACAAGTAAACACACAAAAGCTTTTACATATAACGCTGCAAAAAACGGCATGTCTCATTAGCGTAGCTTAGCTTACAGATCTGATCGTTCTTAGAGACTACAATCACAAAAGCTTTTACATATAACGCTGCAAAAAACGGCACTTACCTACAGAAGATTACGTTTGTTATTATAACTTACTCAATATGATTTTAGAGGATACAAAATACTAATAAATAGGAGAATAAATACTTGTGTTATCGGCTAGGGCGTGGCTTTACAGCCTTCACACAGATCGCCATTACGGCAGTATGTCTGAACATGTTAGCAAATGCCTGATAATTAAAATAAAAGACAAAGCAAAGACTGCGGAGCGTACAATATAAAATGTTACAAAAACATATAAACACCTAACCGATTACTATTTGGGTTTGAGGCGACATTGATACGGCAAAGCTACATGCTACATACTACAAGCTAGAGATAGCTTTATCAGGAAAAACACCGCTAAATAAAAACTTACAGCTTCAAAATTGGATGTGTCCTCACTGGCCTGCTCCCGGATGGTTGGTATTGATCCCGGCAATGCACGTGGCCGTGGCTCATTCCCCTGATAGGTGGAGAGTTGACCAATAAGCAGAGCACGTCTCTTTGTGACGTAGGAAAGTGTTGAAATCTGGATCCGTTTTTTTCAGATCCGTTTCAGCCACTTTTTTAGAGATTTGGCGAAGGAGGAAAATAGAGAGGGTTGTGTTTTCTGACACTTGGTGAGTTCCCTGGAACACCGGGGACACATATTCATGTATAAAAGACGTCCAAAGGTGCATTTTGCATGATAGGTCCCCTTTAAGTATTAGTAGTAGGCCTATACGTTTTTCTTATGCGTAATGGCCCATTTCAGAATCGCATACTCTTTATGTATAAAGAGGCCATTTATAGGTACACCTTGCTAGTACTGGGTTGGACCCCCTTATGCCTTCAGAACTGCCTTAATTCTTAAATCTGTCGTTCCACCACATCCCAAAGGTGTTCTATTGAATTTAGATTTGGTGATTGTGGAGGCCATTTGAGTACAGTCAACCCATCGGCATGTTCAAGTAACCAGTTTGAGATTATTTGAGCTTTGTGACATGGAGCGTTATCCTGCTGGAAGTAGCCATCAGAAGTGTGGTCATAAAGGGATGGACATGGTCAGAAACAATACTCAGCTAGGCTGTGGTGTTTAAAAGATTCTTGATTGGTAAGGGGCCTAAAGTATGCCAAGAAAAAATATCCCCCACACCAGCCTGAACCGTTGATACAAGGCAGGATGGATCCATGCTCTCATGTTGTTAACGCCAAGTTCTGACACTGCCGTCCAGATGTCGCAGCAGAAATCGAGACTCAGAATAGGCAACATTTGTTAAATCTTCTATTGTCCAGCTTGGGTGAGCCCGTGCAAATTGTAGCCTCAGTTTCCTGTTCTTAGCTGACAGGAGGGGCAACCGGTGGGGTCTCTGCTGCTGTAGCCCATCTGCTTCAGGGTTCCACGTATTGTGCACTCAGAGAGGGTCTTCTGCAGACCTTGATTGTATCGAGTGGTTATTGGAGTTGTTGTCTTTCTATCATCTTGAACCAGTCTGGCCTTTCTCCTCTGACCTCTGGCATCAACAAGGCATTTTCTCCCAGAGAACTGCTGCTCACTGGATATTTTTCCTTTTTCGTACCATTCCCTGTACACGAGATGGTTGTGCGTCAAAATCCCAGTAGATCAGCAAGTTCCGAAATACTCAGACTAGCCTGTCTGGCACCAACAAACATGCCACGTTCAAAGTCACTTCAATCCCCTTTCTTCCCCTTTCTGATGTTCTGTTTGAGCTTCTCCAGGTCGTCTTGACCATGTCTACATGCCTCAATACATTGAGTTACTGCCATGTGATTGGC
Organism: Gymnodraco acuticeps; assembly: GCF_902827175.1. NCBI lineage: Eukaryota > Metazoa > Chordata > Actinopteri > Perciformes > Bathydraconidae > Gymnodraco > Gymnodraco acuticeps. Next base: position 223,771 of record NW_022991390.1, read on the forward strand.
TGATTAGATATTTGCGTCCAGTGAGTGTATATATTGAGTTACTGGGTTACTATTATGATTATTGATGTGTTTTTATGACAGTGAGCTAATTTAAATACTTCATATACTGCTGCAGGATATCTTAAACTATAAATGTATGTCAAAGTGTATTTAATAATTGTTTTATATTTTGTATTAGCTAATACTCTAAATCTAAAAACTGTCAAATAAATGAAGTGGAGTAAAAAGTAAAATATTGGCTTCTAAATCGAAGTGGAGTAGATTTATAAAGTACTAAGTAGCATAAACTGAAAATACGTAAAGTACAAGCACCTCAAAATTGTACTTAAGTACTGTACTTGAGTAAATGTACTTTGTTACTATCCACCACTGTTAATAACACTGAATGAACTATGTATTTAGAGCTTAAAATCAGTATCTCTGTGAAAAATATAAATGTTTACTTTGATATTACTTTCAAATGTCCGCCTTACTTAAGACATTCCATCGTGTGTCCCATCGCCCCAGGTATCTAGACTCCCGTTGCTCAAATACAAAATGTTTGATAGAAAATGGGATCTCTGGATGTCATGAGTTAGTTTTTAAAATGTACCAGTATTTTTGTAAACTGGAATGAGAGTTTAACATCTTAACACCATCCCCCATCCACTGAACAACTCACGTCTTTCATACCCGTATCCTCTCCCTCCCTTTCTATTCTTATCCAAACGGAGAGCTCGTGGAACATGTTTATGTATGCAGATCCACCCAGGTCAGGGGCAAAATAATAATCTACCCTCATTACCCACATCTAACACACACTTTAGACCCTTGTATGTGTTGTTAACGAACGTTCAATGGAAAGGATTAAACCCCTCTTTCATCCCCTTCTTACGAGTTTTGTGTTGATTCTACGGGTCGTCAAATCCAGCTGGGAGTCCTCAGTTTGCTCATAACCGCTCCCTGTGTTATGACACAAGCAAAGTACAGACTGAGGAATCAAACTGTTGAATTACTTTGAAGATCAGCCGCTATTATTCCTCAAGTACCCACATTGTTCTACGCTTGAATTAGTGCACCTGAATCCACTAATCGATGGTTGTTGGTTCTATGTGCACATGAATGGCATGTGAGGGCTGTTAAGTGATGTTTGAGTGTTTCCTCAGGAGCGGCTGCCGGCGGCTCAGCGGACCGGAGGCCTGTGTAGGGGTCGTGAATCCATCATGAGTTAATTTGCAAGCCGTCTCACTCAATGTCAAAAACTGTCCAGTGTAGAAGAAATGTAGGAAAAAAAACAAATGGGATGTTTTAAAAGCGCGGTCGTATTACTAGGTACTGTTCTCTTTCATTGGTGGGTGATGTATGGTTTGTAGCCTTAATGCTGCTAGGCTAGCATGTTTACTCATGTTTTTAGAGTTTATAGTGTGTCCTTTATGTCTTTTAGAGCAAGTTGGTCCCCCTTAACATGCAGGATTATCGGCTGGCTCATATTACAGTGTTTGGCTGCCGGGAGGAAGGTAGGAGGTCATAAGCAGTTGAAAGAGTCAAGCAACGTCTTTGAAACGGATCTGCCACCTGGGTAGGCGAAGGTCTAGCAGGACAGTGAGTGAGTTTGTTAATGATAAACAGCAAAACATTTCTGTTTTAATTGAAGAAATTCATGTTTTACCATAATGAGGGGGAAAGCCTTGGGACTTCGGTCTAATCTTTACGGGCCGTCCACACAGCAGCTTTGACCAAATCTTGAAAATCCTGGAGCTGGGCGTGTCTGACAGCTTGAGGATTTCGCGACCAACAACCAATCACATGAATATCCCGCCCCCGAGATACAAAGCAAAACAACCCGGTTCTTCTACACTATTATCAAATAGGAAGGGCTATGATGAACATTTATTTTTTTTAACATTTTGAACATTTATGAGATTAATGTTTATGGTGCTATTTTATGCTACATTCCATGCGGGCTAATGATACTGTCTATGCTTGCTAGCAACGAAGTAAACTAGCAACGAAGTAAACTGGATATAAAATCCCCAAACAAGCGAAAACCTACCAGTTTCACGCACTGTCTCTGGCACCTCCCTCCATGCCTGGTTCCTCCGGTTTGTATCCCGGTAAATAGTCTGGTCGTAAATAACCGGGTGATTTGCTACCGTAATTTCTCGTTTGGAATATGAGGAAATGAACTGCGGTCTGGTTCTCCCTGCTTACACGCGGTTTGATTGGCTAGAGCTTGAACTGTCAGATTTGCATAAACGGATCTGATTGGCTGTCGCTTCCAGCTCAGCCTCAAAAGTTGAATATTGTTCAACTTTGGAATCCTGAACATCCTGGAAATCTTCGCCTCGCCCCCCCACAATGCAATTCGGCGACAAGCGAGGGAAAGTGACGTCATCCCCATTCAAAGTCAATGGGCGGAGACGCGCTGGAAGCGGTGGACAAATCGCCAAAAGCTGCTGTGTGGACGGGCCGTTAGACTAATTGTATCTCAGAGAAACCTCCCAACAGGACGTTTGATAAAGTGTATCTCACATTCGAACAAATATTTATCCATAAACAAGTGTTGAAAAGGGAGTATGGTCCTAACAAGTTCTGCACCAGTCTCTCCACTGAATGTAGACAATGTTGTTATCTACCCCAACATCCTGCCCTATGACCGCAAATGAACTGACACTGTCATGTTGAATCAATGGAGCGTTAATTAGAGGAACAAATAAAATGTTTTCCTTTCAACAACCAATTATTCAGAAACACTATGAAGCAACTAAGTCAAATTGGACTGAAAGCTTTTTGTTTTTTTAGATTAGTGTGCCGTCATAAGAACGACATGGCACCTTTACATCACATAATTGCAAATGTGAATTCTTTACACTGTTACACCTTTTCAGTGTTCAATGCCTTATGAACCAAACTGCCACTGTCCACAACAACCCATTATTGTTATAGTGAAGTATAGGCAGCTAAAATTACTTTAGAAAAACGTTGTTAGTGAAAAGAAGCCAAGTTTAGAGTGCTTCATTAGCAGAATGGTTTAGTGCCTGTCATTTATCTGCAATGTCCCCAACCCTTAGATGCATAAGTGGGTCTTTTTGGACCCGGTGAGGTGGTATTCTTGAAGTATCTTTGTAATTAACATTTTTTATCATTTCATATTCCAGCTATTCCTCAAAAAACATGTTTTGAATATCATGCCATTCAAATGTTTTATTTAAATGTTATACATTTTAAGAAATTGTAGTTTTTGTATTATTACCCCAAGCTTCCATAAGTGGGTAAAAAATGCATGCATTTTCTATTGGATCCTATGGGAACCTTTGATTCTTATCACCTGTGGCTGTCAGGAATACATTCACTGTCAGAAGTGACACCTCTCAGGAAGATTATTTTACACAGCAAGATCTGAGGCCTGTACTACGAAGCTGGTTCAACCTAACCTGGATATGTTTGAGTTAGCTGGTTGGCCTAATCCAAAACATACGCGCTCTCGCTAAACTGTACTACGACGCGGGTTATCAAGTGGATCGCTCAAGCCTAGTTAGTTAGGTGCGCGTTCACATGAAAGGGGTGGTATTTGGAGCATTCGACCAATCACAAACATGGACAAGCGTACTGACAGTGCAGCGCGTCATACTTCCTGAATGAAAAGTCAACTATAATATTAGACATATGAAGAAGTTCAACTTTAAACATCCATGACTTAAACACTTTATCCAGGATCAAAGCCACATAGCTGCACCTGCAAGGTGAATACAGCTGGTAAAAGAAAAAGTGTTTGAATGCGTACATTAACAGGTTTATGATATCACTGCCCCGTCTAAGACACGATCTGACTTTAATTACATTTGACTCGAGTGTTTCGTCAACTTAATGTCTTAAAATAATACTTCTGCATACAGTATGTGACACTGTGAGTGTTGCAGGGCCAGATACGGCTCAGCTAACTCAGATAAGGAAATATATGATACATTATGATGTGATATGCCGTGGACTATACTGTTACTTTGATCCGGTTACTTATGTTGTGGCAGATATTTAATTAAGCTTTCTTAACGCTAATGTTATAATAGTCAGATTGCTCTGAAGATGGGAGGTGATATTCTATTAAAGGTGGGATAGGTACGTTTCAGAAACCGGCTCGAGTGCACTAAAATTTGAAAGTACACGGCCGAAAATAATCCGCCCCTTCCTTCAAACTTCCTTACAGAGCACCTCCTCCAACACACATGAACGCGCACATGACGTCAGCAGACTGGTGAAAGTGGCCTCTGTCACACTCCTAGGTTTATGTCACGGTTTTAGTGTTGTCTGTCTGGTTATGGGTTTTGTCACGGTTTTAGTGTTGTCTGTCTGGTTATGGGTTTTGTAAGTCTGTTCATTCGGTGTTTTGTCTTCCTCCTTGTGTTTTGTCTGGTCCTCCTCCCTGTCGTTAGTTTCCCTGGTGTGTCTGATTGTCTCATTGTGTTCACCTGTTGTCCTTGTGTTTCTCCCTTCCCTGCCCTCTGTGTCTTGTCCTGTGATTACCCTTCTGTGTATTTAGTCTAGTCTTCCCATGTGTTCCATGTCGGTCCATTGTTTTCCCTTCATGTTATTCCACGGTCCATGTTCCTTGTGCCGCTCGTTTATTTTTGGATATTTTGGATACTGCGTTTTGACACAGCTTTTATAATTTAATAAAGCTCGCTTTTTGTTAAATTTTGCATTTGGGTCCTACCTTTTCCACGCATCCTGACAGAATGGACTGACCAACAATGGACCCAGCGGATTTTTATGATTTTGAGTTGGATCTGTTCGATCTAGATTTTTCCCTACAGTGTTATCATGCCGAGTGGAATGGAACCTCTTCTAGAAAGGACAAAGAGGCTATCCTCAAGAAGGCACGAATGGAGGTGGCCGAAATGCCTTGGTTGAGGAGTTCGTTGCCTGAGTGGTTACAACTTTTCACAAGTTGTCCTGAGGACTGGTCCGAAGCTTCTAACCCTTTCCTCGGATCCGACTACGGTCCTGTTGGAGGTCCACGGAGTCTCCAAAAAGCCTCTAGGAGACGCAGGGCCAGGATTCCAGCCCATGCTCCAACAGCCATGATCCCGGCTTCAGTTCCGGTTTACACAGCCCTGGATCCATGCACCAGTACCGGTCTGCAGAGCTATGATTCCTTGCTCGATTACCTGGCCCACACAGCCATGGTCCAGGCCTCTGTTCCGGTTCCAGCGGCTCCAGCTCCAGCCTCAGACCTTTTCTCAGGAACCCGTCTGGCATTTGGAGGTCCACGGAGCTTCCAAAAGGTCTCTGGAAGATGCAAGGCCAGGATTCCAGCCCGTACTCCAGCGGGTCCGGCCCCAGTTCTGGTCCCAGCAACCATGGTTCGGGCCCCAGTACCGGGCCCAGCAGCCATGGTTCCGGCTTCAGTACCGGCCCCAGTAGCCATGGTCCCGGGTTCAGTACCGGCCCCAGTAGCCATGGTCCCGGCTTCAGTACCGGCCCTAGTAGCCATGGTCTCGGCTTCAGTACCGGCCCCAGTAGCCATGGTCCCGACTCCAGTTTCGGCTCCAGGACTGGCTTACCGGCCGACGCCAGCTCCCGAGTCCTGTCGGCGTACCGGCCGACTCCAGCACCTCGTCTCCTGTTGGCTCTCCAGCCAACACCAGCTCCCCGAGTCCTGTCGGCATACCGGCCGACTGCAGCACCTTGTCTCCTGTTGGCTCTCCAGCCGACGCCAGCTCCCAGAGTCCTGTCGACGTACCGGCCAACGCCAGCTCCCCGAGTCCTGTCGGCGTACCGGCCTACTCCAGCACCTCGTCTCTTGTTGGCTCCTCAGCCGACGCCAGCTCCCCGTGTCCTGTCGGCGTACCGACCGACACAAGTCCCCTCTCAAGTCTCCTCTCAAGTTCCTACCCGAGTCCCCTCTCAAGTTTCCTCTCTAGTCTCCTCTCGAGTTCCCTCTCAAGTCCCCTCTCAGGTCCCATCTCGAGTCTCTTCTCGAGTCCTCTCTCAAGTCCCCTCTCAAGTTTCTACCCGAGTCCCCTCTCAAGTCACCTCTCAAGTCTCCTCTCGAGTCTCCTCTCGAGTCCCCTCTCCAGTCTCCTCTCGAGTCTCTTCTCGAGTCCCCTCTCAAGTCTCCTCTCAGGTCCTCTCTCGAGTCTCTTCTCGAGTCACCTCTCGAGTCCCCTCTCCAGTCACCTCTCGAGTTCTCTCTCAAGTCCCCTCTCGAGTTCCCTCTCGAGATCCCTCTCAAGTCACCTCAAGTCAACTCTCAAGTTTCCTCTCGAGTTCCCTCTCTCGAGTCCCCACTCAAGTCCCAACTCAAGTGCCGTTGGAGGTTCCGCTGGGGGTCCTGCCAACTCCATGTCCTGTCCCGTTGGGGGCCCTGCCGACTACTCTTCTGCCGGGGGTCCTGCCAACCCTGTGTCCTGTTCCTCTGGGGGTCCCGCCGACAACTCTTCTGCCGGGGGTCCTGCCAATCCTATATCTTATTCCTCTGGGGGTCCCGCCGACAACTCTTATGCCGGGGGTTCTGCCAACCCCTTGTCCTGTCCCGTTGGGGCCCTGCCGACTACTCTTCTGCCGGGGGTCCTGCCAACCCTATGTCCTGTCCCGTTGGGGGTCCCGCCGACTACTCTCCTGCCGGGGGTCCTGCCAACCCTATGTCCTGTCCCGTTGGGGGTACCGCCGACTACTCTTCTGCCGGGGGTCCTGCCAACCCTATGTCCTGTGCCGTCTGAGGTCCCGCCGACTATTCTCCTGCCGGGGGTCCTGCCAACCCTATGTCCTGTCCCGTTGGGGGTTCCGCCAACTACTCTCCTGCCGGGGGTCCTGCCAATCCTATGTCCTGTTCCTCTGGGGGTCCCGCCGACAACTCTTCTGCCGGGGGTCCTGCCAATTCTATGTCCTATTCCTCTGGGGGTTCCGCCGACAACTTTTCTTCCGGGGGTCCTGCCAACCCCCTGTCCTGTTCCATTGGAGGCCCCGCTATCACCTGTCTCGCCGGGGGTCCTGCCAACTCCTGGTCCTCTTCCGTGGGGGATCCCTGTCCCACCGGCTCCGGTTCCTGTTCTGCCGACACCGGGTTCTGCCCGGCCTCCGGAGCTGTCTGGTCTTCGCCCTCGAGCCCAGTCCCCTGAGTGCCGTGGTCTTCGCCCTCGGGCCCGGCCCCCTGACTCTTCCTGCCGCTGCCTTCGCCCTCATGCTCGGCCCCCTGAGTTTGCCCGCTGTGGCCTTCGCCCCTCCATGGTCTCTGCCTTTCCCCCGGGCCGTCCGCCCGAGACCCCCTCCTTGGTCTCTGCCTTGCCCCCGGGCCTTCTGCCCGAGACCCCCTCCTTGGTCTCTGCCTTGCCCCCGGGCCGTCCGCCCGAGACCCGTCCTCCAGACCCCCTCCACCCACCCTGCTGGACTTTGTTTTTTGGGACGTCTGGGATCCGTCCCTTGAGGGGGGGGTTCTGTCACACTCCTAGGTTTATGTCACGGTTTTAGTGTTGTCTGTCTGGTTATGGGTTTTGTAAGTCTGTTCATTCGGTGTTTTGTCTTCCACCTTGTGTTTTGTCTGGTCCTCCTCCCTGTCGTTAGTTTCACTGGTGTGTCTGATTGTCTCATTGTGTTCACCTGTTGCCCTTGTGTTTCTCCCTCCCCTGCCCAGCTGTGTCTTGTCCTGTGATTACCCTTCTGTGTATTTAGTCTTCCCCTGTGTTCCATGTCGGTCCATTGTTTTCCCTCCATGTTATTCCACGGTCCATGTTCCTTGTGCTGCTCGATTATTTTTGGATATTTTGGATACTGCCTTTTGACACAGCTTTTATTATTTAATAAAGCTCGCTTTTTTGTTAAATTCTGCATTTGGGTCCTACCTTTTCCACGCATCCTGACAGCCGCCTGTTGCTGGCGAGTCATTGAAGTACTGCTGCAATGCACGCCCAATGACGGCACGCCCAATGAGGGCACGAGATATATTTGTGCGTGCACGAGATGGAAGGCTGACAGACAGGGCGGCAATCCAATCGATTGGTTGTACTTTTTACAGTACTACGGCTTCCACAGATGCCATTTTTTTTGGATTTTTTGTCAAAGCACTTAATATATTCATTGCTATCGGGATGTTAAGAGCATAACAAAAAGTGTATCTCGAGCCGGTTTCTGAAACTTACCTACCCCACCTTTGATGTTCACGTTCACACAGTCGGTGATTTTTGCCGGCTGTCTTTCCTGCAATCATGGCCGTATCTACCATTGAGGTCACCGAGGTCCGGACCTCGGTAATATTTTCCGAGCTGTGTATAACAAAACTTGTGAAATAATTTCACTAAACGGGGTTCTTTGTAGTAAAATGTAAGTACACTTCCATTTACTGACCATGGGGGCCCTGCATAACTACGTAGTCTCGATTAAAGCAAACAGAAGAAGACGACATTATCAACAAACCACCGCAGCCCGGGCTTGTATCGTTGCAGCGGAGGATTGATGAGGTATCTAGAGATCTGAGTCCAGCGGGCTTCTTGTGTTTCTGTTCCTCAGAGGACATCATAGGACCAGCAGATCTTGTGTGGACGTCCGACAACATGCACACTAACTTATATTGCAGCTATAGGCTATACTTTGGTTTAAATTGCGTGAATAAACTAGCTAGAGAGCTAAAGTTAATTACATCCATCCAATGTCAGAAGGATTACCTTTTAACAAACGTTGTAATGCTTTTCTTTCATTTCAATTTGAGTAAAACATTGGAGATATAACATTGTAGTGTTTTATTTTTACACTGACTCAGATATAATGAGAAGACTACGTCAGTTGAAGCTCAGCTTTGGTAAGGAAGAGACAGGACAGGCAGAAAGAGAGAGAGAGAGAGAAAGTGATGGAAGTCAGGGAGGAACTGCAGGTACAGTCACACAAAAGAATGTAGTCTTAATATCCCCATCTATGTATCTATCTATCTATATAACAATTGTCTTCATTTATAGACAATAGGCATAATTTTAAAACAACATATCTATTGCCGTTATGATGTCATAATAACATACAATTGTATAAAACACCATTTGCTTACATCTTTGTTCTCTTTTGAGAATCAAACAAAACAGATTTAAATAAATAAAAAGAATGCAAACAAACAAGTGAAATGAACTAAATTGCTGAATTGCTTTTAATTCACTGGCAGGAGCGACAAGTGAAGAGGAGCAAACATTTAACAACGAGGGAGAGATAGAACAAAGAGAAAGAGTAGAGGACAGAGAGAGTAATGAACAGGAAGAAGACAGAGAGACTAAAGAAGATGGAAGAGAGGGGGCAGGTTATGGAAAGGAGAGAGACATGGAAATGGAGACTGAGGGAAATAGCACAGGAGACACAATACCAATAGAGTAGATCAGGCCGGAAGAGAGGTGGCAGGAATAGATGAGAGAGAGATGATAACGGTCAAAGAGAGACAATTCTACATGAATTTGATCCAGCCAAGTATACAAATAAAGCACTAACTGATGAAGAAAAGTACTGCCTTCTCAAAAATAAGTGATTCAAACATGAACATAATTACCCCAAAACAAAGTTTGGTGAAAACCAATTACGCTATAACATGAAGTGGGAGGAGAAATATCCTTGGCTAAGATATTCTGTTTCAGAAGATTCCACCTATTGTATGTCATTTAGTAAAAAACAAAAAAACACAATCTTCATAAATGACGGATTTCGAGACTGGAAAAATGCCATTGGAGAGAAGCGGGGCATCATTTCTAACCACAGTTGTAGTCCAGCACACCTACATGCCTCGGAGCTGGCTGAACATTTTATGTCAGTAGCCAGTAGGGCATCAGAAAAGCATTAATTATGTTCTGAGTGATGCATATGCAGAGAAGGTTGGAATGAATCGCAAAGCTCTATTTTCCATTATTGATGTTGTCATTAATCTGTCAAAGAGGAACATAGCACTGCGTGGTGGTAACTGGACAGGAGAAAGTGAAGATGGCAACTTTAATCATTTCCTCACCTGGAAGTCTGCATTTGATCCCACACTGAAACATCACCTTGAGACAGCAGCAAAACATGCCAAATACATTTGTCCAGGGATTCAGAATGAATTAATTGCATGTTGTGAATCTGAGATTCGGGAGGACATAGTAAAAGAAATTCAAAAAGCCAGGTTTTTCACAGTCCTTGCAGATGAATCAATGGATGTGAGCGGGATAGAACAGCTGTCTATATGCATTCGCTACATTAACCATGTTAATGGAGCCGAAATATGTGAGGAGTTATTGGGTTTCTGTCCTCTTGCCAAACAAGCAATTCTCTCTCAGTTGGAGAAGTGGGGTCTCGAGATTGACTATCTCAGAGGACAGGGTTATGATGGCGCCAGCGCAATGAGTGGGCATGTGAGTGGAGTACAGCAACGCATGAAAGAGCTTCAACCCCGGTCCCTTTTCACACATTGTCGAAGCCATGCACTCAATCTTGTGGTAGTCCATGGATGTTCTGACATCCCCCTTGTTAGGAACACCATGGCTACCATTGAGAATATAGCAGTGTTTTTCTCAGCATCTGCTGTCAGAAAACACATGTTACAAGAAGAACCAAAAGGAAGCATGGAAACACACTCAAGTGTCAAAAGGAAAACAGGAGGTATACCACTCACGTCGGACACACGCTGGGGCTCCAGAGGGAAGACGGTGCTTTCCTGGATCACTTCAAATCAGCCCACTCTGCACTCACAGATTTGGAATCAAGAACATCATCAATCTCAAACAAGGCTAACAACCTACGATATAGTATGGAGTCCTTTGACACAATTGTCACGGCTGTCACAACTAACAAAATTCTGGGCTACATCCAGCAGTTGACTAAAGAGTTACAGTCACCTAATATTGACCTTATGACTGCATACAAAGAGGCCAGAGAGGTGGCTCAGGTCATTTCTACTCTAAGGAATGAGGAAGGATTCTGTGATATTTATGCACAGTCAATAGAACTGGCCAGCACCATAGATGTGGTTCCATCAAAAAAGCGAGTTACCAATAGGCAGAAAAACAGAGCGAACACACCCTCACAGTCAATCGAAGAACACTACAGTACAGACTCAATCTGTTCTACCCTTTTATTGACCATGTGACAAGCCAACTGAACACCAGGTTTGTGGAAAACTCTGAGCCAGCCATGCTTGCTACATACCTAATTATGTCAGCTTTGTCCAGACTCACAAAAGACAAGCAAGAAATGATGGTGTCATGGTACAGAGAAGACCTACCTCAGCCAGACTCCATTGACCAGGAGATTCACAGATGGAAGGTAAAGAACCAACCTCCAACACTCCTGGTATCGACGGCAAAAGACACATTGAATATAATAAATGTTCAATACTACCCCAACATCCACTTTATCCTCTCCATCTACCTCACACTTCCAGTGACCACCTGTTCATGTGAGAGGTCATTCTCTGCCTTGAGGCGGCTGAAGACCTGGCTGTGATCCAGCATTGGTAATGACAGGCTATCAGGACTTGCAATGATGCATGTGCATAGGAACAGAGCACTGGATCCTGAAAAAGTCCTCAAACGCTGTGATGCCTCTGGACACAGACGTATAGTTTTGGCATTTGATAGAAAATAACGTGACAATGCTTAAAAATGTGGCTTTGGATAAAAACGTCTAACCTGTAATGTAATAATCTTATCTTTAAAATGTCTTACTCAAAAGGTCAGGTCAGAGATTATAGAGAAAGATTATTGGTATTTAATCTTTAAAACAAAAATGCCCCCCTCCTTATTTACATCCTATGTTCACTTTACCTCAGTCATCTGTAGTGTCTTTGCAGCTGCTCTGTGTTGTGATTCTGTATTTTATGAGTTGGAGAACAGGAGCTTGCTGTAAACCAGTTTGATCTTTTTCGGTCCAGTTTAAATATCATTGTTACTTTCAATCTTATTTTGCGTAAGAAGGAAATTAAATGACATTAATTTATATATCTTTGGAAGAATCAAGTGCTCATTTGTGTATTTGGCTCTTCAAGATTGCATCGTACCTCTGTATTTTGTTAAAATCAGTGTCTGAGCTAGATCAACTGACCAACCGCCTGCCCCACCCCCACCTGATGTCATTGTGTAGCAGACAAAAATAATTAAGGGTTTAAAGGTGATTGATCCAAGAGTGCCAGTTAAATCAATAAAATGTGAACGTGACATTTTTCTGTGTGAGTGTGTGTATCAACTGATTGTTTTCCAAAGAATAGATTTTCTGCACCGCCTTAGTTCACAAATGATTCTTTAGTTGTTTTGTCTTCTTTTGTGACTGTTCTACAGTGTTGCTATAGTACATGGTGCAAGTGTTTGTCCAACTCTTTAAAGTCAGAACTGCTCCACCAGGTGAACATCTGCTCAAAGATTGTAGGTCAACCCTGTGAGAGACTCTATGAATCAGCTTACCTAAACAAAATATTAACATCATCTGACCCCACCATGTCCTGAACAGTGGATATTCATTGTTGCCATCATATCGAAGATACAGGGTCGCTGTGATTTCATAACGTTAGACTAAAGCACTCCTTTGTGCACCAGTCAATCCTCAAATTAAATACAGAGATGAATCCCAGGTCAAATGTACGTGTTTCTCTTCAGTGAAAATATCTGTCTACTTGGTTGATGTTGCAAATGTTGCTGCTGCGATGCAAGAAACATTTGATCAGACAATAAACTATTATTGTATGGTATTGTGCTGCTGGGGGGGGGGGCAGCATTAGGGTCGGTGACACCAGCAGACTTAACAAACTGATTAAGAAGGTTGGGTCTGTCATCGGCATCAAGCTGGACACTTTTGAAGCTGTGAGAGGAGGAGGAGGAGGAGGAGGAGGAGGGCACCCCCCCCGTACTGAACAAACCTCCCCCCCCCCCTGCAGACAGATACAGGAAAACATTCCTGCCTACTGCCATAACACTTTATAACAAATCACCTCACTTTTATCCATCGCTTCACTTTGGTTAACTGGAGTGTAAATTCACACTGTACCTTTTACATTCATATTTAAGTTAATATTCCATTCCTCACACACTGAATGTAAATAATATCCCGCTTTTTATTGTTTTAACTGAAATAGTGACTTATTTGTCAGATAGTTTATAGATTTTTTATTTTCACGGTCAATATTTTCTACTCTCTAATGCCGGTTTATTTATATTTTGAGATGTTTATATTTTTGAGTTGTTTATTACTACTCTTTTAATTTCTAATTATGTGCAATGCCTTGTTTTTGTATGCTGCTGCGATGAAAACATTTCCAAAATGTGGGATCAATAAAGTACATCATTATCTTATCTTATGCTTGCTCCATTAGCCACACAGACTTTGGTCATGGGAAATATCTTGGTCCAAAGTAAAGCTTTAAGCATGTTTTGGTATTGTAAATAAGCTTGTGTTAAGATCAGCGAGGAAAAGACCCAATGCTCTCTTTTAGTGCTGCTTCAATGAGGTCTTACAAACAAGCCTTGTGAGTTTCACGCTCCTCTTAAAATAGAAACAGAAACATGAATAGATTGTTTATTCATTTCTTGTGGGATGATGTAGCAGAGTGAGAACTGCGTGGCAGGCTTCTTAAAAGGGTAATCTGATGGAATACCATTTAGGGATTATCTTTAATTTCAGGTTGTGCCCGGCTCACAGCAGCGTCTGTCATCAGAGTCCCTGGTCTGAGATCAGCTCCTCCTCCACACTGTCATTACAGGATGACAGCACGTCTCTTTTTAGATACCCCTAAACTCACCATGATGCTTTAATATGACATTCAGACTAAATCTGCTGACAGCCTTTCAATGTTCCACACAATTTCCCTGGTGTTTTTATTTTAGATATGACATTTTATATGTACCGTCTATTTTCATATTTTACCTGCACAAACTGATGCATTTCTTATTTCTGGATGTTGTCACAGTATTTCAACTTGAACTGATGTAACATAGTTAAACGTGTGTTAGTGCTACATTTCAGTTTAAGGACTCAGAAGGGTGTGTTTAGTTCAAGGACATTCTGCCGGCATTTGGCTAAGCAGCAGAAACAAATATTTGGCTTACTTTTTAACACAGCATTAAATCATTTCCAATATTTGAATGTTGCTGTTAGGAAAGCATGCTGAGATTTAAGGTGGGACTGATATGTCAAACATGAAATAGAAAAGTATCTGGGGCTAAAAGTTGATCCCGACAAATGCACCTTATCCTCCTGTGTGAGGAACATTGTTGTTTGGCTGTTGGCATTGGCTGTTATAATGAGTTATGATATAATAATCCGTTTTCAAGGATTCACCCGACGATCCAAAGCAGTTATTAACCACAGCTTGTTGAGTTTGTATTATTTCTCTATAACACGCCTCTTTTTCATTACGAATCTACTTAAGTATTATTATTCAATAAATGCATCACGTACAATGTGTCTGAGCGCTAGCCAATGGAAGCAAGAGCATTATAGTGTTGTCACTATGTTACAAAAGTAAACAAAGGAGTCCAATGGAGGCCTTTCACGCAGGGGGGGGGGGAGGAGAGTGTGTGGGAGAGAACTTTGGGATTCTAGCCTTTGCAGACCACATGCACTAAAACCTATAGAACACACTACAGGAGAGGGAACATCACAACAACTATGATATGGCCCCTTTAATGTCATGTTACCTTACTTACATTTGAACCTTTTGTATTCAAACATATCATAACTATGATATACTAACTCTGGTTAGTTAAGGTCCATTTTTAGAGCAAAGTCAATTTCACAGAGCGTTTATCTTCACAGGAAATGTGAGAACAACTGTGACATTTTGCGTGGAACAGAAGAAAAACACTGAAACCCCCCCCAAAAAAACATACTTTGTCCAAAGACATGCAATGTAATGGGTAAACAGTAATAGTCATTTATAATACCAACAGTTATCCGGTTGAGTGTGTACACGGCTGAAGGACAGTGTGTGAAACCAAAGCCCTAAAGCTCTGTAAACAGCTATTAGAAAATAACAATGACTAACCCAAACAGGGCCTGTGATTTAAACAGAAATGAACTGGAACACGCTTCTCGTGCGATGACGTGACGTTCTGACGTATCAAAGGCTGACAGCAGGAATATTTTTCATATAAACTATAAACATTGTAATAGAGGAGCGTGTTCGCAGTAATATTGCATTAACTTGTGTATCATCAACGTCTAACGGGAAATGTGAAGCTTCGATGCTTGAAACCCGATCTTACGCAAGGCGCTAAAGTGTAAAGTTCAAGGATACAATCGACAATGGACTGCATCAGAACACTCACTCATGATACATCAGCGGTATCATTTCCAAATCTGTATAACTCAGTTTGTCATCAGATTTATCCTGCACAATATTCCATTCAATTCTCTTGACATCTTTGCATGACAAACGCTGGCACAGAGACAGAGCAGACTTTATTAGATTATGTTACTTTGAATGATATCACCTTATTCTGATATAATACAGTCCAATTATGATCAAACAAGATTTGTTTTCTGTACACATATTTTATTTTAATAAACTTTTTTTGTTTGTGACACTTCACCCTCACATTATGACATTGCAATCTGAGTAATCTGCTGTACAGTATGATGGTTCTGTACGGAGGCACAGAGGTGAAAACATGCTACTGTACATGCACCTGACCGTCAGTAACAGTAGTGTATCGGCAGTATGTACTTTCTCTTTCAGGTTTTTGCTTTTTTTGCCTTTTTTTTCGTGAATGCTAATAGGTGTGTATGTTCTACAGCACACAGCAGTTATCCTATTCTAAATCCAACAATAAGTTGTGATCATCCTCATAATAAGAAATAATTGTCATTTTGTTTTACTTAAAGCGGGATTACTCCCCATTTGTATAATATCAATGTATCAGACACAGTATGAAAGGGGTCTCTTGTAGATGAACCTATAGAGACTTATCCATAATCTAACTTTACTTGGTTCACTCTCACGTAGGGCTGCACGATTTTGGGAAAAAATCTAATTGCGATTTTTCTGTCAAATATTGCGATTGCGATTCGAATTGCGATATTTGTTTTTAAGCGTCCCAACGGAAGTTTATTGTAAAATGCGGCCATACCTCCGGCTAGGAAGGTCGTATCAACGTGCTCCCGTCTCTAGCACCCCCGCAGCCCGAGCTACGAGTGAAAGAACTAAACTTACATGAAACTTCCCTTGGGTTGCTTTAAAGTCAAGCTTCAGTTTAAGATTCACCCTGTGATAGAAACATGTGATGGAGCATTACTAACCTGACTCAGATGGTTGGTTTCACCAAAGCATCTAAAGCTCCATTGGAAGCCATTTGGAAAGGGCAGGCACTTTCAGAAGCACTTGGCAGGTGATTGGATCAATCTGTCTATCACCTTCTATCATGGGCCACTTCTGATTGATTAACAATGGCTGGTACATGTGGAGCACAGCACTTCTGATTGGTTTGGATGACTGATACACAAGAAGAAAACAAAAAAAATTGTTTAAAAAAAAAATTGTAACATTTTTTTTAAAATAAAAGTTACAAAAAATCGCAGGCTTTGCGATTTGATAATCGCATCATTTCAAATCGCGATTTTGATTTAAAATTGATTAATCGTTCAGCCCTACTCTCACGGCTCTCATAACGGAGGAGACCAAAGTCAGAGCTATTAGAAGTACTATTGGACCTACATTATTCATATGGAAACAAACATACCCTAAATGAATGCTACTGTTGGCTGACAAGTTCCCTCGATTTGTCTTTTTAAGATTAGGTGGAAGTGGCAGTGCATTTCATTGGATGTTCTTTCGTGTCAGTTGAAGAAATGTAGGTTTACTTATTTTTGTTACTAAAATGAACTTCATGTTAGATTTCAGAAATCATGCTTCATTCTACGAGACCATGATCATTGAAGCCAGGCTGATGACACATAGCTTTGGTGACCCTCTTTTATCACGCTTTCTTGAATCTTTTTTGTCTTGAGTCATGGCTTTGTAACCAGACCCTGAAAAAGAAAATGATTCGGAACTACTTTTGTACCTGCAGCTATGGCACTACTAAACAAAGCTAGGACATTCTAATAAATCATAGTCTTTATTACATTTTCACTTATATTTATTGGAATCTTGAAGATACCATTTTTCTATTTTGTATCTCCAGTGTTTGTGTGTAATTTAAGCCTACCAGTGCTTGTGTTTGTATGTTATTCCTATACAGTAATACATCATTGTTTATTTTTAGAATGTAATTTTTCTAGACGCAACTATTTGCAGAAGCTTATCCTATGGAAGTGTTCTAGTTTCCCTGAATCGAATTCACCAAAGAAGACACTAGCCAGTCTCCAGCAGAGCCTGATGGATCCAGCACACACACACACACACACACACACACACACACACACACACACACACACACACACACACACACACACACACACACACACACACACACACACACACACACACACACACACACACACACACACACACACACACACTCATCCTGTGCAGTGACCATGTTAGGCCCTCACTATAGTTGATTCTACTACAGGACCCTATCTGTTTCATCACGTTTGTTCCTGTTTTCAGTACAGAACTATTCTCAATGCACAGACCTTGTATGCACTTTGTTAACCTTTCCTACCATTCTCCCATTTCCAAAAAGGAAGGTTTCCTCCACCTCTAGCAATTTCCTCTCTTGATTACAGTGTTTGGTTAAATTGCTACAACTGCTTTGAAAAATAAGTGATGTTAAACTTTGCTTTATGTTGGTAACATTCTCAAAAACTAGTTGAGCGGATTAAATGAACATTGTTCAGCGTTGGTTGTATAAAGACGAAGAACTCACTCCAAGCACCCTTAATTCTCATTTTCATTTCTGGCAGGTTTTATGGCGATCCTTGTGCTGTGTGATCATTTTGCAGCATCTCACGCATATCCTGGCAGAGTGTCAGTGAATACCTGCAGGCAGCTGCTGACTTGTGCCAAAGCCAGATGGCTGGTCAGAACCCGTTTGAAGCGTATTGCTGTTTTGCCAATAGTTTTAATTTCTAAGAACCCAGCCCTCACTAAGTGCAAATAATGCTAATCTGCTGGTTCTGTTATGAGCACAGTGGGGTGCTTCTTTCTGCTGTAAACACTGATCAAAAGGAAAGCAGCGGTGAGGGACTCGGAGCGGACATTCAGCCTCAGGGATTCCCTCATTTGGCAGAAGCAGCGCTGCCTGGGAGACTGTCCACAGGGAGACATAAACCACACTGAGGAGAACAAAGGTCACGACTCAGAGACCAAGGTCTAAGCCCCCCACACTATTCAGCCATGGTCATCGTCTTGCTCACTCTTTGGCACCCCTGATCCCAACAAGCTCCCAGCTACAAGTTAGTAACTGAACTCTGTCATGTTGTGCTGCTCCTGCCTCCTGCAAACACTAGACAAAGTCCCAACGCAGGCCCCCCCTTTCACATGTCTCTCCCCGGTCCCTAAGTGGTGTAACAATGCCAAATGTATGCCAAATGTTTCTCTTTAATGGCGGGTAATTTATAGACACTGGCAGAAGCACATTTGGACTTGTGGCCAGAGGTGTTGATTACCCTTTTTATCTGGCCGTTTGTTTGGGAGCATGATCAAAGCCATCACCCGTTAGCGATCATGTGCTTTCCCCCCACCCCCCCCCACCCTCTGCTAAAAACGTTGGCACACAGCCATGCATCGGCCTACTTTTCTTTGTTTTATTACTTCAAAAGGTTGTGCCTCACCCCATTCATCACAGAACACTGCTCCCGTCAAAGCTGTAACAGAGTCAAATTGTTCAGGCATTTGGGCGTCTAACAAAGCCGGCGAGCATCTCCATATCTGATGTAACTCAAGGAGGGATAATTCAACACTCGAGCTGTCTTTGATCTGTGATCTGTGCCGTATCTCTACCCACACTCACCTCTGCATCACACCTTGTTCATGCTTTTGATATCTCATCTGCCCATTGGAACATATCACTGCTAATTAGCATGGTGATGTGGAATATCCCTCAATAACACCTTTGATTTCCACTGTCTGAGAGGTCACTTTCATATAGGAACATGTTTGATTTTTTGCTTTTATGTCATTGGATTTTTGTCTTCATTTATTTTTCATTAACTTGTAATCTATTTATTTTAGTTTCATTATTTTCTATCTGTTTTACTCTGTGTTTTTATCTTCAGATGCTGTTGATTAGTTGACTTGCTCTTTGTGAGTTTTTTTATGTAAAAGCACTTTGTAACTATGTTTTGAAAAGTGCTCTATAAATCAATGTTATTATGATTATTATTGTTTACTGTTCATGCTCCTCTCTGTTTTGAAAGGCTCACCATTTCACAGGAAGGTCCGAATGGAAGGTATCCAGAGTTTGCAGGGTGGGGGGTTCAATTCATGTTTCCCTAACCCTCAGATGATTCAGCAGTAAATATATGTTTGTATTGATAGATAATGTGATTCTACTGAAGTTGGGCTGTCATTCAATGGTAATTAAATGGTCTCATTTAATGTTCTCTTTTTTCAGAATTCACTGACATTCAATAATTACAACTTTTACTTTCTTTTTTTGGTTTGGCCTTTTTTTCCGTGAATGCTAATAGGCTTGTTTAACTTATGGCTGACAGCAGTTAAAGGTGGGGTATGTAATTTATTTCAGATACACCTTTTGTTATATTCCATGGAATGCTCTAACATCCCGATAGCAATGAATATCCAATTTTTTAAATCCATTAAAAAATGTCATCTGTGGAAGCCGTAGCGCTGTAAAAAGCACGACCATTCATTTTAGCCGGCCCGGCTAAAGTAACTGGATGGCCTACCTGCCTGTCAGCCTTCCATCTGTGCACAAACTTATCTCGTGCCCTCATTGGTCATGTGCGCGTTCGTGTGTGTTGGAGGAGGGGCTCTGTAAGGAAGTGGCAGATTTGTTTTCCGGCTGTGTATTTTCAAATTCTAGCGATCTCGAGCCGGTTTCTCCAACATTACCTACCCCACCTTTAAGGGTAAAGATCTCTCTCTTTACGAAACACACCATTTTTTTTTTTTTTAATGTACCTTACCAAACTGAGATGGGCTATAAACCCCTATTTTTATGACAACAATGTATCGAATTATTATAATAAATTATGAATGGAAATATTTTTCTATATCTTAACATATAATAGTAAACAAAGTGTATATATATATATTTTAATTAATTGTATTTGTTTGTTGTATTTCTTACTTTTTATCTTTAACTGTTTTTATGTATGCACCTTATACACCAAGGCAAATTCCTCGTATGTGTAAACCTCTTGGCAATCAACCTGATTCTGACTCTGATTCTGATTTCAGATGACAATATGAAAGATGCATATAAAGTAGGCATTTCAAGAAATCCCCTAACCCTCCGATGACTCTGTTCTGGAAATATTTGATGTGGGTTGGAGGGTTCTTTGAAAGCGGCGCTGCGGCTGGATGGATTTGAGCTTATTTATCTTCCTGTTCTGCCGGCTTTGTGCAATGTTGGCTGTGAAGGAGAGGCGCATGAGGCGGAGGAAGCAGCACCGATCCTGAAGCTTAATCCGATGAGCTCACACTCAGCATGTTCCTCTCGTGAGTTCTGCATGACTTGCGCTGCCCCCAGAGATAAAGGACGGATAGGGTGCTGCTGTCCGCATGGAGGGGCGGGTAGCGTGGTCGGGGAGGGTTGGGGGGGGGCTGTTACAAGGAGGTGGGAGGGAACGGGTGGAGAGTTGGGGTAAGGCTGTGGGGAAAGGGGCGGAGAGTGGACACACTAAGGCCTCTGTGTGCATGTGTGGGGGAGTCTCTTCATCCAGCACCTCTCCCGCCCTCGGACTCTGACCTCTTTGTAGGATTCATATTAAAAACTCCGGCCCTGTGAAGATGACCCCCCGAGACTAATCCTGTGACCTCCAGCGCATTAAAGTGACCGTTAGTGGACATGGCAAGGACAGTCTGTCATTTTGGACTCCCAGCGGAAGCATCGGCGGTGTGTGCGTGTGGTCAGTGTTTGTGAGCGAGAGCAAGGTGGGGTGCGGGGTCTGTTTGTCATGGGGGGGGCGTTATTGGGGGATTGCGTGCAGCATAGCAGGATGAATGTAGGTGAAGCCTGATCTGAGTGAAGGGGAAGGTTTGGGACGTGATAAATGTATTATAATAATGCAGCAGTTCCAATGTGTCAGCATTATGTTTGTTGTCTGCTTGACGTACAATGACGACACACACATTTAAATTAAGAACTTAAAAGAGAACTTTGCACATAAATGCTTAACCCTCATGTGTGTGCGTTTCTCCCCCTCACTTTGGTGTCCTTGGTCAAATGTGACTGGTCTGTTTTAACTGCTCTTACATTAACACAAAAAACATGAATCATCACCACACATTAAACACCGTTTTAAACGTTAAACACTGTCAGAATACCGGATTATTTGAATTGATTTAAAAATGTAAATGTTGTAGATTTGGTGGTGTACTATCTGATAATCTAGAGTTACTCACTCATTTCCTATGGCAGTCATTTTTGATCGTGAACATCATAGGTCTTACAAAGTTGACTAAACCACTCAAAATTAAATTAAAGTGGTGATGGAAAAATGTATATGTTCAAATGCCCACTGTGGACGATATCTTTAGGCCTTGAAGCAATCAAATGTAAAACACCATATTTATGATTGATGAAAGTAGTAAACCGGTCAGATGATCCGAACACACGAGGGTTGAAAGAGAACTCTTCACATAAACGCTTAAGCTCAGTTTATCAAAGCAGAGTTTTCAGAACTTCCTACTGAGTCATCCATAAATGTGACTTTCCAGCAACAGCAATCGGGGAACAACCTCACTATCTGGAGAATAAAACAATCTTAGTCGGTAGCTTACAGGCTTTTTAAAAAGTGCTCAGATCTGAGGGAATCCTTTATAGCTTCCGAAGTCTGTCACCAGCCAGCCATTTGGTCGGCAATGTTCAATGACAGCTCAAAGCACCGACTTGTTGTCTCTGGGACCTGTGGACATCTTCTGAGGCTATCCGAGGCCACTTTATGTGGTGATAAAAAAAAGGGCCTAATAAAGCCTGCTCACCAGCGGCAGATCCTCCCAACGCAGCAGTCCTTGTTAATCACAGCAAACAGTTGGAGATCCTTTCAAAGGGGATTATATCAGGGTCAGGAGCATTAGGACCTTAATTACCCCTGACATAATGTTTGACCATTCTGTTACCACCGGGGAGGGCAACACTTATTAAGGGGACATGGGCCTAGGGGTCACCAGGGTTAATCGGGTCAACAGTGCAAGCACAGCCCTATCCCAACCCCCCCACCCCCCCCACCAGCAAGCTTCTTCCACATTTTGTCAAACTACGGAGCCTCCCTCCAGTAACAGCCCTGAGCCAGGAGACGGATCTGGTGAGTTTAGGAGCTGGAAGATGTAGGCAGGGATGAACCATCAGCTTTGTCCAGCAGGGCCGAGCCATGCCGTGCAGACACATGCTTTGGGGGACCTGCTGCCAAAGGGTCAGAGGTCGCTGGTTCTAATCCTAAAACTAGCAGGATACATCTGCACTTGAGAGCAATGCATATTGGTTTCATACATGTGGACATTTTAAATACAACTGAAGACACTTCTTTTTAGATTTTTATTAGCGACAGCCCCCTCCTTAAAAATCTATACGTTTATTATTGATTTTTTGATTTTCTAGATATATATTTTTTTTGATTTTATACTTTACTACCGACATTCCCTCTTAAGCTGGTTTTTTATTTTGTATTTTGCCTATTATTTATTTTTATTTTATTATTTTATTTGTTTTTGTATTCTTTGATTTATTCATTTATTTTAATTTTTTTCATATTTGAACTTATTTATTCATTGTGTCCTTTTGTATTCCTTTATTTGACAGAGAGGGCTCATTATTTATTTTATAGTATTGCATTTGTATTATCATATCTTTCCCCTCCTTTTGCCCCTTGAATTGTTATAATTTCATGTTCTTTATTTAAATGTGTATGGTGTGCCATGTTGTTAAAGCACTTGGTGTATGAAGAGTGCTATACAAACAAAGCTTTATTATTATTTTCCTGAACACAAGGAACCAAGCTTCAATCTGACTTCAGTGAACAGAAAATACATGTGTTGACTTCTCAGGTCACCAAGGGCCTCACTTGATACATATTCCGCAGACTAAATGTTCTGATAGTGTGAAGTGAATCTGCTATAGGGTCCTTGTTAGAGAACTGTGTCTAGGAGATTCCGCTTCACTGTCCCCTTACATAATCCTCCCTGTAGCCGGTCCTCACAATGTATTAGAAAGGCTCCATTAAGAGTCAGTAGACAACATTGACTGTTAACATTTAACTTAGTGTCAAATTATTTTATGATGATGTAGTGTACACTGTATATGCCACCCTCCCCGCTGTGCTACACTTAGTAAGAGAACATACGTCTTGTTAAGTTGGGTCAGCAGGATGTCATTTGCAAAACATGTGTCTGCACAGAGTCTACACACCAACAAGTGTGCAAACTGTTGATGTGTGATACTTGTAATTCAAGGAGCTGATTTGTTTCAGCCAGTGGCTGGCTAATTACCCCTTCCTGTGAAGGAAGTCAAACAATGAAACCATTTCCATCTGTAATCAATAAGACATTTTCCTTATAATGCATTCAGTGCACAGCCTCGCACAGGGCGGAGTGAGAGGTGGGATGCAATCAACAGATGGGAAAGCATTAGCCCCCCCCCCACTCCTCTCTAATCACTGGTCTGTATCAGACACCTTCATGTTGGCAGAGCCCCTGTTCAGATATTCAAATGTCTTACCTAGCTCACAAGTGTGTAAAGTACAACTCAGTGTAATCACCGATGATGCAAAAGACTCTCAGCTCTCACTCTAATATCTCCAGACACACAGTGGATAACACAGAAAACAGAATTAAGCTTGTGTCCTGTATCTCTTACACGTGTGACTTTACAGCATGGACACATGAGCAGAGGCAAAGGACCGAGAGGATACATGGAATCAGTCACAACATCCAGTCTGTGGGCGTCTGCAAAACACACACATTCTCATGTAAACACCACCCTGTGCTGTGTGACAGGGGAGGCTTTATTTAGCTGTTCTGTTGCTGTTATATCAGCTTAATAAATGTCTGTGGTCACCTGAATTGAAAGAAATAATCTTTGATTGACACGGTCCTCCTTTCCGGCTACATTCCAGGACACTTGGATTGACACATGGGTAATTGTCCAGAAAGATTTTTATCATCTGATATTATCCCTATAATCATCTGAAACTGAAATGATCTCGACAAATCTCACATAACTGTATTAGGTTAGTTGAAAATAATAATGCAAATTGCGTGGAAGTCGGAAACAGTACCGAAGGAGTGGCAGACCGGGGTGGTGGTTCCCCTTTTTAAAAAGGGGGATCAGAGGGTGTGTGCCAATTACAGAGGCATCACACTACTCAGCCTCCCCGGGAAAGTTTACTCTAAGGTACTCGAAAGGAGGGTCAGGCCGATTGTCGAACCTCAGATTGAGGAGGAACAATGCGGATTCCGTCCTGGTCGTGGAACGACGGATCAGCTTTTTACTCTCGCAAGGATCCTGGAGGGGGCCTGGGAGTACGCTTATCCGGTCTACATGTGTTTTGTAGACTTGGAGAAGGCGTATGACTGAGTTCCCAGGGAGTTACTGTGGGAGGTGCTGCAGGAGTATGGGGTGAGGGGGTCTCTACTCAGGGCCATCCAATCTCTGTACTCCCAAAGCGAGAGCTGTGTCCGGGTCCTCGGCAGTAAGTCGGACCCATTTCCGGTGAGGGTTGGCCTCCGCCAGGGCTGCGCTTTGTCACCAATCCTGTTTGTAATATACATGGATCGGATTTCGAGGCGTAGTCATGGGGAGGGGGTCTGCAGTTCGGTGGACTAAGGATTGCACCACTGATTTTTGCAGATGATGTGGTTCTAATGGCTTCATCGGTCTGCGACCTTCAGCACTCACTGGATCGGTTCGCAACCGAGTGTGAAGCGGCTGGGATGAGGATCAGCACCTCCAAATCTGAGGCCATGGTTCTCAGCAGGAAACCGATGGACTGTCCACTCCAAGTAGGGAATGAGTCCTTACCCCAAGTGAAGGAGTTCAAGTATCTCGGGGTCTTGTTCTCGAGTGAGGGAACAATGGAGCGTGAGATGGGGCCGGAGAATCGGAGCAGCGGGAGCGGTACTGCAGTCGCTTTACCGCACCGTTGTGACGAAAAGGGAGCTGAGCCAGAAGGCAAAGCTCTCTGTCTACCGGGCCATTTTCGTTCCTACCCTCACCTATGGTCATGAAGGATGGGTCATGACCGAAAGAACGAGATCGCGGATACAAGCGGCCGAGATGGGTTTTCTCCGCAGGGTGGCTGGTGTCTCCCTTAGGGATAAGGTGAGAAGTTCGGTCATCAGGGAGGGACTCGGAGTTGAGCCGCTCCTCCTTCGCGTCGAAAGGAGGTGGTTCGGGCACCTAGTTAGGATGCCACCTGGGCGCCTCCTTAGGGAGGTGTTCCAGGCACGTCCAGCTGGGAAGAGACCAAGGGGTAGACCTAGAACCAGGTGGAGGGATTATATCTCTTCGCTGGCCTGGGAGCGCCTTGGGATTCCCCAGTCAGAGCTGGTTGATGTCGCCAGGGAAAATAAAGTTTGGGGCTCTCTGCTGGAACTGCTACCCCCGCGACCCGACCACGGATAAGCGGGAGAAGATGGATGGATGGAAAATAATAATGTTAAGGTGAACCTACATTTTTTATTGAAACTTCATATTATTGATTTCAACTAACCCAATACAGTTATATGACACTTGTTGCCAAAATGCACTTAATAAAAGTCAACGTTTTAGTTTTTTCAGTGTATGATGAAGAGAGCATTATATCTAATACAAACCCAAGCACTCTGCAGCTGCACTCTAACACACTAACTTAAAGGATATACAACGATGCCCTTACGAGGTCCTGCTGTTTGCCTCTCAAGGTAGAGTGTCTTCAATGATCTTATAGGGCCAAATAGCATTTGAGTAAACAGTCTTTTGTTCAGTGCCATGCTCCACTAGGCGAGCACAATATCTCCATCAACACATGCACATACACATGATCCCCAGCACCACAACATGTTGTCCGCCTGTCAACGGGCTGCTCTCGTGTGTCAAACAAAAAATGTGTGACTACGTGAATCTCTGAAAACAAAATAAAAACACTCCTCCCTTGACATAAGTGGGAGCACATCATTGGAGGAGTTACTGTAGCTGTATGGGAGGATTGAGAAAAGGATTATGGAAAGGTAGGGAGGGCTGGGAGGAGGAGAATGGAGAGATGGTAATCTGTAATTAGTTTGTAATTGCATCTTAAATGGTACACTTTGCCATTATTCTACGATCCACGACTGACAGGGGTCTTAAAGCCACTTTGTGATGGTTTTCACATAAACATGGAAAAACATGACATATGATTTAAGACCCATTAATACCTGTCCTTTAACACATGTTCATGAGTCTCTACAATTATTAACATGACCTCATGGTTTGCCTTTTATCTTTTCAGTTGTTGCTACTTAATGTTCTCAATGTCTTTCAAGAACAAAGCGCTGACATAGTAATAAAAACAAACGTATAATAGTAATGAAAAACCTTTAACAGTGTAGCTAATTTACATCTACAGGGCTGGTCTCATTCCAACAAGTCTGCATACTGACCAACACATTACATTATTTATCATTGCCTTCAAAAACGACGTAACCAGACTAATAGTAGATTTTTGAGGCCAATACTGATTTTCCTATTTGGCAGATTTGAGTTTGTGTTGGTTATTACACACAACATCAACACACATTTCAGATAATAGTTGTCTTTTTAAATCAGATACATTCTGATCAGGACATTTTACAGTAATTTAACTAAGCAGTGTTTTACATTTATCTCAGCTAACACATAATAATACGAAATACCTTTATACGAAATATCTGCCACCCTAACCCTAAAACATTTTTTTATTTCTTCAACCATTGTTGACTAACTTTAACCAAGTCTTTATTATTGTTGCCTTAATGACAAGGGTCATCGTAACTTAATGAAATAGTAATAATATTTATCTAGCCTTAACTATATACTTATTTAAACACAAACCACCATCTTTACTTAACCAATTTGTGTTTAGCTTAAACCTAGTGTAGTGACAGATTTTTCAACTGTCATTTCTAGATATATACATAAACCAAAAGTTGCTGTCCTGGCGATATGGCTCAGATCAGAAAACATTCAATGTGTGTTTCTAGAGAGCGTAGACAAACTATTCCGTTGTTTCATTTGGACCACTATGTATATCCCTCACAATTTGTTAACTGTTATGTTTATAGTTGTCTTTTTCATGCATATTTACATAAAACACAACATCCTTCAACAACCAGCCCAGCGGACCAAACGCACTTGAATCCTTGAGATCAGACCAGATCAAAGTTGACCGAGGAAGTTGGTCTATAAACTTTGATGGACCGTTTGAGAAATAGTCAAACCATGTCAGGTTTGTCTGACCTGGGTTTTCAGTATCAACAGTGGTAGTTTTCCTTTGAGAAATGCCAACATTGACTTGTAGGGTAATGGAAAACAAAGAACTGGCTTTCAGGTCAAAGTCGAAGCCTTGGTTTCTCCTCTTCAACCAAAACTCCTCACTAACTAAGAAGGTCAACATTGTTTCTGCACAACCCTCTCTCACATGATGTGCCAATACTTTAACGCAAAATGGTCATCAACAATATCCAAAGTTGGACATCTCAACATTACCTTACTTAATATGGGGCTCTCTACTTCATCCATTGGCACAGAACGCTGGCATTACACCGTGTCTACCGAGGAGGCATAGCATGTGCAGTAGGTGAGCAGATTCAATGCTGCACTGAACCAACTGAAGCGTTGACTTTAATTAAATGTCAACACATTTCACATAACTGTCTTAGGTTAGTTGAAAGCAATAATATTAAGTTTAAATAAAAAACATTAGTTTCAACTTAATATTATTGCTTTCAAGTAACATACTACAGTTACGTGAGATTTGTCCTAATACATTTAATTAAAGTCAACCTTTCAGTTTTTTCAGTGCTGTATTTGCACTTTCCAGGAAGTGTTCAAATGCCGTATTGAGTTTGGTCAACACTTAATTACTGTAGTTGCAGCACCTAGCTGGCTATGTTATTCTGTTTATCAGCAGATTTACTTGAAAACTAACAGCCAACAGTACATTGGTACAGTAACAGTTGAGTGTATAGCATGGACCAAGTAGCAGAATGTTGTCGCTGATCTGAATCACAGAGCAGATTCAATATTCTTATTCACTCCTGGAACAACCTGGGCGGAGTTCTACCAGACCTCCTCCCCATGAAGATTTGTGGCTCCATAGAAACGTCATGTTACTTTCACCTTTGCTCCAGACAGACAGTAGTCATAATTCACAGAACTGCTAGAGGTCCATGTCAGTTAAACACAAACATTGCTCATACTTCAGCATCTGACAGATGATTGACACGGTTGTTTTTTCGGGAACTCCATGTCCTCAGCAGAAATCAGGCCTGTCAATCCACAACAAGCTGCCTTTCATCCCACTTTAAGAAAGGCTGTCCTTTTCCTACAGAGGGAGGTTATGACCTGGTTTACGATAATGATTCCTGAGGTGCAGTAACAACAAACGTCTGTAACCCTACACTGTATGTACACAAGCTAATTTATTGATAGTGCCACATTTGAGGGACACAGTGTGTGTCCAGTCTTTCCTTAGTCAGTCTTCTGGGAGCAGGCAGCATTTCAGTTTCATATTTTTAAATGTGTGCTGTCACAAAGTGCAAACAGCGTACTGTTGTTTAAGAAGCTTGATGTTGGAATGCCCTTCCAGACATTTGTCAGGGAATCAAAATGAATAAACGTTTGTATAAACCTAGCAATCAGGGACGGGAAAACACTTGTAACTTTTATGACGGTGCCACGGGGGACATTGCCAACATACAAGGCATTCATCACAGCCTCAGGAGCAGTTACAGAAAAACATTTCCCCCTAGTGAAAATGACAAGGGTGCTAAATGTGCACAGTAAGGTGCTGTTTTAGACGCTGCTTTACGGCCTCCCCTGAGATTAACATGAGACATGGTGGCTACAGGGCACAATGAAATAATGAACAGAAACTCACGCTGCGTTCAACTGAAGCATTTATTTCCACAAATGGCAAGACAAGAAGAGTGGAGCTTTGACTCTTGTCCTCATAAATCTATCACTGGATATGTTAAGTGATCCTAAAACAGGCATGTTGGTGTGCTTTACGGTAGTTGGTGATGCTAGAAAGAGGCAATTTGAGAGGCAACTAAATTGAGGATTGTATGGACTCTGGTCTGCATGGTTTTATTGCAACAGTTACAAATAAGCATGCTAATGTTTCCAGTGCCACATTCCATACTGTACAGGTTCACAATGGAATAAATCACATTAGCAATATTAATCTCTGTATTATAAATTCCTAATGGGTTTTGTGAGGCCAAAACCAAATCACATTTTGTCTTCAGGTTTTCCTTGTAAGTTCACGGGCCAAGAAAACGTAAGAGTGTTAGAGAGAATGAACATAGTGTCCGCGTGCTTGGCACAGGCAGCAATACATATTTGTTAGGAAAATCCGTCTGATGGTAAAGCTCAACACTTGTTGTAAGTCAAACACTGAACAGCTAATCCGAGGAAGATGTACCGGATACTACAACAAAGACCTGAGCATAAAGCATCTCTGCAAGACCACTCCATCACATGATCCTGCTATTATACTGTATAGGACCAATAAACAATACCTGACATACTTTCATCTTGTCCTTATTTCTGTGCATGTCAGAGTTAAAAGAACCTCTTTTGAACTGCTGCCATTTTAATCATTTAAGCACTTTTATAAACCCTAACGCGATAGTCAGCAAACTCAGTAAGACACATCAAAGTCTGTTTCTGACAGCTTTTTAAGGGTTCTCTTAAACATCAGAACTCATCCACTTGGTAAATGCTGACAGACATAAAATGAATATATCAGGCAAGGCAAGTTGAGGCAAGTTTATTTATATAGGATTTCAACACAAGGTAATTCAAAGTGCTTTACAAAGTATAAAAGCATTGAGTTATAGAGCAATAGAAACACATTATGGAAACGACATTTAAGTACATTTAAAGTCATTAAAAAGCCAAGAGAGTTAAACAAGCTCAAATATAATCAGACAGGTATTAGTATTAAAGGGACAGTGCACTGTAAGATAGGAATCGTTTTTTGTTATCGAAAGCAGCGGTAAACATAAAAATATTTTAAAAGTAGTAAGAGTGGCAGCGGACCTGCAGGTTTCTGGGAGTTTGTTCCAGATATTTGGAGCATAATAACTGAACGCTGCTTCTCCATGTTTAGTTCTGACTGGGGACAGAAAGCTGACCAGTCCCTGAAGACCTGAGAGATCTGGATGGTTCATAATTTAGCAGGAGGTCAGAAATGTGTTTTGCCTCTGAACCATTCAGTGATTTATAAACCAGTAGCAGTATTTTGAAATCAATGATTTGACACACAGGAAGCCAAGACATCAAAACTCAAGGGATGTGATCCACTTGTTGCCGCTGCTTTCACTGATGAGATGGAGATGACCACACAAGCTAATGTTGCCTTATGAAACATTCATTTAAGACTGTTTCTTACTCAGGTTATTTAAGTTGTGAGATATCAAAATCTGAGATGGAAACCTGGCTGGTATTTGCATCAACTAAGAGAACCAGGTTTAAACTGAACAACAGGGAAAGAGTTCTCAATGCTAAGTTTCACTACCTCTGGCTCGGTTTGTTTGTCAGCAGGAACAACAAACTAGCATGATTTTCATTTGAACTTGGTGGAAGGGTGTAGCATGGTCCGCAGAATCCTTTACATTTGGGAGCAGATACTAATCACAAGGCAGATACACAAAGTAAAGTACTCTTACATGGTGTATACTTACTTTATACATTTCCCACTCACTGCTGTTTTCTTCTGGAAAACACCACTACTGACAGTATTAATGGATGAGGATGGCAAAGTGTCTGTTAATACAGTTAGTACAGTAGCCTACATCAGTTTCAAATACGGCACCATTTTGCTTCTTCCACCTGACAACGCCTGGACAGAACTCTCGGACGTCCACAGCCTTCAACATGTCACATCAGGCACAGGTGAGAGACAAAAGGCCGGGGAGGAATGTACAATCGCAGAGCGAGCAGGAAAGAGGGAGAGATTGAGAGAAAGCCCTATTTTTCTCTGTATGCTTTTCATAAAGGCCAGCTCTCTGATTGCCAGTGACAAAGTGACAGGGCTTTTATGAGCGCTGCGTGGGTCCCCGCCCTGGTTTGTGTAGCCAGGCAGTGATAGCAGTGCCCATTGTTGGGCTGCGGCTATTGAGAGGGGAGGGGCCGGCCCTGCTGCCCGCCCTGTGCAGTGTGTTGGCTGAATAGGCAGCTAAGGTGTCCATGCCCCCCCAGTGCCCCCCAGTGCCCTTCAGTGTGGGAAAGCTGGTGCACCTGCAGCATCTTGACAGCGGCCGACAGGATCGCGTGCTAGCGTTGGACGCAGAGGGCAGCACGGGGTGACACAGCGCTGACGGGGGGGAGGCAGGCGTGTCACACCCCCATGCTGTGTGAACATCTCCTGTCAGAGATCAAACGGATCAGGTTCACATGCACCCTAACGTATAGTACATGCTGCATTGTGCATCCAACGCTGTGCACACAGACACCTGGTTTAAAGAACCCTGAATGTATACCGCTGCAACAAGATGCTCTGTACAGGACAATAAGTGTACAATCACTATCACAATCAGTGCACATGTATACATGCTATACAACAAATCACAGCACATAAAGCAACCAGCCCATAATGCTTTTGTAAACTAACACACAAATCAGATAAGATTCTGTTCCAAAAGCTCTTGGTTTATACCTGATATATCTTACATATTTAACCGTGCGTGCACACATATCTGTATATGTGCATTCACCGGATCAGAATTGAACTCATGTTATTTCAGTTTTTTTAATTTACACTGTTAATACATGTTTATTCTTATTGTATTATAATTGTTTTTTACTTTTCTTATTATTATACCGGTGTATATTCCATGTGTACTATCTGTGTTTCTTTGCTGATTCTGTTGCTGCTATGAAACCTGAATTTCCCTACGGGGATCAATAAAGGTCCTTCTTATCTTATCTTATTGCAAAAATAAAGAAAACTGCAGATAATATTCTTAATTAAACAATACTTAACCAATACTTTAATCATGATGTGCCAACCCTTTGACCAGGTTCAGCAACTTAATAAAATGCCATCAACGCTCTGTAATTCTGAGTGTGGTGCATCAACAGTCTCTCATTTATTGCCTGGCATGTCCCATGTGTCTGTGGTGCAACGCTGCCATTCCTAGCATTCCTCCCTGGAATGCACAAATAGGACCCCACAGAATGGGATCAACACGGCAAAACAAGACAACATTCCTGAGGCAAGTTTTAACAAAAATCACTATGCTGCTTTACATACTGTAAGTAGCACATGCATGGGAGACGTGCACGGTGCTTTTTTAGTAAACAGAGGTCAATACAGCTGAGCTTTTACAGGGGAGCAGCCTTTGTTTTCTAATCTTCTTTAAAAGCAGCATCTGTCTTGTGTTCCATTACCAATGCAATTAATCTGCCATAGTCAGTGTTGGAAGAAGAATTAAGATGTTTTTCTTCAGTAAAATTACCAATACATTATTTTCAAAATATTTAATTATACGTAAAAGTCCTGCATTCAAAATCTCTCTTAAAGGGTGGGGTAGGTCATTTTGGAGAAACCAGCTTGAGTGCGCTAGAATTTGAAAGTACACAGCCGGAACAAATCTGCCTCTTCCTTCAGACTTCCTTACAGAGCCCCTCCTCCAACACACACGAACGCGCACATGACCAATGAGGGCACGAGATAAGTTTGTGCACAGATGGAAGGCTGACAGGCAGGTAGGCCATCCAGTTACTTTAGCCGGGCCGGCTCAGATGATTGGTCGTGCTTTTTACAGAACTACGGCTTCCACAGATGACATTTTTTATGGATTTGTTGTCAAAGCACTTCAGATATTCATTGCTATCGGGATGTTAAGAGCATTCCATGGAATATAACAAAAAGTGTTTCTCAAGCCGGTTTCTCAAACTTACCTACCCCACCTTTAAGTAAAAGTACAAAAGTATTATCAGCAAAATGTACTTCAAGTATAAAGAGTAAAAGTAATAATCCTGCCTTTATGTGTGTATATAATTAAATGTATATATGTGACATTTCTATATATAGTAGCCTATTGTTGCATCAAGTAGCATTTTGCTGCTGTATACAAACAAAGTTCTGATTGACTTTTTGTAAAATATTTAAATAGTTTGACTCTTTTGTTTCATTTTAAGAGATGTGTTGTTAAAGTAGCTAAAGCTGTAAATAAATGTAGTGGAGTAAAATTACACGATTTCCCTTTTAAGGCCGCTACACACCAACCTGAGACCAAAGCACGTGTACCGAAGGCATCCCGACTTTTACGTCCGCTACGTCGGCCGCCTACGAACACACCGCAAAGACTTCAGTCGACGAGTGGCAATAACTGTCCTTACCAGCAGGTAGCGGTAGTGTGTATTCGTCATTCAAAAGAGGCAACAGCCAATCAGAGTGATTTCTTTGGCCGACTTTCTTTGGCCGATTCAACATGTTGAATCGGCCGCGGGAGGTGTAAAAATGTGCCGTAAAGCAACAACGGTGCGGGACACACCAACCTGAGTAGGGCGCCGCGAATTCCCGACTGCCTCTGACGGCCTCTGACTCCCAAAATCGGGTAGGTGTGTCAGGGCCTTTAAATGTAGTGGAGTAGAAAGTACAGTGGAAATACTCAAGCAATGCAAACCTCACATTTATAATTGTACTTGAGTACATGTACTTAGTTACATCCCACTTCTGTCTACTGAAGTTATTACTCGCCATGCTGTCAGAGAGCATCTAACAGAGGGGGACAAAAAGAGAGAAGTAATTCAGTTGGCATGTATTTAGACCTCAGTTGCTCAGGTATGAATGTAATCTGTCCGACGACATGCTGAGATGACTCCTGATTAACACTGATTGGCCGCTGCTGTTTCCCGGGACAAGTGAGCGGCAAAGCCACTCGACGCATGACAAGCAGCTTGAACTAACTTGTTCACTGGGGGGAGCTCCACTGGGTTCACCACAGTGTGGCTGTTGTTCCAGCGCCCAAGGATTACAATTAACCAGCCACTCCTGTCGGGGCTTAATGACCGAACACAGCAGAAGCCAGCAGCAGGGACACTTCCTGAACAGCCCTAATTGGTTCTGGCACAGCAATCCTTAATGTTTATCTCATAGCCAGCTGAGAAAAATCAGCAGTGAAGTGTGAATCAAAACATGTTGATTAGAGGAAATAACATACCTGATGAAAAGGATTATTCCTGCTATCAAGCTCAGCCCCTTGATATTCTAATATCCTGTTCTTCTTGAGGTCAATATTTTAGGATTATATATATGTATATTATACTGCAGTGTTCCTGCTGCACAGATCAGTTACAACACATGTTCTGTCTTACACTGAAGAAACTGAAATGTTGACTTTAAATACATGAATTATGTCAACAAATGTCACTTAGTTGTATAGGGTTAGTTGAAAGCAATACAGTTAAGTTGAACACATCTATATTTAAACTTAATATTATTGCTTTCAACTACTAACCTAATACGGTTATGTGGAATCTATTTACATAATACATTTAATTAAAGTCCACATTTCAGTTTGTTTCGTGTACATGAGGCTTTGGAAATAAATAAATAAGAGGGAATCATGGAATCTCCTTCCATTTATAATAAGACCCAACGCATGTTCAAGCTCAGAGTCAAATGGGGCAGGTGGGGGGGTTGGATGGGAGGTCCAGGGGATTTGGGTAAACCATCTGTTGACCAAAGCTTTTGGGAAAGAGCACTAATATGGATTTAGGATATTATTCTCTCTGCAGGTGGGATTGTCAAAACCCCTGTGGATTTCTCTGTGAGGAGGGGGAATAGAAAAAAAAAAAGATTTCAAAAGAGGGACAAGGCATAATAGATGGAACAAAGATGCTGCATTTGAAAGCTTTTCCCTAATCTCCACAACTCATTTGTAACTCAGCACAGTCAGGTATGAGGGTTCAACAATGGGCGGATAAGCAAAGGAAAAACTCATCAGAGAAACCATGTTTCCGCATTCCATATCCACACAATATTTGTGGTGGCATTTTCCTTCCTGCCTCATTCCAAGCCCAGTCAGAACAGAATAAGAGATGTGAGACCTGGGTGGCTCTCCACATGAACTCCGACAACCATGCAGGGTGGACTCTGGTAAGCCCAGGCGCTGACCCTGTGCCGGGGAGAGAAGGAAGGGACACTGGGAGTAAGAGCGCTCTTTGGTTCTCTAGCTGCCGGGGTTTATTCCAACAGCAGCCGTCTTTACTGGGCTTAACTGTGATTTGCCCCCTTTGCTTACTTGTTTGTTTATCGGATTGTACAACAGAGCTTTAAGCTGCCAGGTGCTTTCACTGCATTACCAGGGAAGATGCACAGCTGCTCACAGCTGCATCAAGAACAGCGAGTGGCTACAAACAGGCTGGATGGATGTTACAAGTTTGTATTAAAATAATAATCTGCTTAAAGTCCCAGACTAGAGGAAACTGACTCCCCTGCGACAGTCAGTTAAATCTGCACCTACAGCATGAATGCCAAAACAAATCATTTAGGGAATTTCTCAAAACTGTTTGGCCCAGGTTCGATTTTTACAAACCCCGATCTAAGCCTCTGAATAATGCATTTGTTATGGAAGCAGATTTGCAGTCTTATGCCACATGATGCCTGGCAAACCTGCCATGACAGGTAAAACGTATTTGGGGTCTCTGGCACAATATTATTATCCTGAGACAGATGTTGAGCAACTGTGAATGCAAAGAAACCCATAAAACAGTTATGTGCCATCAAAGCACTATAATATCAAATACAGACCTGAGCCCCCCTCCCACCACTCCATTTCCCAATCTGAGATACTGAGTGAATTTATCCCAGGAAATGTGTATTATGAGGAACAGATTGTGACATGGTTGTTGACGCAGAGCCTTGCGGGAGTATGACTGTCTGTTAACTACTGTTTACATCAGAGAGCGACACATGTTGCCTTTCTATTCTGTTGACATGAAGCTTTTAATTATAGAATATTTTTTCTCACATCTGCACATATACAGATGTCAAAACAAGGCTTTACTGAGGCAGCAGTGCAGCTAAACGCATCACTGTGTTTGGCCTGCAAACTGTTTCAGTGCTAAAAACTGGAACAACTGAGGCTCATTCGAATTTCATAAGGTTTGCAGGTACTAAAACCAGATGAATGGAAACATTTTAGTTCACAGGATGATGATGGCGTTGAACGCAATCTGGCATCTCCAGAGTCTGTAGGTTTTATCCTTTGGTGACGATGAATGTCTGTGTGAAAATTCAATCCATTGTGATCCATTTCACAGATGGGCCGGACGTAGATCGTTCACCAACCGAAACATTCAGTCCACGTTGAAGTGTTCTTGGGCAAGATACTGAACCCTGGATTCAAGGCTGATTGGCTGGAAATGTTGGAAAGGCGCTATGTTAATGCAGGTCATTTACCATTTTCCATAGTTGTAGATATGTAGATATACCAACCCGTCGATCAAATTTCTCTAAAGACATTTTAAAACTATAAATTGTGGCGTAATGTGGGTTACATATAGCGTTGGAGAAAGAAAGCCCCTGGTTGTTTAATGGCTTAATGATGGAGCAATTAATCTGTCTATATCGGTCAAGTTGTTTGTGGGGGGTCCTTGGAATTAATTCATGGTCAATAAAAACGACTTAAAGCCTGATTAGTGGACTTTGCCCCTATTAGATACAGGATCTGGCTGGGGTGATCCCATGCGTAAGGATATGTGAATCCGGCCACTTAAGGGGCTCTGTGGTTTTGGGTTGATTAGTTTCGCGGATGTCCTTCCTGATGCTGTTGGGATATCCTGCTGCTTTCCAGTAAACACCATCTCTGCGTGTGCTGAAAGAAAAAAAAAGATCGACGTTTGATCACATTTACCAAGTTTTTAAAGACTTTGTCTCCTAAAGAATGAAATAACTTCCAGATATTTGAACTGAAATCTTTGAATTGACCACAAATTGTATTGCACATGAGGTTCATTTGTATTATTTTGCAAATTATGAGATGGAATGTTAGCCGTGAAAGACGTACGTCACGAGAATGTGAACTTAATTTAAAGGGATGTGTTGATCAGGGACACATAGGTCACAAGTCCTGAGCACTCAGCTCAATGAAACAAGACAAGGAAATTCAATCTCTCACACTGTAATTCAGAATAATAGGCCAGCTTCCTCCAGGAATGGTTCTTTTAGATTCTTTAATTGTTTGCAGGCAAGCGGGTGAACTAACTGGAATCTGGTTAGATTTCTCTCCAGGGCATTAATGAGGAGCACGTTGGGAGGAAACCGGAGAAGGCTTTAACAACCTGCACGGAGAACAGCTTGCTGTTGGAACAGAAAAATAGATTGACAATGTGTTCAGCTGAAGATTACAGGCACTATATTGGTGGACATATATCAGTTTCCAACTCTCCATAACAGAGTATTAGGTATGCATCATTTAATGTAACATATTGAATTGTTGGGTTTTTTTCATTTGGCTTTACAAGTTTTAAACTGCACATACCGATCCTCAATTGGCAACATTCACAGTCATTCAAATTAAGTCTCGGAGTGATTCAAAGCAGAAATTCAAGGGGACTTGATCTTGTAGAATTGGCTAGATGTCATTTTTGAGTTAAGAAATAACACATTGTTCGTCTTACAAATTAAAAGCTGAATTCAATTAAAATGTACCTTAGATCTGTTAAATATGCGACAACCCAACTAGTTTGTCAACTTTAGACACTATAGATATTAGGGATGTAACGATATATCGAATATCGCGATATCGCGGTAAATAACTGTCTCACTACCGTCGTGAGACTGACAAAATCTACCGCGATTTTTAAAAACTTTTTTCTAAATATATTTATTTTTTATAAACCTTTATTCAACCAGATGGTCCCATTGAGATCATTGATCTCTTTTTCAAGGGAGACCTGTCCAACATGGCAGCAAGTAAGTTACAACATGAACATAAAACAACAGATAACACAAAAGGACATCGTATTTACAGGGCTACATGTACATACCTAGAGACATTGACAAGTACCAACAGTATATTTATATCTCGCCCTGTCAATAAGCCTCACCTTCTTGGCAAAATCTGTATTGTTTTTGAAGTGGTGGAGAGACAATGCACAGTTTGACCCACTGCTGTCACCCATGGCCAAAGCATATGTCTCTGTGCAGCAACATCAGTACCAAGCAAGAGAGTTTTTTCCACAGCAGGGGATATTGCAAACGCCCAAACATCCCAGCTTCTACCTGGAAATGTGGACATGCTCATATTCCTAAAGGATAACCTTGATGATGCTGAGTGAGTGAGTTAGTGAGTTACGGCCCCTACACACGGCGGCGTGCGTTGACTCTTCAACGCTTCTGTCCATTCACTTTGAATGGGGTGACATCACACTTCGCCAAACTGCATTGTGGGAGCAAAGCGTAGCTTTTCTCGCGGTGCTCGCTGCAAAAGTAGAGCAATGTTCTACATTTGAAGCCTCGACGGAGTCGTTAGCCAATCAAAATCCGCTTATGCAAATCTGCCAGTACAAGCGCTAGCCAATCAAACCGCGTGTATGCTGGGAGAGCCAGACCGCAGTTCATTTCCTCATATGCCAAAAAATGGAGGAGAAAATAATCGTAGCAGTAGGGTGCTTTATGATCAGTCCCTGTTCACCTACCGGGATACAAACCGGAGGAGCCAGGCATGGAGGGAGGTGGCAGAGACAGTGGGTGAAACTGGTAGGTTTTCGCCTGTTTGGGGAGTTTATATTCTTTCACACACACATACGGGTTTTGGGCCGAGGGCGACACCGTACTTCCGGTATCCGCCATT
This sequence comes from Gymnodraco acuticeps, assembly GCF_902827175.1. Classification (NCBI taxonomy): domain Eukaryota; kingdom Metazoa; phylum Chordata; class Actinopteri; order Perciformes; family Bathydraconidae; genus Gymnodraco; species Gymnodraco acuticeps. Next base: position 262,829 of record NW_022991390.1, read on the forward strand.
TCACACGAGGTGCAACCAGAATATCATAGTCTATTGCCTTAATCAATATAGTCAACTCTAAAATACCACATATATGCATTGGCATGATAATATTATTGTAACAAGTGGGGTATTCACCTGGTGTTTCCAGAAGATAGACGTAGATGCTGCCAAAATCGACCGAAGGCCACTTTCGAGAGTCGTTTTTCCATACATCTGCAGGCAGTCTGTAAGGGCAATCGGACAACCCACACAGCTCTAGTTTACGCTGGTAACGACCTAGAGCACACCCCTCAAGTCCAGAGATGTAATCCGAAGACATGCAGCGATTTCTTCGGTCGTTAATTCAGAAAAAAAACCTAGTGCGCTCTGCCTGGCTAGTTAGCTAGCTGTTTATATTAGCACCTCCAGGATATTAGCACCTCCAGGAAAATGGCGTATTTATATATATATGGCGCGCGTTGCATTGTGGGTAGCTCGTGACGTCACTGTGTGTGAAAGAATCCAGTGTACTTCGTTTGAATGGACAGCTAGCAGGCATAGACTGCATGGAATGTTGCGTAAAATAGCACCATAGACATTAATGTCATAAATGTTCATCATATAAAGTGTGACATGTAAAACCTTTTATGCAATTGACAGGAGAGATTCATGTGATTGTTTGTTGGTTGCGATGCTCGCGTAAACTCCCCAGGCTCAAGACACGCCCACCGCCAAGCTACAACGCACGCCGCCGTGTGTAGGGGCCGTTAGAGTGGAGTTACTTGAAAAACTATAGTGAAACTTGATTTATTCTATTGCAGGGTCTGATTATTGTATTGTTGACACTTTAAAATACTACTATCCTACTAAAATGCAGTACAAATCAGATTTATCATTTAATAAAGAAAACAAATTCAAGTAAAAAAAATAAAAAAATCACATTTTTTTTCTTTATTTTTCAATATCGCGATAAATATCGTACCGTGGACTTTTTATCGCGATATTATCGTACCGTGAGTTTTTAGTATCGTTACATCCCTAGTAGATATGTTCTCTTTTCTGATTATGGAATCAATTCATTAAGCCTCAGCATAGGTGCAAATATTTCGCTATTTAAAACAATGTTCAACTAGCACACAGGAAACTGAAGCCATCATCAATGCTCTCTTTAACACCAGACTATCACAGTCATTTGACCTTGCAGAACACAACATCGCTGATGCACCGCTAGCTGGATCAGTCTTTGGTGACACTAAAATCTATTTTCAGAAATAGTGGGGACAGAAGAATACATTGAAACAAAATCTCAATTATCGAACTTGAAACAGATTTTTACCTTTTGCCCTTTAATTGGACCATGTTAGTGACTTTGCAGCTGTGTTCAGAGAGTGACATCATGGTCAGCTCAGAACACCACCCTCCTCCTCCATGAAGAAAATCAATCAATGTTTATTTATATAGCCCAATATCACAAATGTTACATTTGTCTCAGAGGACTTCACAGTTTGTACAGAATATCAGTATGACACTACGACCCTCTGTCCTTAGACCCTCACATCGTACAAGGAAGACACCTGGTCTGTCTGTGTGCTAAACAACATCACACTGTACATGTTGTCATCTGCCTGCATCAGAGCAGCTAGGCTCTGTAATGTGTCATACGAACAGTGTTAGCAGTGATCCCATCTACACACCAACCACAACCATTAGCATGGATACAGAACATTATTGACTCATGTCAATTGTTTTGATTTTTTGAGACAAACTTTTAAATGTTTTCAAATTAGCCTCACAGTGGGGCATATATCAGATACAAATAATGAAAAGGACAATACAAAATGAAAGAGAACTAAAATAAAAATAAAATAGTGCACTGTCACAGGGTCACATCACATGGGCTTGAGTGAGTCATGTGTTTGTCCATGAGGACATCACCTGGATCTCCCTGTTCTCTGACAGGACGTGTCCACACACGTCAGCTCTCCCCTGAGTTTTGGTTACGCCCATGAGGCTCTTTCTGCGAGTGTTTCCTTGCTTTGAGGTCTAAAAAAGGGAGGAGAGCGAAACACAGTGCTGGGCGTTTATTATTATTTATTAAGTCATATGATGAAAATAGAGAGCGCTCAGCCCACAGGCCCCGTGTTCTGCTCAGAAAAAAATTCCAAAACAGTAAATGCTGCGGCCTGACTACAGACCACCACACTTACAAATAGAACAGGCTTCCACCTAGCAACACTGAGAGATAAGCATTTTGCTATGCACACAGTATTTTGTGTATGTGTTATGTACATACTACTGGATTTAAGCTGACACAAATAGCAGGGCCTCAGGCAGCAGGTTTAGACATTTTGCCATAACCTGTAGACTGCTAATTCATGAGTTCTCTCATCACATGCCATCACAACACACACACGAGTGATGTTTGCTGCAGCTACTATGTCTGTGCAACACAGTCACACAGCAATAGCATTACAAAGTCAAGAACACAAAACAAATACAAGAATGATTGTGACTTAATGTAGACTGAATAAGCGGTTGTAGTAAAAACTAACAACAAACAATAAAAAATAGGGCCAATATTGGGTAAAAACCGGTGTCCTGAGATCCCACTCTTGGCCCTGACGGACAGCAAAATAGACCAACAAAATAAAATTAGGCAAATAAATGAAAACAAGGACACTTGTGACTAATTGGTGACTAAATAACAGTTTATGGATAAAAAGGAATAACAAATTAGAAGGAAAATAATAACTATAGAACACATATTCCGGTATTCCGAGCCCCAACATAGTTAAATAAATAACCAAAAGATGAATAACTTGATATTGATTAAGACAAAAGTTGATAAACCACACAGCTTGCGGTCTCCTGAGACCCGACAAAAAGACGTGGTGCAGGCACTAAAGATAATTACTATAAAAATACATTGTTTTTAAAATCGTTCTCTGTGACACGAAGAAAAGGGGAAATTTGTGTCTGTGTAGACAAATCAATTTCAACGGCTGTGAGACTGGGTTGGTCTGTGAGAAGCTGCTCTGCCATTGGATATAAGGAGGAATGTGCATGCTGAACTTTCCTGTCAGCCTCAGAGTCCTGCACCATTTTCATGTCAAAGGTTCTTTCACCATCAGTTTATGATTTGTGATTCAGGAAAATGTCACACATAAACTATGCTTTTTTTTATCCGGTAGCTCAGCAGCGGACTCAGTATCTTTCTGTCTTTGCTAAACAGTTTAAAAGACAGCTTTGGATACCTTTCCTAGTGTTAACAAAGCCTGTGAAAATACAAAAAAAAAAGATCAACTGACAACCAGTCAATGTCTGATATACTGTAACTATTTCCTTGGTGTCATAGAGCTTTGTTTTCTAAAAAGGATTAAAATTACAATGAGACAGGCTGTTGACATGTTCCTTCATACCATCGTTTATTTTTGACTCAATCCCAAATACACGCTTCTGCAAACACTCACTAAAGCACCACATGTGGATTATTCCTCTACTGACAATAGTCCCCAACTATTTACTTATAACTTTATTCGTAACTCCTTGTTTGTTCTGAAATCAAATTTTTTTTTTAAATGTAATGGTATATTAAACAACATTTAGTGTTCTGATTAGTATTTAAGGCAACAGGCTGTGTATGTTGGATTGAAATAATCACTCATACATATAATACTGTTGTAAGGCCTATACACTACAGATAAAGGTGTAATAACTGTGTAATATGGATGTAACAATGAGGAATATGGGTGTAACATGTGTAGCATGGTGGTGATATAGGTGTAATAAAGGGGTACAATGTTACATGGATGTAGCAGGGTGTAACAATTATTGGTGTATTTTTTGTGTAATATTGGGGGAAATATAGGTTTAGGTTTAACATGGGTGTATAGGGATAATTCCGGGTGTAACATTGGTGTATTATTGTTGTAATACAAGGTAATATGGGTGTATAATGGGAGTAATAAAGGGGTAGTATGGGTGTAACATAGGTTGAGCTGTGGGTGTAATATGGGTTCAATATCCAATAAAATGTATACCCTAAATTGGCAATGTATCTCGAGAGATAAGTTGGAAAAAAACGTCTCAATTTGAAAGAAAATGTAAAATGCAATGTGCTTGCCTTTTAAGGGGTTTAAATTAACTACAGTGTTTGTGCAACAGTGTGGCTTTTAGTGTTTAGCTCGCTTCCTTCACTCAGACAAACACATTTGGTGTGGTTGCCACCTGAGCAGATTATCTCCCATGATCCTCCCTGGTCTCTGTGTTAATACCCTTCACACCTGGAGATACTGTTTCACCACTAACAGTGAAGAGCACAGATGTAATTCAGCACGGAACATGTTTCTGTTCAAAGCCAACAGATCATAATCACCATTTATTGTTATTATATGGCTTCGACTCAACATAGAAAGGCTGCGATAATAGGAATAATGTTCCCAGAACTCTAAGAAATAGACAACATTTTCCAAGGAATCATCTTTCGGAACAAAGGAGGAGTCTGTGTTTGTTTTCAATCACAAAAACCACAATAATGGCTGCAGGACATGCAATTTCCTTTCCTGCCATTGCACACAATGAGGTCAATTTGGAAAACATATAATTCGCTCCCCTCTTACCTCTGAGACATGTTAAAACAGATAAGAGGATATTCTATAAAACACAGCATCACATGAGTGTGTATGGTTTGCTTGAAGGGTTAATGGATCACCTGTAGGGGATATAGCATGTCTGCACCAAATTCATTGAATACATTAATAGTTGTTGAGACATTACATGTAATAAATGTAATGTTGATGATATGTTGGCGCTATGGTAGGCCACTCTTACACTAACACTCATGTAACTGATCTGGTGGAGAGGCGTCTTCATTTGCATTTTCTTTTGCAGATTTTCTGCAAATTCAGTTGAAATACGGACTTAACTAGAATGAAAATGTGACAAGGTGATATATCCTAATCAGTTTATGATTATGGTCAAAAGGTTTGTTTTGCTTTTAGGTATTTCACTTTGGAAGCTGTTACAATGTACAGGGCTGCTACTCGTCTTCTTGGCAACTCTAAGAGAGGTCATAGGGTCACCACACGCTGTCACTTTGGCAAATACTCGCAGCACAGGCAACAGTCCAGAAGATGCATGAGTGAGGCACTTTTACTCTCCCAAAGGGAAACCTTTTCTCTTTTTTCCACAGGCAAGCTCATAAACAAGAGCACTCTTAAAACTTCACAACAAAAATGATTATACTTACTCAAAGCTTACATTTATGACTTTGTGAATTAATTTGCTCAGGGCACATTTTCCCTCTGCTTTGAAGTGGGAAACAATATCATTTTTGTGCATTTTTAATATCATCACTTCTAGTTTGGTGACTTTGCATAAAATGGGTTTGTGTAAACAGCGCTGTGCAGTAGGAGGCCCTTTTTTACGGTGGAATAAAACAGCTTTGGCCTTCATGTTTTTTTACAGCTGAGGAGGCTAAACCCCTGTGTTTCAAAGCTTCTTGAGTCCCGAACAATCCTCTACCCGCAAACCCCACCCCCGCTTCTCTGCAGAGCTTCCTACAATAGGCCCTCACTCCCCCTATCTGCTTTTAAACACCAATAAAATATTTTACATTTCCTCAGTAGGCAGTTAAATTGGGCTGACTACCGTGCATTCCCCCTGTACTGGATCTCAGGAACTCTCATGTAAAGTTGTGTTCTTCTGTTGTTGTTTCTTATCGTTACCTTAGCTTTAACTCGAGATAAACTTGAGGAGATAAAGCAAGAGAAGAAGAGGCTTATTTAACGACCGAACTTAGGGTGCCTTGTTTGTTTTCCAGGTCACCTTTTGGCGCTAGGGGGATTCTTTTTGACATCTGAGAAGGATGCCAGAACTAAAATATTTCACAGCTTAGCGGCCATTTGTAAAAGCTGTTCCGAGCACACTTCCCGACTGCCTGCAAGTGTGCTCATCTCATCCTTCCTCACTCTAAACCTTGATTTTTTCCATCTCCTTTGTCATGTCCATCTCTCCCCTATCCCGCTCCTCCTCACCCTCTTTCCTTCACACTTCCCACTCTCGCTTGTCCTTTTTGTCCCATCTGCCTTGCTTCCTTTCTCCTCACTTCCCTCCTTCTTTTCCTACCTTTTTTTGTTTCCTTGACTCCTTAAATGTCCCAATCCTAAACCTTCTTCTCCTTCCTTCTCCATTGAAGAAGAAGAAGAAGATTCAACTTATTGTCATTACGTAGTACAGGTTCTATGTAACAAAACGGTTTCTCTGCATTTGACCCATCCTAGTGTTAGGAGCAGTGGGCTGCCATTATGAACGGCGCCCGGGGAGCAGTTTAAGGAACGGTGACTTGCTCAGGGACACCTCGGTAGCATTTTGGTCTTTCCGGGACTTGAACTGGTGACCTTCCAGTTGCCAAGCCAAGTCCCTATGGACTTCGCCACCACCGCCCTCCATGCCTGCCTTTCCATATACTTTCCTTTATTCCTTCCTTTTAATATGATTCCCTTCCTTGATTCTATCTCACACAGGCTCCGCCCTCTACTGGACTCTATGGGCACTACTCTCATCAATGATACGCACCGTTCACACACTGAAGTTGTATAAACTGGCCAGCCAATCAGGGCGAGCATAACTGAATGCGCGTGCATATAAGGCAGCTACACCTCCTGACCGTCATCCTATTCTCTTCAGCGAGCAGGACAACACCTGACAGAGAAAAGTAAAATGTTTGAAATACCTCCATACCTTCATGGAGTCGCCACTTCTAGAGACCCGGGCCTGCCATTCGTGCCCTGGCTTAATAGCGGGCGCCGATCCCCACCACCTCTGCTTCGAGTGTTTGGGGGACCAGGATATGGCCGAGGCGGTGCCATTCACATTTGCCATTCCAGCGGCGCGGATGGCTCAGTTTACCGAGGAGGACGAGGACTTCTCGTTGGCGGGTACTTCCGGGTCCGGCGTCCATGGAAGTCCACCGCTCCCCCCATCACTTCCACAAAAACCGGTGAGCCGCCTCCGCCAGGGGTTCTACAATCAAACCGCGTGTATGCTGGGAGAGACTACGCAGGTCATTTCCTCATATTCCAAAAAATGGAGGGAAAATTCATTATAGCGGTAGTGAATCATCCGGTGCTGTATGATCAGTCTCTGTTCATCTACCGGGATACAAACCGGAGGAGCGAGGCATGGAGGGAGGTGGCAGAGACAGTGGGTGAAACTGGTAGGTTTTCGCCTGTTTGGGGATTTTATATCCAGTTTACTTCGTTTTAACATTGCTATTGCTTTGTATCCCGGGGGCAGGAGATTCATGTGATTGGTTGTTGGTCGCGTTGCTCGCAAAAAATCCCCAAGCTTCAGATACGCCCACCTCCAAGCGTCAACGCATGCCGCTGTGTGGACGGGCCGTCAGGGTGTAGGGCCGCACGGACACAGCGTGTCCCGGCGTGCCCCCCTTGATGAGAGCCTGGCAGCCCATCTGCTCCCACAGGCAGCAGGCTGGGCGGAGAATCTCTGCCCCACTGCCGCGTAACAGGACGGCTGCAAATAACATGGGTGTGTTGGGCGTCTCGCTGATTGCTCTTCCGCAAGATGCCCCCACCTCACCGGATCAGAGCGATTATTTGGCCGCAGCATCGGCCAAATGAATATCCTGGTCCACGTGTGGCCACCGCTGCTTGCCGTGTGATGTCCCTGGCCACAGTGGGATCACGCCGTTGGCACTTTTAAAAAAAGACTGTGATGATGATCTCCTGGGAGCCCTGTCTACGGGGCTCTTGGATAGATTTCCTCGGTCACGTGGATGAGGAGAAGTCGCAGCTTGGCGTATGCTGCTTCTTGCTCATCCTCAGAGGAGAGAACACTGTCCCACACTCGCCGCCCCGTAAAGTAAAGTAAGTAAAGGACGGCGCCCCGTCCACACAGCGGCGTGCGTTGAAAGCTTCACCATTCACTTTGAATGGGGTGAGGTCACTTTTCGCCGAACTGCATTGCGGGAAGCGACGCGGAGCTTTGCTGGCGTGGCTCGCTGCAAAGGTTGAGCAATGTTCAACTTTTGAAGCCTCGGCAGAAGCGTCAGCCAATGATTGGTTGTTGGTCGAGTTTCAGACACGCCCGCCGGCAAGCTTCAACGCACGCCGCTGTGTGGACGGGCTGTTACAGCGGGGCGGCGAGAGTGGAAGAAGCAGCCAACGGTATGGCGCCTGGTATAATAGCCTGGTATAATAGCTCTGATTAATGCATTTCACCGTTAATGTGAAACACAGCGTTAATACGAAGGTGCGCGCCCCCGCAAGAGTGGCTGCGGTGCGTTCAAGGACCTCCGCAGAAAATCAGCCCTTTTAATGTCGGTTCCCCATAAGCCAATCTTCCTTTCATGGAAGGTTTGGCGGAGGAGAGGGAGATCAGAGAGTACCACAGCTTCTTGGCTGATGCTCCACAGCTCCTTGCATGTCCCCCGCAAGAGTGGCTGTGGTGCGTTCAAGGACCTCCGCTGAAAATCAGCTCTTTTAATGTCAGTTCCCCATAAGCCAATCTTCCTTTCATGGAAGGTTTGGCGGAGGAGAGGGCCATCAGAGAGTACCACAGCTTCTTGGCTGATGCTCCACAGCTCCTTGCATGTCCCCCGCAAGTGGCTGTGGTGCGTTCAAGGACCTCCCTAAAAATCAGCCCTTTTAATGTCGGTTCCCCATAAGCCAATCTTCCTTTCATGGAAGGTTTGGCGGAGGAGAGGGCCATCAGAGAGTACCACACAGCTTCTTGGCTGATGCTCCACAGCTCCTTGCATGTCCCCTAACACAGTTTTGGGGAATGGAAGCTCAGCTGTGTACTGACAGAGTGGATGGACAGGACACTGAAACTGGGTTACTCACTCCAGTTTTCAGCGTCCCTCCTCCATTCAGGGGCATAAGAGAGGCAAATATCATCCCAGGAGGAGATAGGTTTCCTTTCAACAGAGATTCAGGCCCTGTTGCAAAAACAGGCTGTCTGTTGTGCACTCTCAGGACAGAGAAAGGGGCTTTACTCCATGTACTTCCCTGGTTTCCAAGAAGACAGGAGAATTCAGACCCATTCTGGATCTTCGCATCCTGAATCAGCACATTGTCTGCAAAAAGTTCCATATGTTAACCATAAAACAATTACTGGAACTGTGCAGCCGGGCGATTGGTTCACAACCATCGACCTGAGGGACGCTTATTTCATGTCAAAATTGCTCCAAAGCACAGAAAGTATTTGCGTTTTGCCTTCCAGGGATAGAGTACAACAGACTACCGTTCGGCTATTCCCTGTCCCCACGCACGTTCAGCAAATGTGTGACCACAGCGCTTCAGCCGCTTGCGGCCATGGCATGAGGGTTTTTTTTTAACGACCTCATAGTCATGGCCAGGTCCAGGGAATGGGCAATGTTCCACACAGCCCAATTGATCTTACACCTAACCAAGTTGGGGGTTTGCGGTCAATTGGAAGAAGAGCAGTCCCATACCTCACCAGCAGGTGGGGTATCTGGGGATTTTGCTCAATGCAGCCCCCATCGAGAGCAGGGGTAGCCCCCATCGAGAGCGAGGTGTACGCCCCATCGAGAAGGAGGGCAGGCTACGTGCCACTCTGTCAGAGGACAGACAGACGTGGTGCGAGGAAGGGAGTCTAGAGCCTCTGTCCGTACATTGGGCTCTATTCTATCCTAGCTATAGCTTCTGGTGGACAAGGGCTTGCTCATGCCACAGTCAAGGTGTAGCAGCCGCAGCAGCCATCTCGTCATGCGGGATTTGGCGGCAGACCAGTCTTTAGCCAACGGGGAATCAGGAGACAGCGCCCAGTGGTGCATGTCTCCACCCCGCAATGGGAACTGCCATTGGTGCTCGAGGCTTTGGTTACAAACCGTTTGAGCATCTGGAGCTCTCCTCCCTGTAGGCGCTCTCATTGAGAGAGAGAGAGAAGCAACAAAAACAGCTTTGTGCTTGCTTTGACTTCTGCCAAGAGAGTATGCGAACTGACTGCTCTATCGGTGCACCTAAGTTGCCTTCTGGTTCGTGGTGACCGTAGCAGGGTGACACTCAGACCGAACCCCTCCTCTGTTCCCAAGAACCTATGCAGGCGGCGTCTTGGTCTACGCCGGCCTATTCCTAAGGTGCAGTGAGGCAAAAAAGTATTTAGTCAGCCACCATTGTGCAAGTTTCTCCCACTTAAAAAGATGAGAGGCCTGTAATTTTCATCCTAGGTACACTTCAACTATGAGAGACAGAATGGGGGAAAGAATCCAGAAATCACATTGTAGGATTTTTAATGAATTAATTGGTAAATTCCTCGGTAAAATAAGTATTTGGTCACCTACAAACAAACAAATTTCTGGCTCTCACAGACCTGTAACTTCTTCTTTAAGAGCCTCCTCTTCCTCCACTTGTTAACTGTATTATGGCACTTGTTTTGAACTCGTTATCATTATAAAAGCCCTTGTCCACAACCTCAAACAGTCACATTCCAAACTCCACTATGGCCAAGACCAAAGAGCGAGCTGTCAAAGGACACCAGAAACAAAATTGTAGACCTGCACCAGGCTGGGAAGACTGAGTCTGCAATAGGTAAGCAGCTTGGTGTGAAGAAATCAACTGTGGGAGCAATTATTAGAAAATGGAAGGCATACAAGACCACTGATAATCTCCCTCGATCTGGGGCTCCACGCAAGATCTCACCCCGTGGGGTCAAAATGATCACAAGAACGGTGAGCAAAAATCCCAGAACCACACGGGGGGACCTAGTCAATGACCTGCAGAGCTGGGACCAAAGTAACAAAGGCTACCATCAGTAACACCACTACGCCGCCAGGGACTCAAATCCTGCAGTGCCAGACGTGTCCCCCTGCTTAAGCCAGTACATGTCCAGGCCCGTCTAAAGTTTACTAGAGAGCATTTAGATGATCCAGAAGAGGATTGGGAGAATGTCATATGGTCAGATGAAACCAAAATATAACTTTTTGGTAAAAACTCAACTAGACGTGTTTGGAGAGAAAGAATGCTGAGTTGCATCCAAAGAACACCATACCTACTGTGAAACATGGGGGTGGAAACATCATGCTTTGGGGCTGTTTTTCTGCAAGGGACCAGGACGACTGATAAAAGGGGTGCCCAACCTTTTTTGAACCGAGAGCTACTTTAAAGTTGCCAGTCTGCCGAGATACCTAGTCCAAATAGAGAGGCGTAGCCAGCCTAATACCAGGTAAATACACACTTCTACTTGTATAAACTGACCTTTGTACGATAATACTTCATAAAATACTGCAGATGCTTTATCTTACCTCTTTCTAATCACACATACAAATTTAACTGAAGTTACACAACAGTGTTGTTGATACAGAGTTGGAGTTTATTCACACGTCACATACTACAGTGGGTCA
>NW_022991391.1:0-53482 GCF_902827175.1 Gymnodraco acuticeps
TAGGAGCCATAGTGGTAGGAGCTACAGTTGTGGGTGCAGCTGTTGTAGGGGCTCCAGTCGTAGGTGCTAATGTTGTAGTAGCCATAGTGGTAGGAGCTGCAGTTGTGGGTGCAGCTGTTGTAGGTTTGGCTGTTGTGTGAGCGTCGGTTGTAGGTGAGGCAGTTGTAGGTGCTGCTGTTGTAGGTGCTGCAGTTGTAGCAGCAACAGTGGTAGGTTCTGCTGTAGTAGGAGCCTTGGTTGTTGGTGCAACTGTTGTAGGTGCTGCAGTTGTAGGAGCAAAAGTGGTAGGGGCTGCTGTTGTGGTTGATGCTGTTGTAGGTGCAGCTGTTGTAGGGGCTCCAGTCATAGGTGCTAATGTTGTAGAAGCCATAGTGGTAGGAGCTACAGTTGTGGGTGCAGCTGTTGTAGGGGCTCCAGTCGTAGGTGCTAATGTTGTAGGAGCCATAGTGGTAGGAGCTGCAGTTGTGGGTGCAGCTGTTGTAGGTTTGGCTGTTGTTTGAGCGTCGGTTGTGGGTGAGGCAGTTGTAGGTGCTGCTGTTGTAGGTGCTGCAGTTGTAGCAGCAACAGTGGTAGGTTCTGCTGTAGTAGGAGCCTTGGTTGTTGGTGCAACTGTTGTAGGTGCTGCAGTTGTAGGAGCAAAAGTGGTAGGGGCTGCTGTTGTGGTTGATGCTGTTGTAGGTGCAGCTGTTGTAGGGGCTCCAGTCGTAGGTGCTAATGTTCTAGGAGCTGCAGTTGTTTGTGCAGCTGTTGTAGGTTTGGCCGTCGTTTGAGCACCGGTGGTAGGTGAGGCCGTTGTAGGTGCTCCCATTTTCTTAATGTGTTCCGTTTTTTGGTTGTTGTGCTTTGAAGCATTTTGATTTGCATTTTGTTGAACGTTGCAATTTAAATCATCTTGCCTTGCCTTGCCTTGCCTTACTGTTCTAGGTGCTGCAGTTGTAGCAGCAACAGTTGTCGGTGCAGCTGTTGTAGGAGCTGCAGTTGTGGGTGCAGCTGTTGTAGGTTTGGCTGTTGTTTGAGCGTCGGTTGTAGGTGAGGCAGTTGTAGCAGCAACAGTGGTAGGTTCTGCTGTTGTAGGAGCTGCAGTTGTAGGAGCAAAAGTGGTAGGGGCTGCTGTTGTGGTTGATGCTGTTGTAGGAGCAGCTGTTGTAGGGGCTCCAGTCGTAGGTGCTAATGTTGTAGGAGCCATAGTGGTAGGAGCTGCAGTTGTGGGTGCAGCTGTTGTAGGTTTGGCTGTTGTTTGAGCGTCGGTTGTGGGTGAGGCAGTTGTAGGTGCTGCTGTTGTAGGTGCTGCAGTTGTAGCAGCAACAGTGGTAGGTTCTGCTGTAGTAGGAGCCTCGGTTGTTGGTGCAACTGTTGTAGGTGCTGCAGTTGTAGGAGCAAAAGTGGCAGGGGCTGCTGTTGTGGTTGATGCTGTTGTAGGTGCAGCTGTTGTAGGGGCTCCAGTCGTAGGTGCTAATGTTGTAGGAGCTGCAGTTGTTTGTGCAGCTGTTGTAGGTTTGGCCGTCTTTTGAGCACCGGTGGTAGGTGAGGCCGTTGTAGGTGCTCCCATTTTCTTAATGTGTTCCGTTTTTTGGTTGTTGTGCTTTGAAGCATTTTGATTTGCATTTTGTTGAACGTTGCTATTTAAATCATCTTGCCTTGCCTTGCCTTGCCTTACTGTTCTAGGTGCTGCAGTTGTAGCAGCAACAGTTGTCGGTGCAGCTGTTGTAGGAGCTGCAGTTGTGGGTGCAGCTGTTGTAGGTTTGGCTGTTGTTTGAGCGTCGGTTGTAGGTGCTGCAGTTGTAGCAGCAACAGTGGTAGGTTCTGCTGTAGTAGGAGCCTCGGTTGTTGGTGCAAGTGTTGTTGGTGCTGCAGTTGTAGGTGCTAATGTTGTAGAAGCCATAGTGGTAGGAGCTGCAGTTGTGGGTGCAGCTGTTGTAGGTTTGGCTGTTGTTTGAGCGTCGGTTGTGGGTGAGGCAGTTGTAGGTGCTGCTGTTGTAGCAGCAACAGTTGTAGGTGAAGCTGTTGTAGGGGCTCCTGTCGTAGGTGCTAATGTTGTAGGAGCCATAGTGGTAGGAGCTGCAGTTGTGGGTGCAGCTGTTGTAGGTTTGGCTTGTTGTTTGAGCGTCGGTTGTGGGTGAGGCAGTTGTAGGTGCTGCTGTGTAGGTGCTGCAGTTGTAGCAGCAACAGTGGTAGGTTCTGCTGTAGTAGGAGCCTCAGTTGTTGTTGGTGTGCAAACTGTTGTAGGTGCTGCAGTTGTAGGAGCAACGTGGCAGGGGCTGCTGTTTGTGGTTGATGCTGTTGTAGGTGCAGCTGTTGTTAGGGGCTCCAGTCGGTAGGTGCTAATGTTCTAGGAGCTTGCAGTTGTTTGTGCAGCTGTTGTAGGTTTGGCCGTCGTTTGTTTTGAGCACCGGTGGTAGGTGAGGCCGTTGTAGGTGCTCCCATTTTCTTAATGTGTTTCCGTTTTTTGGTTGTTGTGCTTTGAAGCATTTTGATTTGCATTTTGTTGAACGTTGCTATTTAAATCATCTTGCCTTGCCTTGCCTTGCCTTACTGTTCTAGGTGCTGCAGTTGTAGCAGCAAACAGTTGTCGGGTGCAGCTGTTGTAGGAGCTGCAGTTGTGGGTGCAGCTGTTTGTAGGTTTGGATGTTGTTTGAGCGTCGGTTTGTAGGTGAGGCAGTTGTAAGTGCTGCTGTTGTAGGTGCTGCGAGTTGTAGCAGCAACAGTGGTAGGTTCGCTGTAGTAGGAGCCTCGGTTGTTGTTCCAAGTGTTGTTGTGCTGCAGTTTGTAGGTGCAGCTGTTGTAGGGGCTCCAGTCGTAGGTGCTAATTGTTGTAGAAGCCATAGTGGTAGGAGCTGCAGTTGTGGGTGCAGCTGCAGTTGTGGGTGCAGCTGTTGAAGGTTTGGCTGTTGTTTGAGCGTCGGTTGTAGGTGAGCGCAGTTGTAGGTGCTGCAGTTTTGTAGGAGCAAAGTTGTAGGGGCTGCTGTTTGGGTTGATGCTGTTTGTAGGTTTGGCTGTCGTTTGAGCACCGGTGTGTAGGTGAGGCAGTTGTAGGTGCTGCTGTTGTAGCAGCAACAGTGGTATGTTCTGTTGTAGTAGGAGCCTCGGTTTGTTGGTGCAAGTGTTTGTTGGTGCTGCAGTTGTAGGTGCTAATGTTTGTAGAAGCCTAGTGGTAGGAGCTGCAGTTGTGGGTCCAGCTGTTGTAGGTTTGGCTGTTGTTTGAGCGTCGGTTGTAGGTGAGGCAGTTTGTTAGGTGCTGCAGTTGTAGCAGCAACAGGTTGTAGGTGCAGCTGTTGTAGGGGCTCCAGTCGTAGGTGCTAATGTTGTAGGAGCCGCAGTTGTTTGTGCAGCTGTTGTAGGTTTGGCTGTTGTGTGAGCGTCGGTTGTAGGTGAGGCAGTTGTAGGTGCTGCTGTTGTAGCAGCAACAGTGGTAGGTTCTGCTGTAGTAGGAGCCTCGGTTGTTGGTGCAAGTGTTGTAGGTGCTGCAGTTGTAGGAGCAAAAGTGGTAGGGGCTGCTGTTGTGGTTGATGCTGTTGTAGGTGCAGCTGTTGTAGGGGCTCCAGTCGTAGGTGCTAATGTTGTAGGAGCTGCAGTTGTTTGTGCAGCTGTTGTAGGTTTGGCCATTGTTTGAGCACCGGTGGTAGGTGAGGCCGTTGTAGGTGCTCCCATTTTCTTAATGTGTTCCGTTTTTTGGTTGTTGTGCTTTGAAGCATTTTGATTTGCATTTTGTTGAACGTTGCTATTTAAATTATCTTGCCTTGCCTTGCCTTGCCTTACTGTTCTAGGTGCTGCAGTCTGTAGCAGCAACAGTTGTCGGTTGCAGCTGTTGTAGGAGCTGCAGTTGTAGGTGCAGCTGTTGAAGGTTTGGCTGTTGTTTGAGCGTCGGTTGTAGGTGAGGCAGTTGTAGGTGCTGCAGTTGTAGGAGCAAAAGTGGTAGGAGCTGCAGTTTGTCACTGCAGCTGTTGAAGGTTTGGCTGTTGTTTGAGCGTCGGATGTAGGTGAGGCAGTTGTAGGTGCTGCAGTTGTAGGAGCAAAAGTGGTAGGGGCTGCTGTGTGGTTGATGCTGTTGTAGGTGCAGCTGTTGTAGGGGCTCCAGTCGTAGGTGCTAATGTTGTAGAAGCCATAGTGGGTAGGAGCTGCAGTTGTGGGTGCAGCTGTTGTAGGGGCTCCAGTTGTAGGGGCTAATGGTGTAGGAGCCATAGTGGTAGGAGCTGCAGTTGTGGGTGCAGCTGTTGTAGGTTTGGCTGTTGTTTGAGCGTCGGTTGTGGGTGAGGCAGTTGTAGGTGCTGCTGTTGTAGGTGCTTTAGTTGTAGCAGCAACAGTGGTAGGTTCTGCTGTAGTAGGAGCCTCGGTTGTTGTGTTGCAACTGTTGTAGGTGCCTGCAGTTGTAGGAGCCAAAAGTGGCAGGGGCTGCTGTTGTGGTTGATGCTGTTGTAGGTGCAGCTGTTGTAGGGGCTCCAGTCGTACAGGTGCTAATGTTGTAGGAGCTGCAGTTGTTTGTGCAGCTGTTGTAGGTTTGGCCGTCGTTTGAGCACCGGTGGTAGGTGAGGCCGTTGTAGGTGCTCCCATTTTCTTAATGTGTTCCGTTTTTTGGTTGTTGTGCTTTGAAGCATTTTGATTTGCATTTTGTTGAACGTTGCAATTTAAATCATCTTGCCTTGCCTTGCCTTGCCTTACTGTTCTAGGTGCTGCAGTTGTAGCAGCAACAGTTGTCGGTGCAGCTGTTGTAGGAGCTGCAGTTGTGGGTGCAGCTTTTGTAGGTTTGGCTGTTGTTTGAGCGTCGGTTGTAGGTGAGGCAGTTGTAGGTGCTGCAGTTGTAGCAGCAACAGTGGTAGGTTCTGCTGTTGTGGTTGATGCTGTTGTAGGTGCAGCTGTTGTAGGTTTGGCTGTTGTTTGAGCGTCGGTTGTAGGTGAGGCAGTTGTAGGTGCTGCTGTTGTAGGTGCTGCAGTTGTAGCAGCAACAGTGGTAGGTTCTGCTGTAGTAGGAGCCTCGGTTGTTGGTGCAAGTGTTTGTAGGTGCTGCAGTTGTAGGAGCAAAAGTGGCAGGGGCTGCTGTTGTGGTGATGCTGTTGTTAGGTGCAGCTGTTGTAGGGGCTCCAGTCGTAGGTGCTAATGTTTGTAGAGCTGCAGTTGTTTGTGCAGCGTTGTAGGTTTGGCCGTCGTTTGAGCACCGGTGGTAGGTGAGGGGCGTTGTAGGTGCTCCCATTTTCTTAATGTGTTCCGTTTTTTTGGTTGTTGTGCTTTGAAAGCATTTTGATTTGCATTTTGTTGAAACGTTGCTATTTAAATCATCTTGCCTTGCCTTGCCTTGCCTTACTGTTCTAGGTGCTGCAGTTTGTAGCCAGAAACAGTTGTCGGTGCAGCTGTTGTTAGGAGCTGCATTGTTGGGTGGCAGCTGTTGTAGGGTTGGCTGTCGCTTGAGTGCTGGTTGTAGGTGAGGCAGTTGTAGGAGCCATAGTGGTAGGAGCTGCAGTTTGTGAGTTTAGCTGTTGTAGTTTCTTCTGCATTTACTAAAGCAGGAGTTGTTGTAGCTAAAATATTCCAACAATAATACACAGGTTATTCTTAGCCTTTTTTAACAAAAAGTTATCCATAGTTCATACTGCACTCTTATCTGTGTTTGAACAACTCTCCCTGTACTTCAGATTATGTTGTTCATTAAAATGTACTTTATATTTTATAAAGAGCCTTGAAATTGATTGAAATCAACCTGCTTACCTATTAACATGAGGGTAATTGATATTATCCAGCCGACACCCATCTTGTCCTCCTTTGAATCTATAAAATCAAACAATACAGACACTTACTCACAGATGCAGTTTTTCAAAACCTTTACGTTCACAGTTACTACTTACTAGAATTATTACCCTTTAAGTAGGTCACAAGATTAAATCTGCAGATGACATCATTCATTACAGAAATATATTTTATATTTATTTTCATCCAAATATGGCACATTTCTTTCATTTCTGAAGTATGTGAAATGTGAAGAGATTTAACTCAACAACCTAAAATTGTTATTTCCTCAAACCTTGCCAACTGATTTTTTTTTATCCAAAAATAGTCTTTTGGAATATTTGAGAAGATGTTGCAAACTGAGCATAGATGCAGAACCATTTAGAAATGTAATACATGAAAACATATCTACAGTCCAAGCCAAGCTATTTTTATTATAATTTACAACATTTTGAGTAGTAGTGATGGAATTGACAAATTCTTTAATGTTTTTTGCTGAATAAACACTTTGATTGGAGATATATATTAATTAATTAATAATGATGAGAATGAGGCTGCGTGGCTAAGACCCCTAATAATAACAACAAAACCATTATTACTTTTTCTTTTGTGCAAAAACATTGGGAATGACCCCCAACATTATTTCATCCCCACCTTTTTAGTACTTCCAAGCAGTGTATACAGGGAATCTTTTATTGTATAATGAAATACGTTTTCACACCCTTGACCCAAAAATAGAGGCATTCAATGAATTAATTTTAGTTTATTATAGCATTCTTGAAATGACCATTATTATACAACAAGCTTTGTAGCTACTGTAGTTAGCAGTAGCTACCATGTTTACTCCAGGTCTGATGATGCTGGCTGAAACTCCACAAAAAAGAGAGTAAACTGCCTCTTGAACAGACAATCTACTATCACAACAATTCCACTTAAGTGAGAGAGATATTCAGCCTTTGAAATAGACTTGGAAAGGTACTTACCCAAAATGAGGTTAAAAATGATGCCTTCCTATTTGCCTTCAATGTTTTTGAAATATATCTCTATGTGTCTTTTAATCAAGTCAATTCCTTAATGTGATATTGCAAACGTTTCAGACCTTATGTGACACTCTTAATCTTTCATGCCTTTATATTGAAATGGGCTAATGGCTCATGACGTAATTAATTGGTCTCACATTGTTTTATAAATGTTTGTTACACCTTAGAATAACAAAGCCCAATTACATATCAATTATCAAACTATCTGTTTTATTGCCGAAGTGTCATGGCACTCCCTTCTTTTTTCCTGCAAATCAACATTGTGACTACGCCCGTCCCATTCTGGTTGTTTAACAAATATAAGGAGGCTCTACGTAGAGCAGCTTATTATTCATCATTACTAGCAGAAAAAAAGAACAATGCCAGGTTTATTTTCAAACCTGGCTGACACAGAGCCACAGATCTATTTAGCCAGATCATTATCATCATCATCCCCAGAGTTGTTATTTGTCCGCTGCAAGGTTCTACAGAGAGAGGGTGTCATGTGCTGAACACATCGAGGTATACAAAGAAGGTACACGTCATTATGAACAACACCCAATGTGAACAACTCAATCTGTCAAGCATCTCTGCATCAGTTTTTATGTCACACTCCCTTCTTTTGTGATGGGGAGAAGTAGCTGGTGCATTCCCATCAATGGGAAGGTTGAACGAAGTTCGACTATGTAATTAGAGGTTATGACAAACAAATATGGATTGATACTGACGTGTTGAAAGGAGCGGTAAAACAATAGAACAAAAAACACATGAAATATTATTTTCAAGTATGTTTTATAAATCCAATATGATCCAGTATGACATTTTTTTATTTAATAAATTATCAATAGACATGACTTTTGTTGCCCTCCAAGTCCAGAGAATATATATCCTTTATTTAAAAAATTGAAGCAAATTGTTTTAACAAAAGTTTTGTCACTTAAAATTCAAAACCTTTTTTAAAACCACACACATACTTGAATGTCAGTTATATGATTATGTCCAAAGTATGGAAGTAAATTAGAAAACCAGTAAGGAGAATATGATTCACTTTTTTCATTATTGTCATGTCATGAAGACTAGGACAGGTGGACACACAAGGAACTCCAGGAAAGGAAAATAAATCAATCAATCAATGTTTATTTATATAGCCTGTAGAGGAAACTTCTGTGTAGCAACCTGCATGGGAGTCACCGACTCAGGAAGGAGACACGGTAGGAGCAGTAGCTTTGATGTCAATCACTGATGGTTTATTTGGAGTTACCTGCCGGAGGATTCACATCACAAGTCCCACAGCAGTCCCGGTGAGACTGCAACGGGTGGGTTGCCACGTCAATTCTAAAGAACTCTACCTCAGACCCATGTATTTAACTAGTTCTGAGAGCATCATCAAACTGCTGCATAACAAGATAAATCATAACACCTCTATCAGCTGACGTCAACAGGCAGGAACATAGAATCATAACACCTCTATCAGCTGACGCCAACAGGCAGGAACAGGGAGACAGAACACTGAGAGCACAGCAGCCAAGGTTACGAGGTGCATGTGCTCAGTCAGGACAGTTTGAACTGATAAACTGGGTCCAAAGTTTATGGGCCTTGGAAAATATTTCCACAACATAGCCCAATATCACAAATGTTACATTTGTCTCAGTGGACTTCACAGTTTGTACAGAATATCAGTATGACAATACGACACCCTCTGTCCTTAGACCCTCACATCGTACAAGGAAAAACTTCCGGAGAAAACCCACAGTTTAAAGGGAAAAATGGGAGAGACCTCAGGGAGAGCAACAGAGGAGGGATCCCTCTCCCAGGACGGACAGACGTGCAATAGATGCCGTGTGTAAATTGAAAAGATAATACATTTGCAACACAGGTAGTCCAAATGTTTGGAAATGCATGTGTGTATAATAGGAAGATGAATCCACGAGGATATCCATCCAGGACCTCATGATCCAGGACCACAGCCACGACTCAAGATCCAGGGCTTGCGATGCAGGACACAGGACCGCAGGATCATCCATGACTCCGGATCCCAGCGTATATAGACACCAAAAAGAAAGACATTTGGGGAAGCTGGGTTAATCGGAACATGAAAGTACCACAGGTATAGACAGAGAGAAGGAAGAAGTAAGATGTCCCCCCGACAAACTAAGCCTATATCAGCAAACTAGGGGCTGAATCTAATCAGCCCTAACTATAAGCTTTATCAAAAAGGAAGGTCTTAAGCGCACTCTTAAAAACGGATAGGGTGTCTGCCGCCCCCGAACACAAACTGGAAGCTAATTCCACAATGTGGAGCTTGATAAGAAAAGGCTCTGGCTCCCATTGTACTTTTAGAGACTCTAGGAACAACCAACAACCCTGCATTCTTGGAACGCAATGCCCTAGTAGGACAGTAGGAGATAATGAGTTATTTAAGGTAAGATGGCGCCTGCCCATTAAGGGCTTTGTAGGCGAGAAGAATAATTGTAAATAGGTCCGAGCACTGAGACCTGTGGCACTCCATGGCTAACTTTGGTTTGCGTGGAAGATTCATCATTGACACGTACCAAACTGAGAGCGTTCAGATAGATAGGACCTAAACCAGCCTAATGCAGTTCCCTGTATGCCAACTAAGTGCTCTAGTCTTTGCAATAAGATATCATGATCGATAGTATCAAATGCAGCACTAAGATCGAGCAAAACAAGAATAGAGACAAGTCCCTTGTCAGAGGCTATTAGAATGTCATTTGTGACTTTAACCAGAGCTGTCTCTGTGCTATGATGTGTTCTAAAGCCAGACTGAAATTCTTCAAATAAATCATTGTTTTTTAAGTAATCACACACAACTGTTTTGCGACTGCTTTCTCAAGAATTTTTGAGAGGAACGGAAGATTAGAAATAGGTCTATAGTTGGCTAAAACCTCTGGATCGAGGTTGTGCTTTTTAAGAAGCGGTTTTATCACTGCTACTTTGAATGATTGTGGAACATAGGCCTGATAATAAAGACATATTCATAATATTAATAAATAAGTGCTAATTAATGGAAAAACTTCCTTCAACAGCTTAGTTGGAATTGGGTCTAACATACACGTTGATGGTTTTAGAAGAGAGAATCATTGAATTTAATTGTTCAAGGTTAATGGCTGAAAAGCATTCTAGTTTACTATATGAAGCTTAGCGCAAGTTCAGACAGGAAGACCTATCACTCCGTATTGCACGTCATGGCAATACTCGCTCCCTGCACTAAATGACAGGGAGCGCCACTCCTCAGCTAACCTATCACTCCCCTCCATTTACAAGCCTAATTATCGCACCTGTTAATCCCTCTATATATGCTCTCCCCTTTCCTATCAGCTGTCTTCCAGGTGTCAACGCGCAAGCAGCAGCAGGGCTTCGTCCCAGCTCCAGTCATTATTCATCAGCTCCGCAGTCTTGCGGATTAAGCTAGAGGGGGCGTCCCCCAGTCGGCTAGCGGTTCCAGCCGGCCGCCCGCAAACCCGGACGCGGGAGGAAAAGACAAGGAAATCGGGCTCCACGGAAGTTCCTCCGGCTAATGGAAATGGGCTACTTCACGCAAACAATTGACGCAACGCCCTTCAGTCCACTCAAGAGGGCATCACTGGCATCAGGGCCGCTCAAATGCGGCGCTTTCCGGCTTCACGCGGAACGGGTCCTCATCGCATGCGAAGCTTTACCCATTCTGGCTTCAACCACAACCCCTCCTGCAGGCAGGCAGGGCGTAAGCTACATCCCATTGAAGCTACTTCCTCCTGCACCTCACCTCCTAAAACAGGCGTCAGGGTAGCGCTGGCAAGAGGCAGTTGCAACAAACTTCACGAGATGTTCGTATATTGTTATGACATTTGGGCCATGCAGAGTGAGATCGCTACCACCCTTTAAGAAGAGGGGGGTGGTGGGCGCGTGCATGTGGCGCGGGCATGGTATGGTAGACCGAGCGGGATACATGTTTTCTAGAAATAACGAGGCAGCAGAAAAAGGAGGTCTGTGATCTTGCGAAACAGAAGAGCTAAATAAATGCAGACGACCTCCCAAGAAGAGCTCGCCTCTCTCCAGTCTTTCCGATATAAAATGGGTTATTGAACCCGAAGCGTGTTGCTTCTGCCCTGGGAGACGACAGAGAGTCATCCCCCCCGTTTCCTCGACTACGGTCTGGGAGCCGACAGGAAGTTCAACACTATGCATTGCTAACTTTAGTTCAGGGGTTAAGGTGAGTCCCAGCAGGCAGTGTTGGGGTGTAACGTGTTACAGTATGAAACAGCAGATGAAGACTCCTGGGTATGTATAATCTGCCAAGTCATATTCAGTGAGGTCAGCACAAGATCTAGAATGTGAAAATTGCAATAAACACACATGTGCAAATGTCTGAAACTAACAAATGCACAGTATGCAGTCCACACGGCGTGATGACTTGATGTGGCTGTGTAGTAAGCAATGCCAGGATAAAACCCGCAAGGCACTGAAGGATTCAAAATCAGAGGAACTGTTGGAAAACAATAAACACAAGAAACAATTTCATCACCTGAATTAGTAAAAAGATTGGACGCACTAGAGGAGATGATAATTAAGCAAGCAGAGAAACAAACAAAACTACACCAGAGAGCTTATCGCACAGCGTCATCTCCCAAGACATACCGGGTGAGCCCACCTAAGAGGGAGACAGTGACTCTGTAACTGAGGATGATACTTCACCTACAGTGGTCAGATGTTGTCAGGAAGAAAGACAATACCGATAAGGGTACTAGTCAAATCGGCAATCAGGGAGTTTACGAGAGAACAACAATCAGAAGAGAGCAGAGAGAAAAACATTGTTATACACAGATTACAAGAAGTGAGGACGAAAATATAGATGCCAGGAAACGGCATGATGAGATGACGATAACGAATCTGATAAAAACGAGTGTGGAATCAACGGGGTTTGGCAGCAAAGGTGATACGCCTCGGGACTCGAGAACACAGGAAAAAAACAGACCAATGCTGATTACCAAAAATTCACACACTTTCGTGGGTTCGAAAACGAAAAATAATGTCAAGTCTCCACAAATTGAAGAACGCATCAGCAAAGGTTTCAAGTTATAAGTGTGGCAAACGACCTCTCCAAAGTAAGAACGGGAACAGAGGAACGACCTTGTCAAAGAAAGCAAATCAAAATGGAGAGGACGGAAACGAACATGTGGCGGTTCAAAATACAAGGACCAGGTGTGGACATGAAAGTTGTTTGGCAAAAAATCAAACCAAATTAAAACAAGACAGAACCCACAAATACATAAATAATAACAACTCAGAGAGTAGTAGAGGACTTTCTAAGGGCCCTTCAATGTCTTTACACTAATGCAGATTCTGTTATGAATAAGAGAAATGAACTGGTAGCAAACATTGATAAATATGACCCAGATATTATAGCTATTAGTGAAGCACTTCCAAAAAACCCACAAGTACCAATCCAGTTATGTGAATTGAACATCAGTGGATATGAAATTTTCAGCAATCTAGATGAGGGTAGAAGAGGGTGTCTGTATCTACACAAAATCCTAACCTCAGAGCAGTACCTAAGAACTTGAAAGGGCTGTACATCTACAGAAATTTGTGTGGTGTGAAATACAACTACCGCAATACGGACCGTCTTCTGGTTGGATGTGTCTACCGGTCACCAAACTGTATCAAGATATTGGCAACTCTGAAACTAGAAGTTTAGTTGAAGACAAGCTTCCCTCACTAAACCGCAGCCACGTTTTAATTATGGGAGACTTTAACTATCCTGAAATTGGTTGGCAACCCATACGGGCACCAAGAGAGTGAAAACCACCCTGCATCCATGTTCCTTGAATGCTTGAGGAGAGACTGCTACGTATTTCTCAACATGTAACAAAACCAACATCATGCAAGAAGGAACCAAACCCCACACGTGCTTGACCTAATTATCACAAATGAGGAGGGAATGGTTGAGGATCTAAGCCCATAAGCACCACTAGGAAAAAGTCACCATGACTGCCATGTCTTTTCAAATTTCGATGCTACCATGAGATATGCGACAATCCAAACCGCAAAGTTCATCCTTGATAAAGTGAAATTATGAAGGCCTGAAACAGGAAATGATTGGGACAGTCTGGGCACAGACCTTTGAAAACAGTCAGCTTCAGCACAGTGGAGGCCATGGAAGAAAAAATCCTAACAAGTTGCAAGAGGCACATCCCTATGTCGTCTGGAAAAAGTAAGAAAAATCGCTCTACTCCGGAATGGATAAATGATAGAATCAAACATCAAATCAAAATCAAAAGTGCAGCTACACCTTACAAAGGGTTATCTGGCACAGAGAGTGAACGTTGTTCCTATGCACAAATTGTGCAACCAAGTTAAATGGGAGTGTCGGAAAGCTAAAAGAGAGCATGAAATAAAAATTGCAAAGGAAGGCCAAAGAGAATCCGAAAGCTTTTTTATAAATATGCCAGAAGCAAAGCTAAAAGTCCATGCCACAGTCGGAGATCTGAAAAAGGCTAATGGCAGCCTGGCTCAAAAATGACAAGGACAAAGCCAATACACTAAATTCTTTCTTTGCTAGTGTGTTCACAAAGGAGGATAACCTCATCAATACCAGACTTCCAGGACAGACCATTTAATACTACACTAAAATAAATTGGACTTCACATCTAAGGACATCCATAAAATCGAACTTAGATGCCTTAAAAAGCATCAGGAGGGAAACCGGATGGCATCTTATCCCAGGATTCTTCAAAGAACTGTGTGACGAACTAGATAAACCCTTACTTACCATATTTAAAAAAATCGCTTGATGAAGGTGTGGTACCACAAGCCTTGGAGGATGGTCATGTAACTCCTATATTCAAAAAAGGTGACGAAGCAATCTGGCCTGAAAACTATAGGGCCTGTCAGCCTTACAGCAGTAGTACATGCAAAAACTCCTTGAATCCTGGGTGCGTGGATAGGGTCATAGAACATCTTTGACGTCAAACCAACCTATATCGCAGGGGACGCCAAACGAGCGTGGCTGTCTGTCCCAGGGCAGATCCTGTTCAACCCAAACTCCTGGCCTGCCTTGACATATGGTCTGCGTTACCCTTAGACGAAAGAGGAAGGAGTCTCGATGCCATTTAGTTTGGATTTACCAGAAAGCCATTTGATACTGTACCGGGTCACAAAAGATTACTGAATAAGCTCTATGGGTATGGTATCCTGTGGAGACATACTCCACTGCGTGATCTCAGGGACTTTCCTCAAAACGAGGAGGGCGACAGGAGAGTCTTTGGTTAACGGGAAACCATGCTGGATGGTGCCCAGTTCTCAGTGGGAATTCCACAAGGTAGTGTCTGGGTCCTTCACTGTTTGTCCACTATCAACGACCTACCGGATAATGTGAGCTCCAGGTCCAGATGTTTGCAGATGATACTAAGTCTTCAAGGAAATTAAGTGTAAAGAGGATGCAGAAAAACTCCAGTCAGATCTCAGAGAAAATACAAAGATGATCCGAGTGTTGGCAGCTCAAATTCAATGCAGCAAAGTACTGCACTTAGGTTTTCTGAATAAAAAATATGAGTATAATAGGGTGATAATTTAAACACTATAAACCTATCCGAGACCTCAGAATGAAAAGGACCTTGGTGTGAATTTGACAATACCCTGGACATTTAGTGACCATATCCGTCGGGCAAGTAACAAAGCCAATGGTATCCTAGCAATGATCCGCAGATCATACACTTATTTGGACCTCTTGACGTAGTACGTAGTTTATACATCTCTCTTGTACGGCCACTCCTCGAGTATGGGAATGTCGCTTGGTCCCCCATGTACAAAAAGGATGCTGAGCTCATCGAGAAAATACAGAGAAGGGCAACGAAGCTGGTTCCAGAACTAAAGGACCTACCATATCAAGAACGACTGCAACGTCTTAAACTCCCGAGTATGTATTATCGAAGGGCGGAGGGAGATATGATCGAAGTTTTCAAATAATCTCCACAACATCTACAAAACATCATGCCCACTACCAACGGGATTATAACACCAGGGACTCGTGGACACTGCCTCAAGTTGAAGAAGAAACAGTACTCAAGACTGGCTATCCGCCGCAACTTTTTCAGCCTGCGTGTGGTTGACTTGTGGAATGATCTGCCAGAAAGCGTTGTCATATCCAAGACGGTTAACTGTCTCAAATCCCGCCTCGACCACTGCTGGTCAAACATCCCCTTCTCTTTGGACTATGTGATGTTGCCAGCATCCATAGTAAATAAAGAATCAGTGATCTACTCATTTATTTATGAGCGACCTAAAAGGCCTTAGGCCTATATTACAGCCGTATCCTATTGATTGATTGATTGAGTATGGGAGTTCAGTCACATATTACTTGCATTACTAATGCAGTTCGGGTAATTACTACTGTTATGGAAATCTAAAAACCCCAATACTGTAGAGTACAAGTCAGAGTGATCAAATCAAATAAATGGTGAATCAGGACAGAGTTGTCTTTCTGGTATTTATTTGAAGCTTCAATATATATTAATACTATACAATTAAATATAGACACAGTTCTCACAGAGTATAAATATGTCTGCGCGAGTGTGCGCAGTTCAATATGGTAACAAAGCTTATATTGAGGAAAGGGTGGGAAGGTAATAATCTGTCTCACACGGTCACATTGTTATTAGACACATGTCCTTGAGCTGTAGATCTCAGGAAAGGCAAGTTCTCCTGTGACTATGTGTGAGTCTTTCATATAGCAGCTGTGGCCTTGAAGTAGAGTAGATAAAGGCAAACAGCACATCTAACCAAATGAGAAGCATTTGGTTACTTTGAACATATAAGGAATATAATAAAAATGTCCACTACACTACCCATTACAATGCTCAGTAACTAACGCAGTTTCAAGCTTCAACACAGTGTTACCTGAAATAAATTGCGTTTCGTAGGGCTTCTTTTCCTCAATGACCAAGTCGCTGCACATTATCCTGTTTATGACACGACCAGATACTAAATAAATTAGGAATTCACTCCCAATATTAATTTAATGATTATTGACTGAATGATCATATATTTCTCTTTTTCTTCTCCACTAAGAAATATTCCGTTTCTCGTTGCACCAACGGCTGGATCTGCGACAACAACATCTCCTCGGCAGTAGGGGTGCAACAACTAATCGACTTAATCGATTACCAAATTAGTTGCCAACTAATTCAGTCGTCGATTCATTGGTGACGTCATCACGTGTGTTTTACGCGCCGTTAAGTTCCAACGTATTGGTCTTTTATCGGTACTGGAGACATTTATAAAATATATGTCATATATTATTGCTAAAAAACATTATATCGCAGTCTTAGTGTCGCCAACTCGTTTCTAATATGCAAAAGACAACAAATGCATCTGATGTATTTTCGATCAGACGAGATCTCTCTCCCCCGTCTGTGTGCGAGGGGGCGGGGCAGTTACACACACGCAGCTGCTACATGCAGCGGAGCACACTGCGGAGATGGCGGAGAGAACGCGCTCCGAGGTGTGGTTAAACTTTACCCGTCTCGATGTGGAGAATACTTGTTACCAAAAGTGCAATAAGAGTTTAGCATGTCAGGGCGGTAACACGAGCAATTTGTCTAAACATTTAGCAAAAGTGCACCGCATTCGGACGGAGGAATGTACCGGGTTCGACCGTCTTTCTAGCAGCTCTGTAGCCCCATCCACGAGTAACGTTTCCACGTCAGGTGTTATGTATGCTAGCAGCAACACACGGAGTTAACTACATTATACAAACATGGGTTAATGATTAGAGGTAACTGAGTTATTTAGTTTGTTAAAATTTCAGCTATTCTGTTTACAGTCTGTCATCAGATTATTTAATACGATTTGTTAAAGGCTCAGGGCAATCTCGATGACAAAGGTCAATGTTCCCCCATTTCTACGCACAGAGATAATGTATCTTAATAGTGCGCAGGCCAAGGCTGGCTCTTCAAAGCAGACATTAACGACGCGCTTTTAAAGTTCCCATCATCGTTCAGCGGAACTCTTTCAGCCTTAAGCGGCAGTCAAGTAAGGAGAAAACTACGTGTGCACCGGCTATTCGGGTAAATAATATTAATAGCTGTCTCTCCCCAGTTTCAAATCACCCACTGCTCAGGGAGATCTCCTCATGCGTTGCCTTTACGCATCTAGTGTTCAAATACAACATTACTAACCGATAACTCCGCTCAACTGGGAAAAGAGAAGAAGAAAGAAGAAGAGAATCCTCCAGGAGCACAGCGTTTCCTAATCATGAGGAACTATAGGCCCAGTCACACACCTGGAGTTCCTAGGCATCACATCAAGCTCATGGTATTAACGTTCCTCTAACCAAACTGCGTGCATCCACATAAACGTCTTCAACGACAGTTGCTCTTCCTCATCGGGCAACCGTACTTTGCATGCGGATATTCTTCGGCACGCCATTCATCTCCCGTTTCCTGGACGTGGCATCCGCCGGCCTCACGACGACCGTGTTTTCCCCGACTTAAGGACGTGCACCGCACATCCTCCGTTTTGGGGGGGGACATCTGCATGAGATCATCCGCATAGCGGCACACTCAGATTTCCACTATTGCTACACATTTATTATCACACTTTGCTGGATCTAACACGTCCCTCAGAAAAAGAAGAAGTCAATCGAGACGTCAACTTTTCTGACATATCCTTTCACGCCAGCCATTTTAGCTTATATCTTAAGCACTCCAAAAGGCACCTCGAATCAGCCAGGGTTTTTTATGAGGAAGGGCTTAGGCCGCCACCCTCAAAACATATGATTTCGCTTGGAGAACGTTCGCGATGTTTTGCTTTTCCTTAGGCATCACACTTAAACCTGTTCTCATCTCCAACATGTGTGCCTTCATGTGCTACTGCGCCACTGATCGCCACCTCAAACCCCAATACACCCGGGGCCTCTTAGCAGGAGTGCAGTTTAACGTTCGCTGTTCCGATCCCGACTTTCCCAGCCTGTTCGCAAACCAGTCAGTCCTCCTCCGCTTTCTCATCCTACATCTCATCCTCAAAGGTCTCATTAAAACTGTTCCCCCCGTCTAAGACTGGAGACGCCCTATTACACTCTCCACTTTACGCCTCATGCTCTCCAAACTTAGAAGTGGGTTATTCTCCCCTTATATCGATGTGCTACTCGATGCTCTATTTCTCCTAGCTTTTTATGCCTTTCTCAGACCAGGTGAATTTACCACAGCTTCCCTTACATTCGATTCCAATCGAGACGTCAGCTTTTCTGACATATCCTTTCACGCTAGCCACTTTAGCTTATATCTTAAACACTCCAAATGCGGCGGCGCCTGCTCCGTCATCGCCGCCCGCATCGACTCCCAGTTCTGCCCTTATAAATCCATGATCAAATTCCTACAGTTTAGACCTACCTCTAATCCTCTCTCACCATTATTCCTTATCTCAGGGAATTTTCCTTTAACTCAACGACAGTTCAATATCTATTTAAAACAAGTCCTCATTAAATCCGGGTTATCACCCCTTCTATACACGGGGCATTCCTTTAGAATAGGCGCAGCTACTTCCGCTGCTAATCAAGGTGTCTCATCCTCATCCCTGCAACAACTCGGACGGTGGTCCTCCTCCGCTTTCTCATCCTACATTCGCCCTGACCTCAATGCCGTGCTGGCTATCCAAAGGTCTCTCCGACCTTAAAATTGGTACGTATGCATATAACTGGTGGTGGTTCCTAGCATGTCAGCACGTATGTCGCCCCGCGGCTCATGTTTATTCCTGCATATCTAACCCTGTATGTCCAGGTTGTAAAACCTTCGGGTCTGTATAAATGTGTCCCTGCTAAGGCAGGTTGCCCCGCACATTCGGGAAGCCCTGCATGTTCCGGGCGCCCCGCACGTCGGGTCGCCCGGTGCGTCCGGGATGCCCCGTTCGCCCGGGACGACCCGTACGTCCGGGACGCCCTGTATGTCCAGGATGCCCTGTATGTCCAGGATGCCCCGTACGTCCAGGACGCCCTGTACGTCCAGGATGCCCTGTACGTCCAGGATGCCCTGTATGTCCAGGATGCCCTGTATGTCCAGGATGCCCTGTATGTCCAGGATACCCCGTATGTCCGGGACGCCCTGTACGTCCAGGATGCCCCGTACGTCCGGGAAGCCCCGTATGTCCGAGTCGTTAACCTCCGGTCCGTATAATATGTCCCTGCTAAAGTCAGGTTGCCCCGCACGTTCGGGAAGCCCTGCACGTTCCGGGCGCCCCGCACGTCGGGTCGCTCGGTGCGTCCGGGATGCCCCGTACGTCCGGGACGCCCTGTATGTCCGGGATGCCCTGTATGTCCAGGATGCCCCGTCCGGGATGCCCCGTAGGTCCGGGATGCCCCGTCCGGGATGCCCCGTACGTCCGGGATGCTCCGTACGTCCGGGAAGCCCTGTATGTCCAGGAAGGATGCCCGGGAGGCATCAGATGTTTAAATTCTCACATGTATTAACCTCTCATTTCCATCCATAGATTTCCACTGCATCCCACAAGGTAAGATTCCTCACGTTCAGTACTTCATACTTCATTCTTTTGGGGGGTTCATCGGAAACGGTTTCTTCCCTTTCCCGATTGATATCCTACAAAACCTAGGCCTAATCGCCAAAACACCATTTCATTCACTTGTTATAAACTGTCATCATTATGTTTCATTTATTTAATGTGACCGATAATAAATATGTATTCCATACATCACGTCTCTCCTGATTGAAATGAAGCTTAGCGCAAAGTTCAGACAGAAGACCTATCACTCCGTATTGCACGTCATGGCAATACTCGCTCCCCTGCACTAAATGACAGGGGGCGCCACTCCTCAGCTAACCTATCACTCCCCCTCCATTTACAAGCCTAATTATCGCACCTGTTAATCCCTCTATATATGCTCTCCCCTTTCCTATCAGCTGTCTTCCAGGTGTCAACGTGCAACCCTCCTCCACCACTTCGCCTCCTGCTTTCAACTCAGGGCCAAGCTTAACCTTCTCCCTTCCAACCGGACCTAACCACCACCAGTGTCTAGACCCAGGGGGGTTCATCGGAAACGGTTCTTCCCTTCCCGATTGATATCCTACAAAACTTGGGCCTAATCGCCAAAACACCATTTCATTCACTTGTTATAAACTGTCATCATTATGTTTCATTTATATAATGTGACCGATAATAAATATGTATTCCATACATCACATTTCTCCTGATTGAACTAGTGTAATATTAGAACTTACGTTTCCGGGAGCTGTTGATAACACTATACTGGTCAAAGGCAAGAGGTCATTAATTTTGTTTCTAAGAGTAACAATTTTATCGTTAAAAAAGCACATAAAATCATTACTACTGAGTGCTATGGGAATAGAAGGCTCAATCGAGCTATGACTCTCTGTCAGCCTGGCTACAGTGCTGAAAAGAAATATTGCATTATTCTTATTCTCATTAATTAATGAAGAGTAGTAAGCTGCTCTCGCTTTACGCAGTGCTTTCTTATATTCATTGAGAGTAATATGCCAAATTAAACGAGATTCTTCAAGTTTAGTGGAACGCCATATCCTTTCAAGTTGTCTCGACTTTTGCTTTATTTTGCGCGTTTGTGTGAGTTTATCTAATTTAGCAGTGATTCCATGTCAGCCACAGCTTGTTACAAAAAACATGACTGATAGTGTGTTTAACAAACTTAAACTAGCTTTATTAAATGTCAGGTCTTTGGCAGGAAAAAACATTTTTAATCAATGATTTTATCACTGAGCACAATCTCGATTTTATGTTTTTAACAGAAACTTGGATTGAACAAAATAACAGTGCAGCTGTTCTTATCGAATCAACCCCTCCCAACTTTAGTTTTATGAGTCAGGAAAGAATGCATAAGAAAGTGGGTGGAGTTGCTATTCTGTTCAATGATTCCCTTCAATGCAGGAAGACATCGTATGGAAACTTTGATTCTTTTGAATATGTGGCCCTTCAGCTGAAATGCTCCTCTATAGGTGTGTTCCTAAATATCTATAGACCACCCAAATACTGTGCAAGCTTTTTTGATGACTTTACTGAACTGCTGTCTATAGTGTGTATTGACTTTGACCGTCTAGTCATTGTTGGTGATTTTAACATCCATGTTGACAATCCCCAGGACAGAGGGGCAAAATAACTGTTTTGTGTTCTTGATAGCTATGGACTGACTCAGCATGTGACGGAGCCCACGCACAATAAGGGGTACACTCTGGACTTAATTATCTCAAAGGGTCTGAATATCTCTAAGGTTGTGGTGACTGATGTTGCACTCTCTGACCATTCCTGTTTTTTCTTTGAGAGCTCTATTTTTGTTCACAAAAATGTTCAAAAAGAGGTAACCACAAAGCAATATTTAACTGAAAATACTAGGGACATTTTTACTCAGAATTTTTCTTCCATACTTGCCCCTGCTAACATCTCAGTAAATGAGCTAGTAGATCATTTTAATTCAAACATTAAAAATGTTATAGATGCCATTGCTCCAACTAAGGTAGAGGAAGTGTCTGGCAAGAAAATATCTCCATGGAGAAAGGCCATGAGCGTGAAAACAGAAAAAGAGAATGTCGAAAAGCTGAAAGCAGGTGGCGAAAAACAAATCTCCAGGTTCACTTTGAAATCTATAAAGAGAGACTTGGCCTTTATAATTTGGAATTGAAAAACGCACCACAATCGTTCTTCTCTGACATCATTACCAAAAACAAAAACAACACACGTGCCTTGTTTGCTACCGTCGACTAACTAACCCCCCAGTGTCAGTAGCCTCTGAATTTCTATCCACCAGGTCGTGCAATGATTTTGCCTCCTTTTTCACTGACAAAATTCAGAAAATCAGACAAGCAGTCAGTGCCTCTGCATCAGGAACAGCAAATGTGTTGTCTCTGTGTCCACTTAACATCAATTCAAACACCATGACACAATTCCATCAGACTAATGATAAAAACCTAGAGGTCATTATACAACTTCTGAAATCCTCCTCCTGCTGCCTTGATATTATTCCAACAGGATTTTTTAAAGATGTTTTGCCTTGCATGGCCTCAGATCTACTTCATATAGTAAACAAATCTCTTCACTCAGGTATTTTTCCACAGGCCCTGAAAACTGCAGTCATTAAACCGCTCTTAAAAAAGAATAATCTAGATGCTTCAGTAATGAACAATTACAGGCCCATATCAAACCTCCCATTTCTAGGTAAAATCATTGAAAAAGTTGTTTTTCAACAGTTGAGTAATTTCTTGCATTTAAATAACTGTTTCGATGTGTTCCAGTCAGGCTTTCGTCCAAACCACAGCACTGAGACTGCTCTTGTAAAGGTCTTTAATGACATCCACTTAAACACAGACAGTGGCAGAACTTCAGTGTTAGTATTATTAGATCTCAGTGCTGCGTTTGACACTGTTGACCACAGCATATTACTAGACCGACTGGAAAACTGGGTGGGACTTTCGGAAACAGTTCTAAATTGGTTTGAATCCTACTTAAAGGACAGAAACAACTTTGTTTCTATAGGTAAATACACATCTGAGTTGACAAATATGACATGTGGGGTTCCTCAAGGCTCCATCTTGGGGCCTCTTCTCTTTAACATCTACATGCTACCACTGGCTCAGATAATGAAAAACAACAAAATAAGTTACCATAGCTATGCAGATGACACACACATTTACGTAACAATTTCACCAGGAGACTATGCTCCAATTCAAACACTGAGTAAGTGCATTGAACAAATCAATGACTGGATGTGTCAGAACTTTCTCCAATTAAACAAAGATAAAACTGAGGTAATGGTTTTTGGAGCCAAGTCAGAACGTATAAAAGTTAGTGCTGAGCTTCAGTCTGCAATGTTCAAAACAACAGATAAAGCCAGAAATCTAGGTGTAGTCATGGACTCTGACCTGCGTTTCAACAGTCACATTAAAACAGTTACTAAATCAGCCTACTATCACCTAAAGAATATATCTAGGATTAAAAGATTAATGTCACAGCAGGATTTGGAAAAACTTGTCCATGCTTTTATCTTCAGTAGACTCGACTACTGCAATGGTGTCTTCACAGGTCTCACTAAAAAATCTATTAGGAAGCTTCAGCTGATTCAGAACGCCACTGCTCGAGTCCTCACTAACACTAAGAAAGTGGATCACATCACTCCTGTTCTGAAGTCTTTACACTGGCTTCCTGTGTGTCAAAGAATATATTTCAAAATACTGCTGCTGGTTTATAAAGCACTGAATGGTTTAGGCCCAAAATACATTTCTGACCTCCTGCTAAATTATGAACCATCCAGATCTCTCAGGTCTTCAGGGACTGGTCAGCTTTCTGTCCCCAGAGTCAGAACTAAACATGGTAAAGCAGCGTTCAGTTATTATGCTCCAAATATCTGGAACAAACTCCCAGAAATCTGCAGGTCCGCTGCAACTCTGACTACTTTTAAATCCAGGCTGAAGGCTTTTCTTTTTGTCGCTGCTTTTAATTGAACTATTCATATCTTAGACTGCACTGTAACTTTTATCCATGTACTTTTTCTTTTAATGTTTAATTGAACTATTCATATCTTAGACTGCACTGTAACTTTTATCCATGTATTTTTTCTTTTAATGTTTATTTTATTAGCTTTTCTTTTTAATGACTGATTTTAAATGCCATTTTCTTAATGTCTTTCATTTTTTGTAAAGCACTTTGAATTGCCTTGTGTTGAAAAGTGCTATATAAATAAACTTGCCTTGCCTTGCCTTACACAGTCATCACAGATGAGCCAAACAGAGTAGAGGATGAAGAAAGGAGAAGAGGAGAAAGGGACACACAAGAAGGAGATACAACAGACAAGAACGACAATGGAGACAACAATGAACAGGAACACCAGAACAGACAAGAGTCAATGGGTAACATGACTGATTTAGGGACTACAGATACAGGTTCAAGGCAAGTGAGACATCACTGCTTTCCATCCAGCATGTTTGGCCAGCAAAAGAGATCATTTCAACCGCAAAGAGCAAGTGATGAGGGATTATTATTTCCTCCTTCCATCCCTGTTTTCTGTTTAATCTGATTACTAACAACTTCTAATAATTTGACATAGTTTATGATTTAATTGTAAAATGAAGTGTTTTTAAATAATAAACCCGTTTCTGATTCTATGATTTTTTTTTATATATGGGTGTTGAGAGATGTATCCATATCTCTTAATGTTGCTTTCAAAGTGTACAAGATTGATGCTTTTAACTTCAATATTTAAAAAAAATCTTCCTGGGGGACCCCAGAGGAGGTGAGTTCCCCCCAAAATAGCACTTTATCTCTGCTTATGTAACTCCGGTATAGTGTCTCCTCTGCAACAGATCACTCAGAGCTGATTACTTTCCTGCATTTCAATGGACAGCATATACAAAGGACACGTGAGCTGCATTTCTTAAGAGATCCTCACATGCTATCTCTTTTACAAAATAAGTGTCCAGTCAACAACAAAACATCAGTGATCGTATAGTGGTAGTATATTTTTCACAAGCAATGTGAAATAATTAAACTTATACAAACTCTTATAAAACTCACATACCTGCGTTGATCTCCTGGAGTGTCTCTACTCTTTCTTCTCCACATCTCTTGTCCACCATCAGAGATTGCAAACATTTCAGAAACAGCTAGAGGTAGGGGACAAACAACTTGTTCGCTGGGCATGTCAAAAACCTCCCGGCTTTGATCAAGATTTTAGGGAGCCTTTCAGCCCGTCCAGCAAAGGGACTGGAAAGCAAGCTTTGAAAATGCAGTACCATCTACATGCTTGTCATGTTCCAATCCAGACACTGCTCTCAACCACTCAGGGCCTGCACAAATACCTGCAGAAAGAAACGATTGACTTGGTGCAGGCAGTAGATTACAAAACAGCAATTGAGAACACACTGAAAAGTTACCGAAGTAACGAGAAAGCACATGAGGTCTATGACAAGACCAAGGCCCTGTGCAATGATCTTGATATTCCCGAAACTGTGACACAGAAGAAGAAGCATAGAACAATGGAAGACTTTGTAGTCGAGGCATCATGTGGAGCAATGTGAAACATTAAACATAAATAAACTGGTGTACAAAACTCACATACCTACATTTCAATGGACAGCATAAAAGGACACGTGAGCTGGGTTCTGGTGCTCAGATTAGCTATTGATGATCACGTTGATAAATCATATAAAACAAATAGCCAATCCCACAAAAACAAGTTGCTGTGACTGTGAGCATTAAACAATTAACATTAAACTAAACAAACACAACAGTACGTGATTGTCCTTATAAAATAAAAACATACATTTTGTCCACCGAGATAATACAGGCACCTTACCCTCACGTGCTATGAGAATCTCCCACAATCCATTGACGTAACAAAGCTAATGCAGGCACACGTTTATGACACCAGATAGCGCAATTGTGTATGTGCGTGTGGGGAGTCTTGCAGTAGAACATTTGACTGTAGCGCCGCCACTGTGGGCTAAGCCCCGAATGTTTCCAGGTCCAGGCGACGCCCCTGGTACCACGTGATAGGACATAATTCACCTCAGGTTATTGTGTTGCAACACAGACCCGTTAGAGAGGGCACCGGAAGCTATCATTCATGCTAGTTTCACAACGAGTAACAAGCTAATGTCTTACCTGTCTGAATGTTCTTTGATAATAAAGTGTGGAGTTCCATACTGAACACACCGCCTCCGACTCCCATTCATCGGCTCTACACTGGTGACCCTGACCCTGACCTATTTCCGAAGACTCAATGAGCATGGCTAGTAGCGATGTTTTTGTAAAGCTGCCGGAGTTTTGGGAGCATGCCGCTGCGGCGTGGTTTGCACACGTGGAGGCGCACTTCGCCTGCCGACAAATTGAAGATTATATCACCTGATATATAAGGAGTGTGTGTCTGTTTGAGCAGCTATATGTGAATACTGCTCAAAAAATACCTGTGTTTGTTTTATATTGATTTCTCTGTTTTATTCTTTCATGTGTGGGTACTAAATTGCTACAACATTATGGAGTGGTTGGCTTAAACATGTTTAATTACTCTGTATGAAATAGAACCAGCTTTTTCATGACAGAAGATTAGAGAGGTAGAGGAGGAGACATTCTTCTTAAGATCTCCAGCATGTCAGGGAAGTCTACATATCTTGAATAGTAGATGTGTGTGTTTAATTACTTTGTATTAATAATAGCAGTCTGTGTAACCAGAAGCTGGAAATATGAGAAATGAAACCTTTGTATTATCTTTGTGAGCAAGGGAATATTCTTTATGCACAACTCAAGTCTCTGGAATGTTGCAAGATGGGTGTGTGTGAAAGTCTATGCAAGAATGTGTGACAACGGACACCAGATGTGTTTGTTTTGCCCTCAAACTGAAGAGACTCTTTTTCCTTTCTGCCTCCTGGCTGGCTCGCGCTGATTCGCTACGACATGCCATCGTCTTACATCTGAGATGACCTGAAAAGAGGCGCATCTGACCCAGCTCCTCCTGTTTTGTTTTTGTATGTAAGCCTGTTCTGTCTTGGGTTCGTTCTCTCTTCCTCCTGCTGACAAGACAAAGTAAGTTAGATCTCCCAGCGGGAGGAACAAGAGCCGGGGTAATCCGGATTACTTCGTAATTATATTGTGTTTTACCATTAAAGCAGATTATTGTTTAACCCTTATCCTGGTTGCTTTGAGTTTTCCTTCTTTTAAAACAAACTCATACAGGAACGGCGCGGAGCAGACGTTCTGCCCCAACAAATGGTGACCCCGACGTGATGACGTCATGACGGGGTGACGTGAGGACGTGCCTTCGTGGTGACGTCATGAGTAGAGTTTTTTAGAGGAAACACTAGCAGTCAGCGGACGGAGCAGTCCGGGGGAGATGCCTGGAATAATCTCTGACAACTAAAACCAGGGTTGCGTTCCGATAATCCAAAAATTAGCTCCTAAATTCTAACCCTATCTCCTATTCCTTGACCTCTGAGTGAAACGTCACGGGGTTAAGGGATAGTGGATAGGAGAATTCAAAAGGACTTAGGAGAAGAGACTGCGGTACTTTAGAGAATCCGAATGCACTTTCACTATCCGACGTGTTTATGATGCGCCAGCATTGTGTGCGTCTGCTGCTGTGGGGAAACTATGGAAACTACAGTTTTCTATACAGCGGACTACAACATGGATGTATAATAAGAAGGAGGGACTACTGTAAACTCATCTAGAGACTCTGCACCGTGCTCTGATGTTGTTGTTTTATGCTTTATGAACGTGGACAACAGAGAAACATATTCTTCTTCATGACCAAAGTTGGAATTGGAATAAAAAAGGAAAGTGAAACTTATGCTCGTCATCCTCTCCCTCCGGTCCACATTTATACAAATGGTCCCAATACGTATGATTGTATGAACTATGAAAATATCTTAAAATCAATACAAATGTATTTATTATAAACGTTAGTCCTTAACATCTATCACTGTGTATATCACCATTCAAACATCTTTTAAAAGTTGAACAAACCCCACAGCTCAGTAAACACTGTGAAATGTTGACTTTATTTGATAATTTCAGTAAAAACTAACGTTCATATTTCTCCTTTTGATTATAATACTGATGAACGTTCAAAACAAAGCACTTTGGCAACTTACCACATACGTTTTAAAATGCTTAATAAGCACCGTAACTTTCATGATATAATTTCTCCGTCATAATCGGTTGTTTTCCTGAACGGCCGACTGTTGAGTGACGGCAAATGCTGTGGCTGCAATGCATTGTGGGGCAGCATTTTCTCCTCTCCTTTCGTCAAAGGAGGTCCAGTGGTTCCTAAGCTAAAGGAGGTTATAAAGGAAGTTTGAAACCTCCTTTCCTTTCATTTGGAGAATTGGAACGGCACTTAACATGGCTGCCACTGACGTACTTCCGGGTCATTTCACTTGGTTAGGAAGGTTCCTAAGCTAAATGGACTATTGGAATGCAACCCAGCATCCTACAACTGAAAGGTAAACGGACGCCTGTTTCTATCGAAGGTCTGTAATTGGTTAAGCTACATTTTAGAGTTGTCAAAGATATTTCCCAGTGTCATAGTCATTGGCGGTAAAACATACAATACATATTTTAGTATAGGTAGGTAAGTTATAAAATAAATAAAGCAACGAGGTTTGTGAGAGTACGGTTAAAAGCCCCGTAGATTTTTCAGAATCATACGGCTAACTCGTTAGCTACAAGTGAAGCGATGAGGGTGTAAGACGACGGTAAAAAACCCTGTGGATTTTTTCAGAAATCAATACGGCAAAATCATTGGGGAAGTTCAGTGGTTTTCTAAAGACTCCATCCAGAACAAAACAGAATAATACTTTCCAGTCTCATAGGAGCTGCAGTTGTATTATAAGTAAAAAACCAAGAGGAGAAAACGCGAACTTCAAAAGCCATTTGGAATAATCGGATCTCACTGTCTCTTGTTCTGTTGGGTTAAATGTCTAAAGGCTAAACGTGACGAGAAAGGAAATATACATCCCACTATAAAGACCGGATAGACTGTACAGGGAATATAACTAGCTGTGAATATATATAATAGAATTAGTGAACATAAATCCACCTTAGTCAGATAAAGAAATACGAAGTCATAATGGAAGGATACCATAGTTTCAAGAAAGCCCCCTTCTCCTGGAATGCCTGACAGCTCCAGCCGGGGTGTCTGTGAGAGTATCTCCCCCCTTTCTCCCCATTTCTGCTCTAATTGCTGAGCAGCAGCCCGGAGTGTCACTGCTTGTTCTTTTTCTCTAATGCCTGGAAAATGGCTGCTGAGCGTTGAATTTAAAACAAGGAGTGAAAGATCAACGAGTGATCTGAAGTTGGAGTGAATAACATTGAAAATTAATAGATCAATGTGTGATTTGAGGTAGTAGATATTGAAATAAATAAGAAACTATAATTTGTTGTTTTTAGCATAGTTTTTGTGGGATACAGTTACGTCACAGACGTTTTGAGAACTGCTTGTTACTTTTGCATTGCATTGTGAATTTCGTGGTATTTGTCATTAACTGAGAATTGTACTTAATTATATTTCAGAGGAACTTAATTACATACAGTAATGTTGAGGGAAAGTAAAAAGAGGTTTACTGAGTATATGAAGTACATGCAGGTTAAGGTTCGATTCAAATTAAATATAATAGTGGATTATTCCACCTAGATTAGACATAGAAAGAGGACAATTTGTTAAACATTAGATGACAAACTCACTGTCAGAAATATATATTGTAATGTTATTTAGTAGTTGTATTGATCATACAACAGTGACTCTAAGTTGGTGGTTGTTTAAAGTAGATAGGAAACTGAAAACGCAAACAATTCACCACAATTAGGTTTTGTAAGTTTGTCAGTCAGAGGGAAGCTGTTAATGTTGAAGCATGATAGAGGTGCTGCACGGGGTTTTTCTCCAGCCATCTCACACGGTTGGATAAACACATGGAGGTGATTGATGAGAGAAGTTTGTGGACAGGAGCAGGCAGCTGCAGGGCCCAGAGAGAGACAGAGAGAGACAAGGAACTATGATAAAATGATAGGAGATGACACTCTGGGAAATGTAGGCTCAGCTCTAAGTGTTATGAACTGGCCTTGTCTGGTTACATTTTTATTGAAGCCAGACTACAAGTCGTATGGTTTAATTTTTATTGAACTCAGTCTCCAAGCAGTGTGGTTTTTATCTGCATATGTTGAGTGTCAACCCAGTCTCATGGCATTTCGTGTTCACCAACACGATTTTTAATCTATTGATTCGTGTTCACCAACACGATTTTCTCCTTTTTTTCGTGTTGCACAGCACGATTTTAAAAGCAATGTATTTCTACTGGTAATGTATTTCATGCCTGCAGCACGTCTTTTTCTCCGGTCGGGTCGTGGAAGACCGGAAGCTGTGTGGTTCATAAAAACATGTTCTTACTCAATATCAAGCCACAATTATTGCTTTTATTTTAAATCGTATAATTTCGGACTTTTGTTGCCGTCTGTGAGGAAAATAAATGGGGCTCAGAGCCTCAGAATACTGAAATCTGTATTTTTAAATCTTTTTTTCCTTCTAATTTGTTATTCTTTTCAAAATAACACACTGTTATTTACTCACCAATAACACACAATTATCCTTGCTTTTATTTATTGGTTTAATTCCATAATCTCTGGCTTTTTTGGCGTCCGTCAGGAACTGAATTTCAAAATAAAATAACCGGAAACAGACGTAGGCCTATAAGGGACATTTCGAGCATCATTGCGATTGTCAACATTTCTGAGTTTAGGATGGCCGAAGACACTACACTACCCATAATCCCCAGCTATCGTTTAGGACTACAGTCCCCGTGATTAATCTTCAAACTTTGGGATTGGATGTTGGAGTGGCAGTGCGTCAAGGTTACGCCGAGCGTCAAACAGCTGTTTGAAATGGAACGAAACCACGCCAGACTATCCAAAACTGGAATTGAACGCCCCCCCAGAACTACACATGCTGGCTATTGTGTTTCGCAAAATGTTCTATGGGACGTCTCTACTGAACGTTTTCGTTTTTCCCACAATTAGAAGTTGACAGTATTAAACACATTGGTGTTATCAAATGTAAAACATATAATTAATAAATGGGTGAAAATCGCTTGTGTCCATAATGCGCAGCATTAATATATATATACCCACATGACAGCTCATTGATACTTTGTAATTCTACTCCACTACATTTCAGAGGTTAACCTGGTATTTTTACTCCACTACACTTATTTGAGTTACTTTGCCGATTCTGATTAATGATGTGATATATAAACAATCCTTAAATCAGACTTTAGTTACACCTGAGTACAATTCAGGGAAGGTGATTGTCAAGTGCCAACAATCAGGAGAGATATTTGATAGTTGGTGCTTGAGAAGACTAAACATGTATCTGCAATTGACATGAATAGAAACGAGTAATAAAGTATATTCATTACTCGTTATTCTCTACTAATAGTTCATTAAAGACTGTATATTATGGCTATTTTGCACATCCCTTTCAAGATTTCAAGATTTTCAAAGGTTTATTGACATATCATATACACAACTACGGTGTAGTTATGCAATGAATGAAAAACTTGGGTCACAGGTTCCTCAACAGTGCATTACAAGACATCTATCAATATGTGTCTACCTCCACCATTAAACTGTCATATTCTGCACATTTCTTATTCTATCTAAATACATAAGAGTATAATTCATATGTATAATATCAGTTACAATAAGTGCTTCAACATAGTTAACATTGCAGGAAAGCAATATATTAGACGTTAAGTACTTTGTCATGCTTAATATTTATCTGTAGATAGATACCCTCAACGTTTTTTTCTTATTTAAAAGAAGACCTTAATCTGTTATGTAATGTTTAAATAAAGGTTAATTCGTTTTTCTGTTTTGCACCTCCCCCTATTAATATCTTTGTACATCCTGCACTAAACTGTTTTATTGTAGAGATCACTTACAGTATTTTCTTGATTTTTTATATTCTATATTTCTATCACAAACCTTCTACTTTCCCCCTATGAAAGTATGTACTCTTAATATTTTTTTAATCAAATATAACACGTAAAAACAATAATTCAATAACGTGCTTTAACCACTAGGCAGTGCACACCAGGTACACACAGCCATAATAACTTTGTATTATTAGTGTAGGACACTTATGTATGTACAACATCTGAAGATGTGTAGTTTTATTCATGTTTTCACATAATTTTACAGCATATTGCTATACTATTTCAGACTCAGTATTTACATTCTTATATTCAAAGAAAATCAGTAATATCTTTAAAAACTACAAGTCCTTTTATATCAGCTGTGCACCCGTATGGTGTAAATATAACCTATCTACAAATTAGATCAAATGTAAAAGTCAGCCGAATTAGTGTTGATACTGCAAGGAGACGTATTGTGTGAAGAGAAATTGATGATGTTGTTTAATTGTTGATATATTTATGATCCACGTCAAGTATTCAGTTTCGGCGGCATTTCTTCAGTTTTTCCAAAGGTCTTCTCATCAGGACTCTATAAATAAAGAACTACGGCAGATCTGTAATATGTAATGCAGCCGAACCGTGTATTACAATGCCGTTATGTGATGACTTTCAAAGAGAAAAGCAAGAGCACTCGGAATTAAGTATTATTTTATTCTTTTAAAATGTTTTCTGGATTTCATATAATATAAACACCAAATCCCAGCATGCATTGCGGCTAAAACATCCAATCAGCGAGCTTAAACCATAGCTGAGGATCTTGGGTAATCGCTTGAAATGCCTACGTCTGTTTCCGGTTCTTTTTATTTTGAAATTCAGTTCCTGACGGACGCCAAAAAAGCCCGAGATTATGGAATTAAACCAATAAATAAAAGCAAGGATAATTGTGTGATATTGGTGAGTAAATAACAATGTGTTATTTTGAAAAGAATAACAAATTAGAAGGAAAAAAAGATTTAAAAAATACAGATTTCAGTATCCTGAGGCTCTGAGCCCCATTTATTTTCCTCACAGACGGCAACAAAAGTCCGAAATTATACGATTTAAAATAAAAGCAATAACTGTGGCTTGATATTGAGTAAGAACATGTTTTTATGAACCACATAGCTTCCGGTCTTCCACGACCCGACCGGAGAAAAATACGTGCTGCAGGCACGAAACACATTACCAGTAGAAATATATTGCTTTTAAAATCGTGCTGTGCAACACGAAAAAAAGGGGAAAATGGTGTTGGTGAACATGAATCAATAGATTAAAAATCGTGTTGGTGAACACGAAATGCCATGA
Organism: Gymnodraco acuticeps; assembly: GCF_902827175.1. Classification (NCBI taxonomy): domain Eukaryota; kingdom Metazoa; phylum Chordata; class Actinopteri; order Perciformes; family Bathydraconidae; genus Gymnodraco; species Gymnodraco acuticeps. Next base: position 32,510 of record NW_022991391.1, read on the forward strand.
GACTGGATTGTGAGTGTTCCCCTCCCCTTCCCCCAGTCACATGAGGTTAATGCTATACTGCTAAGCTAGTTAGCCAGCCAGTTGGCATTACCAGATGGTGAAATAGTTTGAGTAAAGATACAACCGGTAACTACTGATTAAATACACAGTGATGGTGTACACGAACAATGAGAGTAGATTAAATTGTTTTGTTTTTCATGCTTTTCACCAAAGCTCATTTGAATTGTTATGATTTGAATGTGTTGTTTTGTGTTATATTTCTAAACTATAATGTACCCACACACATGTGGTTTATTTGACACAGTTCATTTTAAAGTCAGCCACCTCATGGCTAGATCTCATCTCTGAGAGTCCATTGTGTTAATGATTAAGAGGTCCTTTTGTTCTTCAGGCCACATGTTAAGTATGATCATTATCCAATTTATTTGACCCCATGAGGTCAAGAATTATTCTGTTAGACCACAATCTTGTGAAAGACAAATCATTGTTCTTTTGTCACATTTTGAATTACATAAGAGTTAATTTTGCTAAATCAATTTATCTATAAATGTTGTAGTTGGAGTTTGGTGTTTGCTAACATTTTTAGGAACGACAGCACCAGGAGATGAGTAAACTCAAGAATCCGTAGTGTAAATACATTGAGAGACACATTTTTACACTCAAACTGTTTGCATATCAGGAACAATACATTTAGATAAAATAAATAAATGTTCACCAAAAGTAATAAGTATAATGGAAAGTAGACATAGGCCTACACTTGGGTCAAATTACATTACTGTGATCTGATTAGTGTGCTCTGCAGGTGTACTATTGTCACCATGCCTACCACAATCATCCGGACCAAAACGTCCTCCCCCCCTTCAAGACTGCTGTCTCCGAAGCCTGATAAGGATGTGTGTGTAAAAAACGCAAACACTGACTGATATATGCTGGGTCCAGGCTCAAGGGCGTATGGCACTCTCAACTCTTTCCAGGACATGCCGGGGCCCTGCCTGCCAGTAGCTTTGCCGATATCTGTGTTGATAGGTAATAGATTAAGAGCAGTGAATCAGCTTAGACACAGGAAGCGCTCAAAAGTTTGTGTGAGTTTATCAAATTTAGAAGTGATTCCATGTCAGCCACAGTTTGTTACAAAAAACCTGACTGATAGTGTGTTCAAAAAACTTAAACTAGCTTTATTAAATGTCAGGTCTTTGGCAGGTAAAACATTTTTAATCAATGATTTTATCACTGAGCACAATCTCGATTTTATGTTTTTAACGGAAACATGGATTGAACAAAATAACAGTGCAGCTGTTCTTATCGAATCAACCCCTCCCAACTTTAGTTTTATGAGTCAGGAAAGAATGCATAAGAGAGGAGTTGGAGTTGCAGGAAGACATCTTATAGGAACTTTGCTTCTTTTGAATATGTGGCCCTTCAGCTGAAATGCTCCTCTCGAGCTCTGTTCCTAAATATCTATAGACCACCCAAATACTGTGCAAGCTTTTTTGATGACTTTACTGAACTGCTGTCTATAGTGTGTATTGACTTTGACCGTCTAGTCATTGTTGGTGATTTTAACATCCATGTCGACAACCCCCAGGACAGAGGTGCTAAATAACTGTTTTGTGTTCTTGATAACTATGGACTGACTCAGCATGTGACGGAGCCCACGCACAATAAGGGGCACACTCTGGACTTAATTATCTCAAAGGGTCTGAATATCTCTAGGGTTGTGGTGACTGATATTGCACTCTCTGATCATTCCTGTGTTTTCTTTGAGAGCTCTATTTCTGTTCACAAAAATGTTCAAAAAGAGGTAACCACAAAGTGATATTTAACTGAAAACACTAGGGAAATGTTTACTCAGAATTTTTCTTCCACACTTGCCCCTGCTAACATCTCAGTAAATGTGCTAGTAGATCATTTTAATTCAAAAATTGCTCCAACTAGGGTAAAGGAAGTGACTGGGAAGAAAATATCTCCATGGAGAAAGGCCATGACGTGAGAACAGAGAAAGAAGAGTGTCGAAAAGCTGAACGCAGGTGGTGAAAAACAAATCTCCAGGTGCACTTTGAAATCTATAAAGAGAGACTTGGCCTTTATAATTTGGAATTGAAATTTTGCCCGACAGTCTTTCTTCTCTGATATCATTGCCAAAAACAAAAACAACGCACGTGCCTTGTTCGCTACCGAACCCCCCAGTGTCAGTAGCCTCTGAATTTCTATCCACCAGGGCGTGCAATGATTTTGCCTCCTTCTTCACTGACAAAATTCAGAAAATCAGACAAGCAGTCAGTGCCTCTGCATCAGGAACAGCAAATGTGTTGTCTCTGTGTCCACCTAATATCAATTCAGACATCATGACACAATTCCATCAGAGTAATGATAAAAACCTAGAGGACATTATACAACTTCTGAAATCCTCCTCTTGCTGCCTTGATATTATTCCAACAGGGTTTTTCAAAAATGTTTTTCCTTGCATGGCCTCAGATCTACTTCATATAGTAAACAAGTCTCTTCACCAGGGGCGTCGCCTGGGGTAGGCATCCGGGGCTTTAGCCCCGGATGTTTTTTCTTTAGCCCCGGACAAATTCTCCCTCAATAATATAATACTTTACCTATAGGACGGACGGCAGAATTGTAATTTCCCATGTTCAGTGAATGCAACACAGAGGCAAGACGACGCCACCAGACCAATCAGAGAGTTGCATGGAAATAAACGTGTTTTATTGGCTGACAGGTACGTACCTCTCCTCTGTGACAATGTTTAAACTTTAAGCTGTCAGCCCCGGACGCGGTGATTCTGAAGATGGACATTAGATATTTCTTTAATAAAAAAGACGGCAATTCTCAAGTGGTGGCTCACACAACAACCCCAGAGCCACCACCTGAGCCAGATGAACAAGGTATGTACCTGTCAGTAAAATTACAAGTTATGCGAACATGTGAGCAAAGCATACATTATAGCTACGTTGACGTTACTTTGAATCGCGCGGGTAAGCTAAACCGTTAGCAAGTAGCTATAGCTAGCCAGATATATTAAATAAACACTTTGTCATACAATCTAAATGTTGTGTTTTTTAGCGTTACTTGGTGATTTCAAAGAAAGCTCTCTGGGAAATGTTGACTTACTGTCTGTGTTCGACATGAAGCTAGAAGCTACCTTACAGTAGTAGGCTACACAGTTGATCCTGATTCCTGAGTCCTGTCAGTTAAAGTGTTTCATAGTTAGCTTAGCTAAGCATGAACCTAGCACTGAAATATATATATATGGATGTTATGTGACAGTATTTCTGAGAAAAAGTCAGCTGAAATGGTGGCATAGTTGCCACTGCTTTACGTGTCGACAGCATGTTTGAACGTATTTGCAGCAGTAAATGTGGCTGTCTGGCCACTGACGTTGCCATAACAACACCTGCATTTAAATATGCAACCTCTTTTTGTGACAGATTTTGCATGAAAATATAATTCTTCTGATTTATATTTTCTATTGACAGCTAGTTTCTATGTGAACATTATGAGATGGACAGCCAGCTAACAAGCTTTTTATACAAATATTTCAGATCAAAGCCAATCCAGTGGGGCTCCTGAAAGGGAGAAAGGGACACTATCAGGCATGAAAACGGGTCAGGGGTGAAAAAGGTGAGAAGGATATTATCCCTCTAGGGGGGTCCGGGGGCATGCTCCCCCGGAAGAAAATGTTGAATATTCCATATTTTAAAGCATCAATCTGATGCATTTTGAGATGCATTTTTTTGCCAACCTGGGGAGAGCTGGAGAAACTTAACTTCAGCCATGAGTCAAAAATATTATGGCCTCCTTACTAGTATTATCAGGGATGCAAACTCATCAGGTATGGAAAAGGTGACAAGGACCCGAGCCCCCCCGACCCCACGGAATATCGGCTTTAAAATGAGGAATAACAGGATTTTAGCAGTCAAAACAACTAAAGCAGCAGTGTTAATAATAACAGAAACGCTAAAGAGTCACATCTAATAGAAATATATAAAAGCATTTATTTTAATTGTGTAGCAGTCGGTTTATAATTTTGGCTGTTGAGCATTTTGAAAATCTATTGTCATGCCTCTGTGCAAGGCTTAGTCGTTATATCTTTATGGCATCTGGTGTAAAGTAACTAAATTCATAAACTCAAGTACTATACTTGGGTACAATTTTGAGATACTTGTACTTTATTTAAGTATTTCAATGTTTTGCTACTTTGTTCTTCTTCTCCTCTACAGTTCAGAGGTAAATTGTGTACTTTGACTCCACTACATGTATTAATCCCTTTAGTTACTTCACAGATGTGGATGAATGATGTGAAATATAATCAAGTGTTGAATCAGACTTTAGTTCCACCTGGAGTAAATCCACAAGCTACCCTGCAGTATACAAAGTCATTCAAACTAGCTGCACCTTTACCAGCTTTGAGAACACTTTCATGATCAATCATTATAAAACATATCATATATATTATTCTGAAATGGACCAATCTGCACAACAACTACTTTTACTGTCGCTACTTTCACTATATTTTGATGAGAATACTTTTCTACTTTTACTTGAGGAACATTTTGAATGCAGTACTTTTACTAACAGAGTATTCCTACACTCTGGTACTTCTACTTTTACTCAAGTACAAGACCTGAGTACTTCTACTTTTACTCAAGTACAAGATCTGAGTATGTCTGCTTTTAATCAAGTACAAGATCTGAGTACTTCTACTTTTACTCAAGTACAAGATCTGAGTATTTCTGCTTTTAATCAAGTACAAGATCTGAGTACTTCTACTTTTACTCTAGTACAAGATCTGAGTGCTTCTACTTTTACTCAAGTACAAGATCTATACTTATACCACCTCCGTTTATAGCCTATGAAAAAAAAACTATTAGAAAACGAAGGCTAAAGCTAACGTTAGCAGATAGTGACAATGTATAACGATAATATTGCGACAGAAAAACTTTTCAGTGCACATCACGCTCTGCGCTCCGACAGGGAGCTCTGCTCTGAACACCTGAACGGCCCGTTCTAACAGCTGTTCACCAGCGGTCCAGTCTGTACCACAGTGACTCCGGACCGCACAGTTAATATTAACGAACGCACCCGTAGGTAATGTGGCTGCTGAAGCTAGACCATCATCGCGGAGCAGCAGAGCCTTCTTATACATCCATGAGCAGAGCCGACAGGCAGGAAGACTCGAGCACACAGCTCGCGCTGCATTATAATATATAAAAAAAGAACACCATGCGTGTCATGATGGCACATAACAGCTCGCGGCCGCAGATTACTCCGGGTCCCAGACCCCCCCATACCCCAAAAATATTTTTATTGCAGATCTACAAACGACCTATTTTGGATTCAAAACGGCGAATCTCGCCGAAAGGTGAGTGATTTTCATGCCTGCACTATGCTCCCAAATATTAAGCCTTGACCCGCATCTTAAAATTGATATGATCAAAAAATGATCTGCATTGTCGGAGGCCTTTTTTCCTCATTATCATGTCAAATTGTACAGCTTTCCTTAGTGTTGAATGCAGAAAGATCACTATATTAGAGTATTAAGTGAAAATGACTATATTAAAGTTTTAAGTAAATATATTAAGTGAATTACTCAAACTGCATTTGTATAGGAATGATTCTGTCCTATTGGCAGATAACTACTCTAACAGTGATATCTACAAGAGATGTACATTTAACTATTTTCAATTGGTTAGTATTACATTTTGTGACAGTGTGGTGACATTCATTTTAATGAAGTGTGTATCTTGAAATTCATTTATTTGACAGAGCTGGAAACTGATACATACTTGTTTGTGTTTACCTACACAGTCATCACAGATGAGCCAAACAGAGTAGAGGATGAAGAAAGGACAACAGGAGAAAGGGACACACAAGAAGGAGATACAACAGACAAGAACGACAATGGAGACAACAATGAACAGGAACACCAGAACAGACAAGAGTCAATGAGTAACATGACTGATTTAGGGACTGCAGATACAGGGCCAAGGCAAGTGAGACATCACTGCTTTCCATCCAGCATGTTTGGCCAGCAAAAGAGATCATTTCAACCGCAAACAGCAAGTGATGAGGGATTATTATTTCCTCCTTCCATCCCTTTTTTCTGTTTAATCTGATTACTAACAACTTCTAATAATTTGACATAGTTTATGATTTAATTGGAAAATGAAGTGTTTTTAAATAATAAACCCGTTTCTGATTATTTGATTTCTTTTTGACATATGGGTGTTGAGAGATGTATCCATATCTCTTAATGTTGCTCTCAAAGTGCACAAGATTGATGCTTTTAACTTCAGTATTTAAAAAAAGTCTTCCTGGGGGACCCCAGAGGAGGTGAGTTCCCCCCAAAATAGCACTTTATCTCTGCTTATGTAACTAAGGTGTAGTGTCCCCTCGTCAACAGATCACTCAGAGCTGGTGATTACTTTCCTGCATTTCAATGGACAGCATATAAAAAGGACACGTGAGCTGCATTGCTTAAGAGATCCTCACATGCTATCTCTTTTACAAAATAAGTGTCCAGTCAACAACAAAACATCAGTGATCGTATAGCTGTAGTATATTTTTCACAAGCAATGTGAAACATTAAACTTATACAAACTGGTGTACAAAACTCACATACCTGCGTTGATCTCCTGGAGTGTCTCTACTCTTTCTTCTCCACATCTCTTGTCCACCATCAGAGATTGCAAACATTTCAGAAACAGCTAGAGGTAGGGGACAAACAACTTGTTCGCTGGGCATGTCAAAAACCTCCCTGCTTTGATCAAGACTTTAGGGAGCCTTTCAGCCCTTCAAGCAAAGGGACTGGAAAGCAAGCTTTGAAAATTCAGTACCATCTACATGCTGTCATGTTCCAGACACTGCTCTCAACCACTCAGGGCCTGCACAAATACCTGCAGAAAGAAACAATTGACTTGGTGCAGGCAGTAGATTACAAAACAGCAGTTGAGAACACACTGAAAAGTTACCGAAGTAACGAGAAAGCACATGAGGTCTATGACAAGACCAAGGCCCTGGGCAATGATCTTGATATTGCCGAAACTGTGACACAGAGGAAGAAGCGTAGAAACATGGAAGACTTTGTAGTCAAGGCATCATGTGGAGCAATGTGAAACATTAAACATAAATAAACTGGTGTATAAAACTCGCATACCTGCATTTAAATGGACAGCATAAAAGGACTCGTGAGCTGGGTTCTGGTGCTCAGATTAACTCTTGATGATCACGTTGATAAATCATATAAAACAAATAGCCAAGCACACTAAAAACATGTTGCTGTGACTGTGAGCATTAAACAATTAACATTAAACTAAACAAACACAACAGTACGTTATTGTCCTTATAAAATAAAAACATACATTTTGTCCACCGAGATAATACAGGCACCTTACCCTCAAGAGATCCTCACGTGCTATGAGAATCTCCCACAATCCATTGCCGTAACAAAGCTAATGCAGGCACACGTTTGTGACACCAGATGGCGCAATTGTGTATGTGCGTGTGGGGAGTCTTGCAGTAGAAAATTTGACTGTAGCGCCGCCACTGTGGGCTAAGCCCCGAATGTTTCCAGGTCCAGGCGACGCCCCTGCTCTTCACTCAGGTGTTTTTCCACAGGCCCTGAAAACTGCAGTCATGAAACCGCTCTTAAAAAAGCATAATCTAGATGCGTCAGTAATGAATAATTACAGGCCCATATCAACCCTCCCATTTCTAGGTAAAATCATTGAAAAAGTAGTCTTTCAACAGTTGAGTAATTTCTTGCATTTAAATAGCTGTTTGGATGTGTTCCAGTCAGGATTTCGTCCAAACCACAGCACTGAGACTGCTCTTGTAAAGGTCTTCAATGACATCCACTTAAACACAGACAGTGGCAGCACTTCAGTGTTAGTATTATTAGATCTCAGTGCTGCGTTTGACACTGTTGACCACAACATATTACTAGACCGACTAGAAAACTGGGTGGGACTTTCGGAAACAGTTCTAAATTGGTTTGAATCCTACTTAACCCTCTGGAGTCATTTATTTACGTATTTAATCATAGATTTTCGCTTGTAAGGAGTAGAAATATGATTCAGATATCTGCGGAATCGCTAGAATCGTAGCTTTTCAAGAGTATCTCCTGTGAGACTGTACCCAGGGCACAGCAGCCAATATTGCCGCTCAAAGCAGCTTGATTACACTGTGATTGGTGGATTTGTGTGTCAGTCAAGGACATCTCGGCCGGCCGGCAGCCATGTCGGTCTGAAATGACCAATGGACACTCGAGAAATCTAAGGACCTACCCACCAATAAAAAAACATATAACAGGTGTCTCCCATCAGTTTCAGTCTTTTAGTCTGTGAAGAAGATAGAGAAAATCGTTCGAAGGAACTTTACCGTTGCGGACGCTCTGGATTTTATTTTCGCGAGCGGCAGTGACGAAGATGGCTCATCAGAACCTGAAGGCTTCGACTCTTCTGAAGAAGAATACAGGGACAGCAGGGATCCATTTGAGGATGGGTAAGTGTAAATATAACTTGTAGTGCATTTGCCATTTTGTGAGGAGTACCGCGAAAATGAACAATGGATTTATCAACCTTTTTATTTTTCCCTCATTAACTTTTTCTCGGGACAAAATAGACTCTTGATTAGTAAACGTTTACTCTGTGTAAATGTTATTTATGTGTAAACGTTATTTTGGCATGTATAAGTAAGGTTACATGTGTAGATGAATAAAAAGAATCCTTTATTCGTCCCACAACGGAGACATTTATAGACATGTATTTTATTTGATCATACTGTTCTGTACAGATGAGACTTTGTCATAGACTTATTTACATGTGTGCCTGTGATTATTTTATCATACTGTTCTGTACAGATGAGACTTTGTCATAGACTTATTTACATGTGTGTCTGTGATTATTTGTACCATACTGTTCTGTACAGATGAGACTGTCATATACTTATTTACATGTGCATTTGTGGGGAGGAGCACGAAAATGAACAATAGATTCATCAGCCATTTATTTTTTTCGTCATGAATTTTATCTTTGGACACAATAGACTCTTGATTAGTAAACGTTTACTTTAAGATTACATGTGTAGATGCATGAGATAATCCTTTATTTGTCCCACAATGGAGACATTTAATTTATTTATATGTGTGCCTGCCATTTGTTGGGAGTGCTATGTAGTAATGGGGAGTACAATACATAGGTGTGTGTGTGTGTGTCTGTTGAACTTTGTAATAATTATTGTCCCACAATTTTTATTTGTTTTACAGAGAGGTTTCACAGCTGCCTGGGCCTAGCGGCCCACAGATGACATGTATCCAGGAGCCTCCAGCTGTGCCTGCCACCATGTTGAGATATACCGTGGATCAAGGGCCTTCACCACTGCCATCTCCACCAAGGACTAGCGGACCAGCATCACGACAGCTGCCTCCATCTCTGCCTGCGACGAGGTCAAGATACACCTCAGCTCCACCACAGCCACAGCCATCACCATCAACCCGGACAGCAAAGAGGTCTCGTAGAGCACATGTACCTCCCACACAGCCACCAGCTGCCCATGCACCATCACCCCCACCTGCACAGCAGCCAGCTCCACTGTCTTGGAAGACAGGCGAAGACCCTGACACTGCTCCCCCTGTCTCCAGGTTTCAACCTGCTCGCACACCCGGGCCACAGCTCAGCTCAACAGTATCAAACAAACCCCTTGACCTGTTCAAGCTGTTCTTCAGTGCACTAACAGTACAGACACTCTGTACCAACACAAACAAGCGGGCTGCACAGGAGATGGGAAAGGGTCAAACCTACAAATGGACTGACTTGACTGTCGAGGATTTCTATAAATACATGGGGCTGCTTCTATACATGGCCCTGCTGAAACTGGACAATGTATTGGACTACTGGAGGAAGGATCATTTTGTCAGTGTATAATGAATGGTTGAAGGAAAAAAAGTTCTGATGTTCAATATTGTAAATAGTGAGATTTTGCAGTTATATTTATATACATTGTTGGTATTATAATAAATTGTGGGTTGAAAAAAAAAGTTCTAATGCTCAATTATTTTCTTTTTTTTACACATCACATGCACCTTATGTATTATGAAGTCATTATTCAGTCCTGATATATCTCAGTCCCTGCTGTGGTGAAAGTAGAGTGATTGACAGCTGTTTTACTCAGAATTCAAATTTATAAAATGTCATCTTAGACATGAATAACACATTTATATACAGTGTAATTCAAATATTTCACTACTTTTGTAATCCTAAGACTTTGGTAACCAAATCTAAAACACCAAAACAATTCGATCACATGAGTAAATTTGTGTTTTCACAAGAGTTTTGAAGATTTTCCGAAAATCAGATGTCACATTTTAAGCGTTTGAGCTACTTATCTCATCAAACAGTGCTCTCAGGTGAGTAATGTGCATATATAGCAATACTAGAGATTGTCCTGAACATTTTGATATGTAACACATGGGTGCCATGTTAGAAGAAATACATTTAAAAGGTGATTTAAGAAAACATCTAAAAATCGAGAAAATACCCTTAGACTCCAGAGGACAGAAACAACTTTGTTTCTATAGGTAAATACAAATCTGAGTTGACAAATATGACATGTGGGATTCCTCAAGGCTCCATCTTGGGGCCTCTTCTCTTTAACATCTACATGCTACCACTGGCTCAGATAATGAAAAACAACAAAATAAGTTATCATAGCTATGCGTATGACACACACATTTACATAACCATTTCACCAGGAGAGTATTCTCCAGTTAAAACACTGAGTAAGTGCATTGAACAAATCAATGACTGGATGTGTCAGAACTTTCTCCAATTAAACAAAGACAAAACTGAGGTAATGGTCTTTGGAGCCAAGGCAAAACGTATAAAAGTTAGCGCTGAGCTTCAGCCTGCAATGTTCAAGACAACAGATAAAGCCAGAAATCTAGGTGTAGTCATGGACTCTGACCTGAGTTTCAACAGTCACATTAAAACAATTACTAAATCAGCCTACTATCACCTAAAGAACATATCTAGGATTAAAAGACTAATGCCACAGCAGAATTTGGAAAAACTTGTCCATGCTTTTATCTTCAGTAGACTGGACTACTGTAATGGTGTCTTCACAGGTCTCACTACAAAATCTATTAGAAAGCTGCAGCTGATTCAGAACGCCGCTGCTCGAGTCCTCACTAACACTAAGAAAGTGGATCACATCACTCCTGTTCTGAAGTCTTTACATTGGCTTCCTGTGTGTCAAAGAATAGATTTCAAAATACTGCTGCTGGTTTAAGCCCCTGTCACACTGTCCTGAAATTGACACCCGATGGACACACGAATATGGAATTGTGAATTTCGCACGAAGATGGCCCCGAACCACACACGAAGGCAACATTTACATTACATTTAAGACATACAACTGCAATGAAAGTACCAAAAACAATTATGTTACAGTACTATGATACTGTACTGGCGTGTGGCGCAGTGGATAGAGCCTTGATGTTGGGCTCAGGGGGTCACAGGTTCAAACCCCACTGCAGTCAGCATGTCGTTGTGTCCCTGGTCAAGACACTTCACCCCAAATTGCTCCTGTGGGGATTGCCCACAGTATTGAGTATGTAAGTCGCTTTGGATAAAAGTGTCTAATATGTAATGTAATGTACTGATATCTTCAGACTTTATCCGTCTTTATATGTAGAAAATATTACGTTTTCTCTATAATGTTGTTTCCATAACAACAACAACAACTTCCTGTCAACTGTCCTTCAAAATAATATATTATATCTGTGAGAGAATATTTTAATCCGATCTGTGTATTTAGAGGTTCTCAGTCTTTCTGTGAAACTGTTAAATCACAAATATATGCTTTTCGTTAAATCTGATTATACTCCTGCCTGTTCCTGTGTAGAGAGGGACACAGGTCAAGAGGTCATCTGTCTTCCTGTGGGGGAGAAGTTTGGGCACATGAGGAGTTGCAATACAAAGGGGCCTTTGGTTCCAATGTCTGGTAATGATTAGGAGAAAGGCGGGTTTTTTAGCCCCTCCTTCAAGGATATATCTATCTATATTTCTATCCTTTGTCTTCAGAGTGTTGCGGAGTGACTCACATGAAAGTGTGATAAACTTTGTAATCTCTCCGGCCGTATTCTCTCTAAATAAACTACCAGTGTTTGACATCAAAACTCCAACTCTCCTCGTGTCTCTCTGAGTCCTGACTCTCCATTGCGGCAGGAGTTTCCCTTACAAATTGGCGTTGTCGGCAGGATATCAATACATCTTCAGAGACTGGTAAGTGTAATTTCAAATCCACATTTGGACATTGCCTTGCCAGAATCTGTGATTGACGATATCCTAAAGTTACCTGTGAAACTGAGCGGTTGTGTTTCATTTTTGGTTAATGAACATTTGGCTGATTTCCTCTGTGCATGCTGCTTGGGACGAAATTACCATACAAGCATGCACAGCTTATGTTCAGAGTGACCTTAAAGAAAGGCATCAGTAAAGTGGAGCTTCTGTTTAAAAGCAATGTAAGGATTTGTATTGAACAAATGGCCGAATTCTGGGGGATTTTGGTGGCCAAAGCAGCAGTTTAAAATAAGCAGCCAGAGAAATTTTCCTCCATTGCCTCTGTGAGCGCGGCTCCAGCAGCAGCCAGGGGTGTGTGTGCAAATACTTCCCCTGTCTGGGTGGCTGCAGCCGTGCAGATGAGAGGAAGAAAGTCACAGCCCTTTTGTCTAAGCTTTAACTCACACCACCGCCATCTCTATTAAAACGGGATGGTCTAAAAGCACCCGTTGTCTGTGACCATCTTCTGCATTGCTGGTAAGGCTGGGGCAGCACGAGGTGCGTGCATCACCTGATGCGCCACAGCTCTCTACTCTGCTGGAGGAACATTTCCTATGTTGCTTGGAAGCGTTCCCTACTTTGCTGGATTCAGCTGGTGGCGGTCCGGGGTGCATACATAACAATTATAGGCTAATTGATCACAGGTGGACAGTGGCAAGCAAGCGTAGAAACAAAACTGTGTTTCACCGTTGGGGTGAACTCAATGGCGGATGTATAGGCTGGTCGTGGACTACAGTTAACTGTGCTGTTCTTGGAGAGAAAGGGTAGAGAACAAAAAAAAGAAAAAAAAGTCTATGTTCTCCTGGTCGGGGGATCACAGCGCCACTAGAACAGAGTAGTGGTTGTCGCAAGAGGATAAGCTAGTTATCGCTTTTGGACGGTCTTCAGGCACGATCTTAGCACTTGTACAAGGGTGGATGCGCGAGTCAATGTGCTCCATTTCTATAATTCCCTACCCCCTCTGAAAACCTCCCTAATTCGGATTCAATTAAATTGGATGAGATTTGATGTCGCGCTGGTGTTTGTTGCGAGTACATGTTTGTTTGTCTAATTGTTTCTATATTTGTTTGTCTACCCGCCGTCTTGTGTATGTTTTGTAACAACTAATACTGAATCAGTCCATAGCCAGGGTAAATGAACTAAACTTTAGTTATCTCACCAAAAGTAAATTACTTGAGAAAAAATAAACAAATGTTGTAGAGCGAAATTATACATTGTAATATAAATGTGCGGCAAATGTGCGGCAAAAGGAAAATAAACAAAAAAATCTGTCTGCTCAAAATAGGTCAATGTTGTATTATTTGTGTCATTTATTCTTAAATCTATGTATTGTATGGTAATAATGAATTAAAAAAAAAGAAAAAAAACGTTATGTCTGAGTCTAGTTCTGTCTTATCTGCTTTGTTTCGGAATGTGTTCAACATTCCGAAACAAAGCAGATAAGACAGAACTAGACTCAGACATAATTGTGATTGAAACCTTTTGCGCTGTTGCTGCAAAATGAAAACTTTGTTGATTGTCTGTTCCAACTGGCCACTGGAATAGGACAATTGATATAAGTTGAAGTTCAATTACAGTTTTAAATATAGTTTAACATTCTTTATTAAACTGTTTCAAATTATTTCTAGTACAATTGGTCTACAGACATTACTACAATTCCAATAGTTGTTAAACTACTGAGATTATGAACAATAGAGTAAAGGTCGCTGGTTAAGCCAGGATCAATATATTTGTTGAGGTTTTTATTGTGTACATAATAAATGTGTTTGAATGAATTGAGCAATTTTTAAAGGAATATAATGTTGCAATCTCTTTAAGATAAGTAATTGCAGTTCCAAGATAGATGTTGTTTTCCCTGGGCCTCTCCTTCACAGGCCCACACAATAAATCATGAGATTTCCAAATCCGAACAGACAGAGATCAGTATACATGATATTCAGGGAAAAGGAATGTTGGAAATAATAATGTCAAATATTGAAAATCTTAAACTGGATCAACAAACCATGTTAGTGAACCCTACTAATAGGAAGCTAAAACATGCAGGAGGAATAGCAGTAACTCTGAAAAAAAGAATAGGCCGCATGCAAGCTCAGAGTGATAATAGAACCGTCCTTAGGGCAGTCCTTAGGGCAGCAGAGCGGAAACGGTGGAAATCCAAACACCGTGACGACCTCCTAACCTATCAAGCTCTCCTCTCCTCTTTCTCTGCTTCGATCTCTCAGGCAAAAAGCACTTTCTTTCAAGATAAGATCCAATCTTCCTATTCCAATCCTAAAAAACTATTTTCCATCTTCTCCACCCTCTTGGACCCCCCAAAAGCCCCTCCCCCTCTTCACTTCTGTCAAGCGACTTTGTTACCCACTTTGAAAAAAAGGTTGATGATATTCGCTCTTCTTTTTCTGACTCACCTTTACTCACCGCTGGGTCACCAGACCCTCCTTCCACCAACACACTAACCTCCTTTTCCCCTCTCTCTCCAAGTGAGGTTCTTACCCTCATTACCTCTGCCCGCCCTACCACCTGTCCTCTGGACCCTATCCCTTCAAACCTCCTTCAGACTATCGCTCCTGATATTCTACCGTTTCTCACCCATTTCATCAACACTTCTCTAACTTCTGGTCACTTTCCAAACAGTCTCAAGGAGGCAAGAGTAAACCCTCTCCTAAAGAAACCCACTCTCAACCCGTCTGATGTTATAAACTACAGGCCTGTCTCTCTCCTCCCGTTCCTGTCTAAATCACTTGAACGCACTGTCTTTAAACAACTCTCCTGTTATCTCAATCAGAACAACCTTCTGGATCCGCACCAGTCTGGTTTCAAGGCAGGTCACTCCACAGAAACTGCTCTCATTGCTGTCACGGAGGAACTGCACACTGCCAAAACTGCATCCCTCTCCTCTGTCATCATCCTGTTGGACCTGTCTGCTGCATTCGACACGGTGAATCATCAGATCCTCCTTCGCACTCTCCAAAAACTTGGAGTTTCAGGCTCTGCACTTTCCCTCC
The DNA here is from genome assembly GCF_902827175.1 of Gymnodraco acuticeps. Taxonomy (NCBI): domain Eukaryota; kingdom Metazoa; phylum Chordata; class Actinopteri; order Perciformes; family Bathydraconidae; genus Gymnodraco; species Gymnodraco acuticeps. The sequence continues at coordinate 47,859 of NW_022991391.1, forward strand.
TCACCTCATACCTGAAAGACCGTACCTACAGGGTGACATGGAGAGGATCTGAGTCCGACCCTTGTCAATTAACTACAGGGGTCCCTCAGGGCTCTGTTCTTGGTCCCCTCCTCTTCTCCCTGTACACAAACTCGCTCGGATCAGTCATTAGCCCGCATGGTTTTTCTTACCACTGCTACGCTGACGACACCCAATTAATTCTGTCCTTTCCCCGCTCAGAGACCCAGGTCGTCGCACGCATCTCTGCTTGTCTAGCTGACATCTCTCAGTGGATGTCTGCTCATCACCTCAAGCTCAACCTTGACAAGACTGAGCTGCTCTTCCTTCCGGGAAAAGATTGTCCCACTCTTGACCTAACAATCAACATCGGCACCTCAGTTGTTTCCCCGACTCAGACTGCAAGGAATCTGGGTGTGACCCTAGATAACAACCTGTCCTTCACTGCAAACATCGCTGCTACAACCCGTTGCTGCAGATACACGCTTTACAACATCAGGAAGATACGTCCCCAGCTGACACAGAAAGCGACTCAGGTTCTGGTCCAGGCTCTCGTCATCTCACGCCTAGACTACTGCAACTCCCTCCTGGCTGGTCTACCTGCATGTGCCATCCAACCTCTGCAGCTCATCCAGAATGCAGCGGCTCGTCTGGTCTTCAACCTTCCTAAATTTTCCCACACCACTCCGCTCCTCCGCTCCCTTCACTGGCTTCCGGTAACTGCTTGAATCCACTTCAAGACACTGGTACTTGCTTACCATGCTGCGAATGGATCTGGCCCTTCGTACATCCAGGACATGGTTAAACCGTACACCCCAGCGCGTGCACTACGCTCTGCATCAGCCAAACGACTCGCTGCACGCTCGCTGCGAGGGGGACCCAAGTTCCCATCGGCGAAAACACGTGGGTTTGCTGTCCTGGCTCCAGGATGGTGGAATGAGCTCCCCATTGACATCAGGACGGCAGATAGCTTGCACATCTTCCGGCGCAAACTGAAAACTCATCTCTTTTGACTCCACTTCGAGCGATAGAACTATTAACGAAGCACTTTTATACTAATAAAGGACTGGCTTATCTAAAGCCAGTTGAGTAGCACTTGAAATGTTTGGCTCTATGAAACCTGATGTACTTATATGATTCTGTTTTCTTCAAGGTTATGTCTTCCTGGTTGAATGTACTTATTGTAAGTTGCTTTGGATAAAAGCGTCAGCTAAATGCAATGTAATGTAATGTAATGTAATGATAATATGATAAGGACTATTAAACTGTCAGAAGGCAAGGTGGTGATCAGATGACCCACAAATACCGGTTGTTTTGCATGTACCTTAAAGAAAAAACCTATGTGGGAACTATCAGCAGATATCAAACCCCAACAATATCTTCAAAACTCAAATGAGGAAGTTTTTTGCGAAGCTAAAGCTCAAACACTTTACCAAAATCAACTAAACTATTTGCTCTTGATTTTTTTTGGAAATGGGATTTTCCGTTACACAACAGAAGACTCAATTCAGGCCTTAAAGAACGCTTTAAAGACAAGTCAGGGAGAGTTAAATGTGGTGCTATTTTGCTCATGAAGGAGCTTACACTTTTGGACAAAATCTCCCCCTTTCTCTGCTCCTAAGGTGCTGCAGAAAAACGCAGCACACGGGGTCAGAAACAGGCGTGACCTCTGGAGGGGAAGAAAATCTGAGCAGACCACCATTAAAAGTTTTATGGCCTCAGCACAAAGAGGAAGATCTGGAGATTGTAAGGAACTCTCCCAGAGCAGGCTACACACCCCCACCCACACACACACCCACCCACCCACACACACATGCACACACCCACACACACACGCACACGTATTTAATACCTTTCAGTTACTTTACAGATCTGGATGAATGATGTGAAATATAATCAAGTGTTAAATCAGACTTTAGTTCCACCTGGAGTAATTCCACAAGCTACCCTGCAGTATACAAAGTCATTCGAACTAGCTGCACCTTTACCAGCTTTGGGAACACTCTCATGATCAATCTTTATAAAACACATCATGTATATTATTCTGAAATGGACCAATCTGCACAACGACTACCTTTACTGTCACTATTTCCACTATATTTTGATGAGAATACTTTTATACTTTTACTTGAGTAACATTTTGAATGCAGTACTTTTACTGTAACATAGTATTCCTACACTCTGGTACTTCTACTTTTACTCAAGAACAAGATCTGAGTACTAAAGCTAACGTTAGCCAGAAAAAAAATTCAGTTCACTTCACGCTCTGCCGCTCCGACAGGGAGCTCTGCCCTGAACACCTGAACACCCCGTTCTAACAGCTGTTCACCAGCGGTCCAGTCTGTGCCACAGTGACTCCGGACCACACAGCTAATATTAACGAACGCATCCGTAGGCAGTGATGTACCTGTACGCGTTCAATGAACGATCGTTAATGAACGCGTTCATATTTTGGGCGAACGTGAACTGAACGTACTGTATTTCCGCTAGATGAACGTGTTCATTCTCAGCACTGTATTATAACGGCGTTCAAAAGGGTGCCAGATTTCATATGCCTTTCAGCCGAAAACCCAGTTAAAACACACCGTATACAGGCTTCAAAATAATGCGGAAAACCACCCAATCTGGCAACAGCAAGCTGCCTGTGACGCATGCGCGCCTGTCACCCCTGGCTGTCGCACTAAAATATACGTCATCAGACTCCTCACAACAAACAATGTGGAACCGCGGAACCGGCGAGCATTGAATGAATGAATGAATTAGTATGGACGAAGCCGAGAGCAGCTGCAGCAGCACTCGCTCAGAGTCAGACTCTACGGCTCGCGGCTGCAGATTACTCCGGTTCCAGACCCCCAGCAGGGGTTGGGTTTTCAGCATGTCAACTCTTTTACCTGTGGGGAAATTGCAGGATTGGCTCCAGGTCGCCCTTTTTATTTACTACAAGACAAATGTGCCTTTTTATTTCATACAGTTCAATTTGGATTGAGACAGGGAAATAATCGAAACCTCACGCGTGGCGTTTCACTGTCAAGGGGGCGATATAGCGTGTATGTAATTACATTTCAAATACTGATTTGAGCCCCACCACTGTATGGGTTAGCCCTACCATAGATTACCCAACACAAATACTCAGGAGCCGATAAGTCAATTAATTGCTTATCGCGACAGGCACACAATAAAACAGTGGAAACAAACATGCGTTGACTTTCATTAGTGAATGAAACTGTGTGCCCTTTGTAGTCTGTGTCCAATATTGTGTATTTGTATATATTGTATATATATCCTAAATATATGCTAAGGTCCCGCTACTGACGATAGCAGTCATTTCGTGCGCATATGTGTAATTAAACCCATGATATCAACATCTCACTCCAGCCAGGTACCCTAAGTTAGCAACCCTGCCCATACCCCAATAATATTTGTATTGCAGATCTACATGAATCACGCAAACGACCTATTTTGGATTCAAAACGGCAAATTTCGCCAAAAGGTGACAAGTTTGCATCCCTGCTTGTTATCGTTTTCATCACAGAGCTGGGAAAATGGTGTATTGATTACTGATCCGTGCATGTCTAATTTTAACTGACTTTAGTTCTAATGTTAATGTTAAATTTGATTTCAACCCATAAGTAATTATTTAAATTAACTCTACATTTCACATGATGGATTAGTGTTCCACATTTTCCCACTAATTTGTTTTATGATTAGGCCAATGGTAAAGAGAGACATTGATGACCCCGTGTCCTTTTTGTTAGTACGTGGTTCCATTTTGCCTGTGGCCTTGGACAGCTTCACTACGAGTCACCCAGTTCTGCTCTGCTGCAGTCCGGCTGAGTGCAGTCACAGAGATGCTATGGCTGCTCTACATGACATTAATGGTTTGGTCCGAGAATGGGCACCATTTCCTGATCCCAGAGAGAATGACGATCCTCAAACTGGACTTTACAGCCGTGGATACTGTCTCACGTGGGCCTGCTCCCCCCCCCACTGAGCCATGAACTGAAAGCTTGACATCTGCTTTGTACACCTGGAAGCCTCCCCGCCACACCAGCACCAACCCTTGGGTCAGTTAGATGAGACTAACGGCTTCACTTAGGGCATATGGGTCAGAAATATGACTCTCGTTACCACGGAGTGGGTTTTTTTTTTTTTAAGGCTGTTCATACTGCTATGCAGAGTGAAAAGCCCCTACTATTTTTAAAAATAGGCCTAATGTCAGGGGCCTCTTAATGTCTACTTCTGCATGTATTCACATTATATGGACCATGTTTCCACCTGGTGAAACTAGAGGCTGCACGGAACTCAGGCTACAATACAACCATGCTGTTCTGATCTAACGATTCAATTTATAGATTCTACATCAAAATAGTTCGTTTTTATTGTTTCCAATGATAACGTCACCTTAAGTGGAGGAATGCAAACCTGTTTTCAAATGTAAGGTTTTGAATTTCTTTGACATTCCTCAGTAATGACACCTTAAGACGCCCACTATCATTCATGCTATGCCTTCAGTGGTAACTCAGATGTTAAGGGGGTTGAAACTTTTCCTCCCAAATTAGCTATGCTTTGTGTTTTCAACAACGGTGTGCATTTCCTGCATGATATATGTTTCTCACAATTTTGTTAGTTGCGCACAGGTGATACTGAGTCTTCTTGAATGGATTTTGACCTATACCGTGCTTACATGGACTCGTATGTTTTATTTCATTTTATGTTATTTTGGACAATTATTCAAATAGTAATCACATTACCTGAGCCCTTAAGTTGCCTAGAGCAAAATAGTTACGGCATATATTTAGTGATTTTAATGTTAACAGATCATTGATGCAATAACATTTTGACCCAATTTGCCTGACTTGACACATGGAATAAAACATGGGCGTAGGAAGCATCCTCAATGTGGGTGAGACAATTTAACAGGGGGTGTGGGCAGGTGGTGGACCTCACCTCCTCTAGGGGGGTCCGGGGGCAAGCTCCCCCGGGAAGATTTTTTTTAAAATGTTGAAGTTAAATGCATCAATCTGGTCCATTTTGAGAGCAAAATTAGGGACTAAATCTATGGCAGTCAGTAGGGGCTTGGACTGTGAGCCGTAGGGTCGCCGGTTCAAGTCCCCGACCAGACCTACATTTGGAGTGTGGACTTCTACTTGGAGAGGTCCCAGTTCACCTCCTGCTGTGGTGCCCTTGAGCAAGGCACCGGACATCCCCCTTCCCCCCTCACTCCCATTGCCTCACCCTCAATAGCTGCCCACTGCTCCTAGTACTAGACTCCTGGTACTAGGATGGGTTAAAAGCAGAGAACACATTTCACTGTGTGCTCTGCATGTGTGACCATTAAAGAGGGTTTCATCCCTCCCAATTCTTCTTCTTCTTCTTCTTCTTCTTCTTCTTCTTCTTCTTCGTCTTCTTCTTCTTCTGAGAAGATTCGTCTTCTTCTTCATGACTTCTTCTTCTCTTCTTCTGCTTTTCTTCTTCTTCTTCTTCGTCTTCATTCTCTGCTTCTTCATTCCTCTTCTTCTTCTTCTTCTTCTGTCTTCGATCTTCTTCTCTTCTTCTTCTTCTTCTTCTGATAGTTCTTCTTCTTCTTCTTCTCTTCTTCTTCTTCTTCTTCTTCTTCTTCTCTCTTC
>NW_022991392.1:0-17500 GCF_902827175.1 Gymnodraco acuticeps
ACACCAGATTCACTACATCACCACGATCACACAACACCCGATTCACACATATCACTCAGATTCACACATCACCCGATTCACCACATACCCTTATTCACCACTACAACAGATTCAACCACATCACCAGATTCACCACAACAACCCAGATTCACCACTCACCAGATTCACTACATCACCAACAACAACACCCGATTCACCATAACACCAGATTCACCACATCACCAACAACACCCGATTCACCATATCACCAGATTCACCACATCACCCGATTCACCACATCACCCGATTCACCACATCACCTTATTCACCACTATCACCAGATTCACCACATCAACAGATTCACCACATCACCAGATTCACCACAACACCAGATTCACTACATCACCAACAACAACACCCGATTCACCATATCACCAGATTCACCACATCACCCGATTCACCACATCACCCGATTCACCACATCACCTTATTCACCACTACACCAGATTCACCACATCAACAGATTCACCACATCACCAGATTCACCACTACACCAGATTCACTACATCACCAACAACACCCGATTCACCATATCACCAGATTCACCACATCACCCGATTCACCACATCACCTTATTCACCACTACACCAGATTCACCACATCACCAGATTCACCACTACACCAGATTCACTACATCACCAACAACAACACCCGATTCACCATAACACCAGATTCACCACATCACCCAACAACAACACCCGATTCACCATAACACCAGATTCACCACATCACCAACAACAACACCCGATTCACCATATCACCAGATTCACCAGATTCACCACATCACCCGATTCACCACATCACCCGATTCACCACATCACCAGATTCACCACATCAACAGATTCACCACATCACCAGATTCACCACATCACCCAGATTCACAACAACACCAGATTCACCACTACACCAGATTCACTACATCACCAACAACAACACCCGATTCACCATAACACCAGATTCACCACATCACCAACAACAACACCCGATTCACCATTTCACCAGATTCACCACATCACCCGATTCACCACAACACCAGATTCACCACTACACCAGATTCACTACATCACCAACAACAACACCCGATTCACCATAACACCAGATTCACCACATCACCAACAACACCCGATTCACCACATCACCAGATTCACCACATCACCCGATTCACCACATCACCCGATTCACCACATCACCCGATTCACCACATCACCTTATTCACCACTACACCAGATTCACCACATCAACAGATTCACCACATCACCAGATTCACCACAACACCAGATTCACCACTACACCAGATTCACTACATCACCAACAACAACACCCGATTCACCATATCACCAGATTCACCACATCACCAGATTCACCACATCACCCGATTCACCACATCACCTTATTCACCACTACACCAGATTCACCACATCAACAGATTCACCACATCACCAGATTCACCACTACACCAGATTCACTACATCACCAACAACAACACCCGATTCACCATAACACCAGATTCACCACATCACCAACAACAACACCCGATTCACCATAACACCAGATTCACCACATCACCAGAGATTCACCACAATACCAGGTTCAACATAACACTAGATTCACCATAACACCAGATTACCAACAACAGCCGATTCACCCTATCACCAGGTTCACCATATCACCTGATTCACCACATCACCAACAACAACACCCGATTCACCACTACACCAGATTCACCACATCACCAGAGATTCACCACAACACCAGATTCACCATAACACTAGATTCACCATAACACCAGATTCACCACATCACCAACAACAACACCCGATTCACCACATCATTCACCATAACACCAGATTCACCATTACACCAGATTCACCACATCACCACTACACCAGATTCACCACAACACCAGATTCACCACATCACCAGATTCACCACAACACCAGATTCACCACATCACCAGATTCACCACTACACCAGATTCTCCGGCCAATCAAATGTATTTATGTTTTAAACCTGTGACATCACTGCTGAGGGGCGGGGCTTGTGTCTGACCTGTGTCTGTCTTCAGGTGATCATGTGATCTGTGGCAGCTACGACTGCAGGCTGAGCTGGTTCGACCTGGACCTCTCAACCAAACCTTACAAGATGCTCCGGTACGAACCTGTCCATCAAACGTTGTTGTTGATGTTGTTGTTGATGATGCTGATAATGATGTTGGTGTTGTTGTCTGCAGACACCATAAGAAGGCAGTGAGGGGCGTGGCCTATCACAGACTTTACCCTCTGTTCGCCTCGGCGTCCGACGACGGATCCGTGATCGTCTGCCACGGCACCGTCTACAAGTAATGACCTCACTTCCTGTCTTTGACCTCACTTGCTGTCTCTGTGACCACACTTCCTGTCTGTAACCTAACTTCCTGTCCCCACAGTGACCTGCTGCAGAACCCTCTGCTGGTTCCAGTGAAGGTTCTCCGAGGTCACGTGATCACCCACGACCTTGGGGTTCTGGACGTGACCTTTCACCCCTCCCAGCCGTGGGTCTTCTCCTCCGGCGCCGACGCCACCATCAGACTGTTCACCTAGCAACGGTTGCTAGGACACCACGTGCTGTTATAGGCTGTAACCATGGAGATGTGACCTGTTTACTTTTTAATAAAACTTGTTGTCTGCCTTCTGTTGCCATGGTAACTGTTTCTTCTTCTGTGTGTTTTTAATAATAAAAGTAATGCTCTCTTCTCCTCCGTACCCACATCTCTAAAAACGGGGAACAACGGAGCTGATCCAGATTTGCTGCGTCATGACCACATTACTAAAAATGTGGGCGGGCTTTACGCCCGCGGGCCAATCAGAAACGTTGCTGTTAGAAACAATGAGACGTGTTCTGGAAGTAATATGGTCTGTGTTCACATTAGCATGCTAACACTCAGAGCTAACCTGTGCTGGAGAGAGTGTGTGTGAAGAAGCAGGAAATCAAAAGGAAGTCACCTTGTGGTAAACCTGAGAGAGAGAAAGAGTTTGAGCTCCATCCTGTTTCAGAGAGAATCCTTGATGTGGTTTGGAACATGATGTGGAGTTTCATCACGGCAGCATTTAGCTGAGTTTCTGCTGGGAGAGTTCTCCTGATGAGATCTACTCTCTCTCTGAAGCTACTGACCCAGAGTCAGCTCTTTAGGAACAGCTGGAGGAGGGGGGGGGGGCTACAAGGACCTGTTTGGGATTTGGAGCAGGACACTACAGAGAAATGTCCTTAGTAACAGCTGGAAGAGAGGGGGGGGGGGCTACAAGGACCTGTTTGGGGTTAGGAGCAGGACACTACAGAGACATGTCCTTAGTAACAGCTGGAAGAGAGAGGGGGGGGGCTACAAGGACCTGTTTGGGGTTTGGAGCAGGACACTTCAGAGACATGTCCTTAGTAACAGCTGGAAGAGAGGGGGGGGGCTACAAGGACCTGTTTGGGGTTTGGAGCAGGACACTTCAGAGACATGTCCTTAGTAACAGCTGGAAGAGAGGGGGGGGGCTACAAGGACCTGTTTGGGGTTAGGAGCAGGACACTTCAGAGACATGTCCTTAGTAACAGCTGGAAGAGAGGGGGGGGGCTACAAGGACCTGTTTGGGGTTAGGAGCAGGACACTTCAGAGACATGTCCTTAGTAACAGCTGGAAGAGAGGGGGGGGGGCTACAAGGATCTGTTTGGGGTTTGGAGCAGGACACTTCAGAGACATGTCCTTAGTAACAGCTGGAAGAGAGGGGGGGGGGCTACAAGGATCTGTTTGGGGTTTGGAGCAGGACACTTCAGAGACATGTCCTTAGTAACAGCTGGAAGAGAGGGGGGGGGGGCTACAAGGACCTGTTTGGGGTTTGGAGCAGGACACTTCAGAGACATGTCCTTAGTAACAGCTGGAAGAGAGGGGGGGGGGCTACAAGGATCTGTTTGGGGTTTGGAGCAGGACACTTCAGATACATGTCCTTAGTAACAGCTGGAGGAGAGGGGGGGGGGCTACAAGGATCTGTTTGGGGTTTGGAGCAGGACACTTCAGAGACATGTCCTTAGTAACAGCTGGAAGAGAGGGGGGGGGGCTACAAGGACCGGTTTGGGGTTTGGAGCAGGACACTTCAGAGACATGTCCTTAGTAACAGCTGGAAGAGAGGGGGGGGGGGCTACAAGGATCTGTTTGGGGTTTGGAGCAGGACACTTCAGAGACATGTCCTTAGTAACAGCTGGAAGAGAGGGGGGGGGGGCTACAAGGACCTGTTTGGGGTTTAGGAGCAGGACACTTCAGAGACATGTCCTTAGTAACAGCTGGAAGAGAGGGGGGGGGGCTACAAGGATCTGTTTGGGGTTTGGAGCAGGACACTTCAGAGACATGTCCTTAGTAACAGCTGGAAGAGAGGGGGGGGGCTACAAGGACCTGTTTGGGGTTTGGAGCAGGACACTTCAGAGACATGTCCTTAGTAACAGCTGGAAGAGAGGGGGGGGGGCTACAAGGATCTGTTTGGGGTTTGGAGCAGGACACTTCAGAGACATGTCCTTAGTAACAGCTGGAAGAGAGGGGGGGGGGCTACAAGGACCTGTTTGGGGTTTGGAGCAGGACACTTCAGAGACATGTCCTTAGTAACAGCTGGAAGAGAGGGGGGGGGGGGGCTACAAGGATCTGTTTGGGGTTTGGAGCAGGACACTTCAGAGACATGTCCTTAGTAACAGCTGGAAGAGAGGGGGGGGGGCTACAAGGATCTGTTTGGGGTTTGGAGCAGGACACTTCAGAGACATGTCCTTAGTAACAGCTGGGAGAGAGGGGGGGGGCTACAAGGACCTGTTTGGGGTTTGGAGCAGGACACTTCAGAGACATGTCCTTAGTAACAGCTGGAAGAGAGGGGGGGGGCTACAAGGACCTGTTTGGGGTTTGGAGCAGGACACTTCAGAGACATGTCCTTAGTAACAGCTGGGAGAGAGGGGGGGGGGGCTACAAGGACCTGTTTGGGGTTTGGAGCAGGACACTTCAGAGACATGTCCTTAGTAACAGCTGGAAGAGAGGGGGGGGGCTACAAGGACCTGTTTGGGGTTTGGAGCAGGACACTTCAGAGACATGTCCTTAGTAACAGCTGGAAGAGAGGGGGGGGGGCTACAAGGATCTGTTTGGGGTTTGGAGCAGGACACTTCAGAGACATGTCCTTAGTAACAGCTGGAAGAGAGGGGGGGGGGGCTACAAGGATCTGTTTGGGGTTTGGAGCAGGACACTTCAGAGACATGTCCTTAGTAACAGCTGGAAGAGAGGGGGGGGGGGCTACAAGGACCGGTTTGGGGTTTGGAGCAGGACACTTCAGAGACATGTCCTTAGTAACAGCTGGAAGAGAGGGGGGGGGGGGTACAAGGATCTGTTTGGGGTTTGGAGCAGGACACTTCAGAGACATGTCCTTAGTAACAGCTGGAAGAGAGGGGGGGGGCTACAAGGACCTGTTTGGGGTTTGGAGCAGGACACTTCAGAGACATGTCCTTAGTAACAGCTGGGAGAGAGGGGGGGGGGCTACAAGGACCTGTTTGGGGTTTGGAGCAGGACACTTCAGAGACATGTCCTTAGTAACAGCTGGAAGAGAGGGGGGGGGCTACAAGGACCTGTTTGGGGTTTGGAGCAGGACACTTCAGAGACATGTCCTTAGTAACAGCTGGAAGAGAGGGGGGGGGGGCTACAAGGATCTGTTTGGGGTTTGGAGCAGGACACTTCAGAGACATGTCCTTAGTAACAGCTGGAAGAGAGGGGGGGGGGGGCTACAAGGATCCTGTTTGGGGTTTGGAGCAGGACACTTCAGAGACATGTCCTTAGTAACAGCTGGAAGAGAGCGGGGGGGCTACAAGGATCTGTTTGGGGTTTGGAGCAGGACACTTCAGAGACATGTCCTTAGTAACAGCTTGAAGAGAGGGGGGGGGGGCTACAAGGACCTGTTTGGGGTTTGGAGCAGGACACTTCAGAGACATGTCCTTAGTAACAGCTGGAAGAGAGGGGGGGGGGGGCTACAAGGATCTGTTTGGGGTTTGGAGCAGGACACTTCAGAGACATGTCCTTAGTAACAGCTGGAAGAGAGGGGGGGGGGCTACAAGGACCTGTTTGGGGTTTGGAGCAGGACACTTCAGAGACATGTCCTTAGTAACAGCTGGAAGAGAGGGGGGGGGGGGCTACAAGGACCTGTTTGGAGTTTGGAGCAGGACACTTCAGAGACATGTCCTTAGTAACAGCTGGAAGAGAGGGGGGGGGGCTACAAGGACCTGTTTGGGGTTTGGAGCAGGACACTTCAGAGACATGTCCTTAGTAACAGCTGGAGAGAGGGGGGGGGGGCTACAAGGACCTGTTTGGGGTTTGGAGCAGGACACTTCAGAGACATGTCCTTAGTAACAGCTGGAAGAGAGGGGGGGGGCTACAAGGACCTGTTTGGGGTTTGGAGCAGGACACTTCAGAGACATGTCCTTAGTAACAGCTGGAAGAGAGGGGGGGGGGGCTACAAGGATCTGTTTGGGGTTTGGAGCAGGACACTTCAGAGACATGTCCTTAGTAACAGCTGGAAGAGAGGGGGGGGGGCTACAAGGATCTGTTTGGGGTTTGGAGCAGGACACTTCAGAGACATGTCCTTAGTAACAGCTGGAAGAGAGGGGGGGGGGCTACAAGGACCTGTTTGGGGTTTGGAGCAGGACACTTCAGAGACATGTCCTTAGTAACAGCTGGAAGAGAGGGGGGGGGGGCTACAAGGATCTGTTTGGGGTTTGGAGCAGGACACTTCAGAGACATGTCCTTAGTAACAGCTGGAAGAGAGGGGGGGGGCTACAAGGACCGGTTTGGGGTTTGGAGCAGGACACTTCAGAGACATGTCCTTAGTAACAGCTGGAAGAGAGGGGGGGGGGGGTACAAGGATCTGTTTGGGGTTTGGAGCAGGACACTTCAGAGACATGTCCTTAGTAACAGCTGGAAGAGAGGGGGGGGCTACAAGGACCTGTTTGGGGTTTGGAGCAGGACACTTCAGAGACATGTCCTTAGTAACAGCTGGAAGAGAGGGGGGGCTACAAGGACCTGTTTGGGGTTTGGAGCAGGACACTTCAGAGACATGTCCTTAGTAACAGCTGGAAGAGAGGGGGGGGGGGCTACAAGGACCTGTTTGGGGTTAGGAGCAGGACACTTCAGAGACATGTCCTTAGTAACAGCTGGAAGAGAGGGGGGGGGGGGCTACAAGGACCTGTTTGGGGTTTGGAGCAGGACACTTCAGAGACATGTCCTTAGTAACAGCTGGGAGAGAGGGGGGGGGGCTACAAGGACCTGTTTGGGGTTTGGAGCAGGACACTTCAGAGACATGTCCTTAGTAACAGCTGGAAGAGAGGGGGGGGGCTACAAGGACCTGTTTGGGGTTTGGAGCAGGACACTTCAGAGACATGTCCTTAGTAACAGCTGGAAGAGAGCGGGGGGGGCTACAAGGATCTGTTTGGGGTTTGGAGCAGGACACTTCAGAGACATGTCCTTAGTAACAGCTGGAAGAGAGGGGGGGGGGGCTACAAGGACCTGTTTGGGGTTTGGAGCAGGACACTTCAGAGACATGTCCTTAGTAACAGCTTGAAGAGAGGGGGGGGGGGGGGGGCTACAAGGACCGGTTTGGGGTTTGGAGCAGGACACTTCAGAGACATGTCCTTAGTAACAGCTGGAAGAGAGCGGGGGGGCTACAAGGATCTGTTTGGGGTTTGGAGCAGGACACTTCAGAGACATGTCCTTAGTAACAGCTGGAAGAGAGGGGGGGGGGGGCTACAAGGACCTGTTTGGGGTTTGGAGCAGGACACTTCAGAGACATGTCCTTAGTAACAGCTTGAAGAGAGGGGGGGGGGGGGGCTACAAGGACCGGTTTGGGGTTTGGAGCAGGACACTTCAGAGACATGTCCGACTCAGACTGCAAGGAATCTGGGTGTGACCCTAGATAACAACCTGTCCTTCACTGCAAACATCGCTGCTACAACCCGTTGCTGCAGATACACGCTTTACAACATCAGGAGGATACGTCCCCAGCTGACTCAGAAAGCGACTCAGGTTCTGGTCCAGGCTCTCGTCATCTCACGCCTAGACTACTGCAACTCCCTCCTGGCTGGTCTACCTGCATGTGCCATCCGACCTCTGCAGCTCATCCAGAATGCAGCGGCTCGTCTGGTCTTCAACCTTCCTAAATGTTCCCACACCACTCCGCTCCTCCGCTCCCTTCACTGGCTTCCGGTAACTGCTAGAATCCACTTCAAGACACTGGTACTTGCTTACCGTGCTGCGAATGGATCTGGCCCTTCCTACATCCAGGACATGGTTAAACCGTACACCCCAGCGCGTGCACTACGCTCTGCATCAGCCAAACGACTCGCTGCGCCCTCGCTGCGAGGGGGACCCAAGTTCCCATCGGCGAAAACACGTGGATTTGCTATCCTGGCTCCAAGATGGTGGAATGAGCTCCCCATTGACATCAGGACGGCAGATAGCTTGCACATCTTCCGGCGCAAACTGAAAACTCATCTCTTTCGACTCCACTTCGAGCGTTAGAACGATTAACGAAGCACTTTTATACCAATAAAGGACTGGGTTACCTAAAGCCAGTTGAGTAGCACTTGAAATGTTTGGCTCTATGAAACCTGATATACTTATATGATTCTGTTTTCTTCAAGGTTGTGTCTTCCTGGTCGAATGTACTTATTGTAAGTCGCTTTGGACAAAAGCGTCAGCTAAATGTAATGTAATGTAACATGTCCTTAGTAACAGCTGGAGGAGAGGGGGGGGGCTACAAGGATCTGTTTGGGGTTTGGAGCAGGACACTTCAGAGACATGTCCTTAGTAACAGCTGGAAGAGAGGGGGGGGGGGCTACAAGGATCTGTTTGGGGTTTGGAGCAGGACACTTCAGAGACATGTCCTTAATAACAGCTGGGAGAGAGGGGGGGGGGGCTACAAGGACCTGTTTGGGGTTTGGAGCAGGACACTTCAGAGACATGTCCTTAATAACAGCTGGGAGAGAGGGGGGGGGGGGCTACAAGGACCTGTTTGGGGTTTGGAGCAGGACACTTCAGAGACATGTCCTTAGTAACAGCTGGAAGAGAGGGGGGGGCTACAAGGACCTGTTTGGGGTTAGGAGCAGGACACTTCAGAGACATGTCCTTAGTAACAGCTGGAAGAGAGAGGGGGGGGCTACAAGGATCTGTTTGGGGTTTGGAGCAGGACACTTCAGAGACATGTCCTTAATAACAGCTGGGAGAGAGGGGGGGGGGCTACAAGGACCTGTTTGGGGTTTGGAGCAGGACACTTCAGAGACATGTCCTTAGTAACAGCTGGAAGAGAGGGGGGGGGCTACAAGGACCTGTTTGGGGTTAGGAGCAGGACACTTCAGAGACATGTCCTTAGTAACAGCTGGAAGAGAGGGGGGGGGCTACAAGGACCTGTTTGGGGTTTGGAGCAAGACACTTCAGAGATATGTCCTTAGTAACAGCTGGAAGAGAGAGAGGGGGGGGCTACAAGGACCTGTTTGGGGTTTGGAGCAGGACACTTCAGAGACATGTCCTTAGTAACAGCTGGAAGAGAGGGGGGGGGGGCTACAAGGATCTGTTTGGGGTTTGGAGCAGGACACTTCAGAGACATGTCCTTAGTAACAGCTGGAAGAGAGGGGGGGGGGGGCTACAAGGATCTGTTTGGGGTTTGGAGCAGGACACTTCAGAGACATGTCCTTATATCTGAGACCTGTAATATCTGAGACCTGTAATATCTGCCTAAAGATAATATAATAGGAGACCTTTAAATATGAAAGGTTTGGGAGCTATTTCACTGAGACACCTCATCGCGGAGCTTTTCAGGCTTCCCTAAAGGTATATTAGAACACCCTAAATGTGATGTCTTAAAGCTGGAGTACTTGTGAAGGATAAAAACGTGGACTTTCTGGTAAACAACTTGATTTTGTTGAGTAAACGTTTTATTCATAAGTGTAAATATCTGAAAGCTAGACCTCATATCAACGGATGGAAGAATTCATACAAAGTTTTTGCAAAATCGCAAAACTTAATAGCGGAGCTATTTCAATGTGACACCTCATCGAGGAGCTGCCGGAGTTATTCCCCTGTGACACCTCATCGTGGAGCTGCCGGAGTTATTTCACTGTGACACCACAACATGGCGCTTGAAGAGAAAATCAAACCGAGCCGCGAAAAATGCGAATATACCAGCTGCTACTGGTGAGTAGAACTACAACATGTAGAACTACAACATGTAGAACTACACCATGTAGAACTACACCATGTAGAACTACACCATGTAGAACTACACCATGTAGAACTACACCATGTAGGCCTACTCTGTAGAACTGCAACATATACTGTATATAAACTACACCATGTACTGTGTAGAACTACAACATGTAGAACTACACCATGTACTGTGTAGAAACTACAACATGTACTGTATAGAACTACAACATGTAGAACTACACCATGTACTGTGTAGAACTGCAACATGTACTGTGTAGAAACTACACCATGTACTGTGTAGAACTGCAACATGTACTCTGTAGAACTACAACATGTAGAACTACACCATGTACTGTGTAGAAACTACAACATGTAGAACTGCAACATGTACTTTGTAGAACTACACCGTGTACTGTGTAGAACTACAACATGTAGAACTGCACCATGTACTGTGTAGAACTACAACATGTAGAACTACAACGTGTAGAACTACAATGTGTACTGGGTAGAACTACAACATGTAGAACTACAACGTGTAGAACTACAACGTGTACTGGGTAGAACTACAACATGTAGAACTACAACGTGTTTCTTCTTCTGCAGTGAGGAGAATGTTTGGTGTCTCTGTGAGTTCTTCAGGAGAGAGGATGCTGCTCAGCTGGAGGACATGTTTATAGTTTTTATCTCCAATGAGAACAGAACGGTGAGAACACACAGATATATGTAATGTAATATGGTTTAATATCATTTAATATAATGTATGTGTTTCAGGTTCCTCTGTGGAGGCAGACGTCTGGACGGGGGGGGCAGCCGGTGGTCTGGGTCTGTGATGTCACAGCTCATTAGCATATGCGGATGATGTCACAGTGATGTCACTAATGAGGTCATGCTGTGTTTCAGGATTACCACGTGGTTCTGCTGCAGGCGAGCTCTTCTTCTGTGGTTTATGATCTGGACTCGGAGCTGCCGTTTCCCTGCAGCTTGAAGCGTTACTCCTCTGATGCTCTGAGGAGTGAGAGGGGGATACGACCAGCTTATCACAGGTAACACACTTGAACACACAGGTAACACACTTGAACACACAGGTAACACACACCTGAACACACAGGTAACACACACCTGAACACACAGGTAGCACACACCTGAACACACAGGTAACACACTTGAACACACAGGTAACACACACCTGAACACACAGGTAGCACACACCTGAACACACAGGTAACACACGCCTGAACACACAGGTAACACACACCTGAACACACAGGTAACACACACCTGAACACACAGGTAACACACTTGAACACACAGGTAACACACACCTGAACACACAGGTAGCACACACCTGAACACACAGGTAACACACGCCTGAACACACAGGTAACACACGCCTGAACACACAGGTAACACACACCTGAACACACAGGTAACACACACCTGAACACACAGGTAGCACACGCCTGAACACACAGGTAACACACGCCTAAACACACAGGTAACACACACCTGAACACACAGGTAACACACACCTGAACACACAGGTAGCACACACCTGAACACACAGGTAACACACACCTGAACACACAGGTAACACACACCTGAACACACAGGTAACACACACCTGAACACACAGGTAACACACACCTGAACACACAGGTAGCACACACCTGAACACACAGGTAACACACACCTGAACACACAGGTAACACACACGTCACACACACCTGAACACAGGTAACACACAGGTAACACACACCTGAACACACAGGTCACACACACCTGAACACACAGGTCAGACACACACACACCTGAACACACAGGTCACACACACCTGAACACACAGGTCACACACACCTGAACACAGGTCACACACACCTGAACACACTGCTGAGTGAGTTCCTGAGTGAACAGGTGTGATCGTTAGCGGTGTGTAACGGCATTAGGTAATCAGGAAAGGAAGTAAAATATGTGTTTTGTGTCTCTGAAGGAAGTGACATCACTTTCCCTCTCTCAACAGGAAGTTCCGTGTTGTTCCCGCTCACAGCTTCCTGTTGAACTTTGCGTCCGATCGATCGCACATGAAGAACTCTGACGGCTCGTGGAAGATGCCCCCCCCCCCCTTACCCCCCCATACACACTACAGGTAAAACACCTGTAACGGAGTGATGACATCATGATGATCGATGGATGAAACCCTCTTTAATGTTCTCACATGCAGAGTACACAGTGACATGTGTTCTCTGCTGTGAACCCGTCCTAGCACCAGGAGTCTAGTAACAGGAGTCTAGTACCAGGAGTCTAGTACCAGGAGACTAGTACCAGGAGACTAGTACCAGGAGACTAGTACCAGGAGACTAGTACCAGGAGACTAGTACCAGGAGTCTAGTGCCAGACCATGAGTTTAGCACCAGGAGTCTAGTGCCATCTAGGTGATGTCACAGCTCATTAGCATATGCTGATGATGTCACAGTGATGTCACTAATGAGGTCTAGTGCTAGTCTCCTGGTGCTAGACCCTGGTGCTAGACTCCTGGTGCTAGACACCTGGTCCTAGACTCCTGGTACTAGACTCCTGGTGCTAGACTCCTGGTACTACACTCCCGGTCTGGTGCTAGAATCCTGGTGTGGTGCTAGACTCCCGGCACTAGACTCCTGGTTCTAGACTCCTGGTGCTAGACTCCTGGTACTAGACTCCTGGTGCTAGACCCTGGTACTATACTCCTGCTGCTAGACTCCTGCTGCTAGACTCCTGGCACTAGACTCCTGGTCTGGCGCTAGACTCCTGGTACTAGACTCCTGGTACTAGCCTCATGGCGCTAGACTCCTGGTGCTAGACTCCTGGTGCTAGACTCCTGGCACTAGACTCCTGGCACTAGACTCCTGGCACTAGACTCCTGGTCTGGTGCTTGACTCCTGGTGCTAGCCTCCTGGTGCTAGACTCCTGGTTCTAGACTCCTGGTGCTAGACTCCTGGTGCTAGACTCCTGGCCTGGTGCTAGACTCCTGGTCTGGTACTAGACTCCTGGTGCAAGACTCCTGGTGCTAGACTCCTGCTACTAGGCTCCTGGTGCTAGACTCCTGCTGCTAGATTCCTGGCACTAGACTCCTGCTACTAGACTCCTGGTGCTAGACTCCTGTTACTAGACTCCTGGTGCTAGACTCCTGTTACTAGACTCCTGGTGCTAGACTCCTGGTCTGGTACTAGACTCCTGGTGCTAGACTCCTGCTACTAGACTCCTGGTGCTAGACTCCTGGTCCTAGTCTCCTGCTACTAGACTCCTGCTACTAGACTCCTGGTCTGGTACTAGACTCCTGCTGCTAGACTCCTGCTGCTAGACTCCTGGCACTAGACTCCTGGTGCTAGACTCCTGGTGCTAGACTCCTGCTACTAGACTCCTGGTGCTAGACTCCTGGTACTAGACTCCTGGTGCTAGACTCCTGGTACTAGACTTCCTGGTACTAGACTCCTGGTGCTAGACTCCTGCTGCTAGACTCCTGGCACTAGACTCCTGGTACTTGACTCCTGGTACTAGACTCCTGATCTGGTACTAGACTACTGGTGCTAAACTCCTGGCACTAGACTCCTGGTACTTGACTCCTGGTACTAGACTCCTGGTCTGGTACTAGACTCCTGGTCCTAGACTCCTGGCGCTAGACTCCTGGCGCTTGACTCCTGGCGCTAGACTCCTGTTGCTAGACTCTTGGTGCTAGACTCCTGGTACTAGACTCCTAGTACTAGACTCCTGCTGCTAGACTCCTGGTGCTAGACTCCTGGTGCTAGACTCCTGCTACTAGACTCCTGGTGCTAGACTTCCTGGTACTAGACTCCTGGTGCTAGACTCCTGCTGCTAGACTCCTGGTGCTAGACTCCTGGTACTTGACTCCAGGTACTAGACTACTGGTCTGGTGCTACACTCCTGGTGCTAGACTCCTGGTCCTAGACTCCTGGTCCTAGACTCCTGGTCCTAGACTCCTGGCTCTAGACTCCTGGTGCTAGACTCCTGCTACTAGACTCCTGGTGCTAGACTTCCTGGTACTAGACTCCTGGTCCTAGACTCCTGGTGCTAGACTCCTGCTGCTAGACTCCTGGTGCTAGACTCCTGGTCTGGTACTAGACTCCTGGTGCTAGACTCCTGCTGCTAGACTCCTGGTACTAGACTCCTGGTACTAGACTCCTGGTACTAGACTCCTGGTGCTAGACTCCTGGTGCTAGACTCCTGGTCTGGTACTAGACTCCTGGTGCTAGACTCCTGGTGCTAGACTCCTGTTACTAGGATGGGTTCACAGCAGAGAACCCATGTCACGGTGTGCTGTGTACGCTGCATGTGAGCGGGGAAGCCTTGCTCAAGGGCATGACATCACTGTGATGTAACTGTTTGTTCACATCTTGATGACGTTAGTAACTAATGATGACGTCACTGTTTCTCCTCAGAGAGCCGGATGAACCTTGATGACTTCATCAGTATGCGCCCTGCTTACGGCTGGGGGCGGGTCTTCAGTCTGGAAGAGTTCCTGCAGACACACCTGGGGGGGGCCTCACCTTCATCTTAACCTTCATCACCTTCATCTTAACCTTCATCACCATCATCTTCATCATCTTCACCTTCATCATCTTCAGCAGCTTTATCTTCGTCTCCATCGTGCTAATAAAATGTTTGGGATATCCCGCTTTAAAACTATCGATCATCATCATTTATTATTATAAATATTATTTGTATTCTTGTTGTTGATTGGTTGTCAGTTTACAGTTGACTCTTTGTAAACAAACCTCAGGGTCAGAGGTCAGACTGAAAAATGTTGCTGTTTGTGTGTAAATAAACCTGTGTGTTTATGATAAGTCATGAGTATCATTACGGAGATCTTTGTTGGTAAAACAACAACAACAACAACAACAACTGTTCTCATGGATCTGTATCAGATGGGGGGAGGGGGGTGGTAACATAGGAACAGCTGCTTTGAGTTTGTTTGAATTTCATTTGATTTATGAAATAAAAAAGACAATTACATAAGAGATGAAATAATAACCCACCAAACATCCGGGTACTAAAACCGGAGGCAACCGTCTTTGTGTAGAGTAATGTCGTCACGTAGGAGGCGGGGCTTAGACACACACAGGTCTCCGCTGCGGACTGTTGTTGTTCTGAAGCTAAGCTAACGGAAGGTTTCCGGCAGCTCGGGTTAGCTGTGTGTTACTCGTTATCTCGGAGTATCCCGGATTAGCTTTATCCCGGGTCTTGCTGGGTGTCCTTCTTGTGGAGCAGGACGGGCTAGCTGTTAGCATGTTGTTAACGTTAGCCTTGTTAGCTGTTAGCTCTAGAAACAGCTGTTAGCTGCTTTCTCTCTGTTGCAGCTAGCTCTCCTATTACACTTTATATCCCGGGTTAATTTAGTTCAGTGATGGTGTATCCCGGGTTATTTTAACAGTTTATATCCCAGGTTACTTTAACAGTGAGGTGTTTTGTTACGGATGGAAATATCTCAGTGAATTGATGGTTGCTGTTAGCCTGAGCTAACGGAGTCTTTGTTAGCAGACGGTTAGCTGTTAGCTCACACTTAGCTCACTGTTAGCGGGTAGATTACAGCATATGCTAAATTAACAGATCGCTGTTTATCTGAGATGCAGCCATTGGCTCGCTGACCTTCATCCTCCTGCTCACCTGTCTCACCTGCTCAGGGTGATGTCGGCCCTCAGTGCAGGCTGCAGGCTGCAGACTGTGCTCTACCTGCTCAGGGTGATGTCGGCCCTCAGTGCAGGCTGCAGGCTGCAGACTGTGCTCTACCTGCTCTCTCTCTCAGGTGAGCCTCTCTACACTGAGACGAACCTCTCACATCCAACCGCTTATAGTAATAATGTGAGAGTATGCTAATGACTGTTAGCTCTGTGTGGGGGTTATTGCAGTGATGAATAATAACACTACTCTCTGAGATTAAAATCGTCATCATTTACTATATTTATTATTCATTTTTTATGTTATTATAGTGTTCTTAGAATAGTTTTCTATCTGTGTTTTTAACTGGATGTATGCACCACGACACCAAGTCAAATTCCTCGTACGTGTCAACCTACCCGGTGATAAACCTGGTTCTGATGATTTAATTTAAATATGCTCCGGTGTGTTTCCCAGGATGCATTGCAGCGTCTCAGAGGAACGGCAACATGTACGTGTCGGGGATTTCTAGCGGTGAGGAACCCTCTCAGATATTACTCAGTTCTGATATAAACACACATGGGGGGGGGGGGGGGGGGGGGGGGGGGGGGGGGGGGGGGGGTCAACGTTGTCTAATGTACCTGTGACCCCCAGCCTGTGGAGAGGGGGCGGAACTTCTGAGAGGCTCCAGCGGTGTCATCAGCAGCCCTGGCTGGCCAATCAGGTACCAGGAGAGACTGAACTGTAGCTGGATCATCAGAGGGAGACCAGGAGAGACTGTTACTGTCAGGTACTCACACACACACACACACAACACACACACACACCAACACACACAGACAGACACCCACACACACACACAACACCACACACACACACACACACACTGTGTACCAGGAGAGACTGTTACTGTCAGGTACTCACACACACACACACACACACACACACACACACACACACACACTGTGTACCAGGAGAGACTGTTACTGTCAGGTACTCACACACACACACACACACACACACACACACACACACACTGTGTACCAGGAGAGACTGTTACTGTCAGGTACTCACACACACACACACACACACACACACACACACACACACACACACACACACACACACACACACACACACACACACACTGTGTACCAGGAGAGACTGTCACTGTCAGGTACTCACACACACACACACACACTGTACCAGGAGAGACTGTCACTGTCTGGTACTCTCACACACACACACACACACACACACACACACACACACCCCAACCACACCGCACACACACACGCACACACACACACACACACACACAGTACCAGGAGAGACTGTCACTGTCAGGTACTCTCTCTCTCACACACACACACACACACACACACACACACGCACACACACACTGTACCAGGAGAGACTGTCACTGTCAGGTACTCTCTCTCACACACACACACACACACACACACACACACACACACACACACACACTGTACCAGGAGAGACTGTCACTGTCACGTACTCTCTCTCTCTCACACACACACACACACACACACACACACACACACACACACACACTGTACCAGGAGA
>NW_022991392.1:20000-43187 GCF_902827175.1 Gymnodraco acuticeps
AGAAACACATGAAGTCTTTCAGAGACGGCGAAGTTGTGAAAGAAGCATTCCTGGAGGCTGCCGACGCGCTTTTTGGGGGACAGTAAAAATAACAGAAGCATTTCAACAGGTTTTTGATATAATAAAAACTCAAGTTAGATACCGTTATTAATCAGCTGTGAGTTTTAGTTTGTTTGAACTTATTCATTATAATTATTGTACAAAATGTTATAAGAATGCAAACTTAAATTGATTATAGTCTATTATCAGTTCAGGTTAAGAAGCTAGTGTTGCTTGCATCCTATTTAAAGGCATTTATTTTTATACTCGACTAAAATGCAACAAAAAAGGGTTTGATTCTATTAATGTTGTCTTTTTTACTGCACGTTGGCAGCAGATTCCTGAGTAGCTTCAGATCTGAGTTGTTTTATTAGTAAGCCTCATTTATACTTTTGTAGCAACACTATTTTTATATAATGGCAAAGAAAGGGTTCAGAGTCTTTTCTTCCTGAGTCATATGAGGCAGCACTGTTCAATGCTTCTTGAAAACATGACCCACTGTAGTGACGTGTGAATAAACTCTGTATCAACACTGTTGTGTAACTTCAGTTAAATACTTGTGTAGATTAGAAAGAGGTAAGATAAAGGATCTGCAGTATTTTATGAAGTATTAATCGTACAAAGGTCAGTTTTATACAAGTAGAAGTGTGTATTCACCTGGTAGGAGGCTGTCAGTAACGCCTCTCTATTTGGACTGGTAGATCTCGGCAGACTGGCAACTTTAAAAGTAGCTCTCGGTTCAAAAAAGGTTGGGCACCCCTGATCTAGATGATAGGAAAGGAGGTTTCAAGCTTCCTTTATAACGTCCTTTAGCTTAGGAACCACTGGACCTCCCTCACCGAAAAGAGAGGAGAAAATGCTGCCCCACAATGCATTGCAGCCGCAGCATTTGCCGTCACTCAACAGTCGGCCGTTCACGGAAACAACCGATTATGGGAGAAATGATATCATGAAAGTTACGGTGCTCATTAAGCTAAACGTATGTGGTAAGTTGCCAAAGTGCTTTGTTCTGAACGTTCATCAGTATTATAATCAAAGAGAGAAATATGAACGTTAGTTTTTACTGAAATGATCAAATAAAGTCAACATCTCACAGTCTTTACTGAGCTGTGGGGTTTGTTCAGCTTTTAAAAGATGTTTGAATGGTGATATACACAGAGATAGATGTTAAGGACTAACGTTTATAATAAATACATCTGTATTGATTTAAGATCTTTCCATCAATCATACGTATTGGGATCATTTGTTTTAACGTGGACCGGAGGGAGAGGGGGACGAGCAGAAGCTTCACTTTCCTTTGTATTTCAATTCCAGCTTTGGTCCTGAAGAATCTGTTTCTCTGTTGTCCACGTTCATAAAGCATAAAGCAACAGCGTCAGAGCACAGAGTCTCTAGATGAGTTCACAGGAGTCCCTCGTTCTTATTGAACATCCATGTTGTAGTCCGCTGTATAGAGAACTGTAGTCTCCATAGTTTCCCCACAGCAGCAGACGCTCATTCAGGACGTCCGCTGGCGCATCAGAAACACGTGGGAGAGTGAAAGTGCAGTCGATTCTCTAAAGTACCGCAGTCTCTTCTCCTAAGTCCTTTTGGATTCTCCTATCCACTATCCCTTAACCCCGTGACCTTTCACTCAGAGGAAGGGAAGAGACGAGAGCAGCTGATTTTTGGACTATTGGGCCACAACCATGCAATCCTCCTAACCTCTTCTTCTTCTGTGGTAGCCTCCTAACATCCTCCTCTTCTTCTGTAGCTTCCAGGACTTTGAGCTGCAGTCCTCCCACCGCTGCTCGTCTGATTGGCTGTCGGTGGGAAGCTTCAGGTCTCTGGAGGGTCTGAAGGTCTGTGGCTCCTCTCTGCCGCCCCCCTTCATCTCAACCCAGGACCAGGTCTGGATCCACTTCATCTCCAACAGAGACTCTGACACTGGGAAGGGCTTCAGACTGAGCTACGTCACTGGTGAGGGGATCTGGATTATATGAGATCTGGATTATAAGAGATCTGGATTATATGAGATCTGGATTATATGAGATCTGGATTATAAGAGATCTGGATTATATGAGATCAGGTTTATGAGATCTGGATTATATGAAATCTGGATTATATGAGATCTGGATTATATGAGATCAGGTTAATATGAGATCAGGTTTATGAGATCTCAATTATATGAAATCTGGTTTATGAGATCTGGATTATATGAGATCAGGTTTATATGAGATCAGGTTTATATGAGATCTGGTTTATATGAGATCTGGATTATATGAGATCAGGTTTATATGAGATCAGGTTTATATGAGATCAGGTTTATATGAGATCTGGTTTATGAGATCAGGTTTATATGAGATCTGGATTATATGAGATCTGGATTATATGAGATCAGGTTTATGAGATCTCAATTATATGAAATCTGGTTTATGAGATCTGGATTATATGAGATCTGGTTTATATGAGATCTGGATTATATGAGATCTGGATTATATGAGATCAGGTTTATATGAGATCTGGTTTATATGAGATCTGGATTATATGAGATCTGGTTTATATGAGATCAGGTTTATATGAGATCAGGTTTATATGAGATCTGGTTTATATGAGATCTGGTTTATGAGATCTGGATTATATGAGATCTGGTTTATATGAGATCTGGATTATATGAGATCTGGTTTATATGAGATCTGGATTATATGAGATCTGGTTTATATGAGATCTGGATTATATGAGATCTGGATTATATGAGATCTGGATTATATGAGATCAGGTTTATATGAGATCTGGTTTATATGAGATCAGGTTTATATGAGATCAGGTTTATATGAGATCAGGTTTATATGAGATCTGGTTTATGAGATCTGGATTATATGAGATCTGGATTATATGAGATCAGGTTTATGAGATCTCAATTATATGAAATCTGGTTTATGAGATCTGGATTATATGAGATCTGGTTTATATGAGATCTGGATTATATGAGATCTGGATTATATGAGATCAGGTTTATATGAGATCTGGTTTATATGAGATCTGGATTATATGAGATCTGGTTTATATGAGATCTGGTTTATATGAGATCTGGATTATGAGATCTGGATTATGAGATCTGGTTTATATGAGATCTGTATTATGAGATCTGGATTATATGAGATCTGGTTTATATGAGATCTGGATTATATGAGATCTGGTTTATATGAGATCTGTATTATGAGATCTGGATTATATGAGATCTGGTTTATATGAGATCTGGATTATATGAGATCTGGTTTATATGAGATCTGGATTATATGAGATCTGGTTTATATGAGATCTGGATTATATGAGATCTGGTTTATATGAGATCTGGATTATATGAGATCTGGATTATATGAGATCAGGTTTATATGAGATCTGGTTTATATGAGATCTGGATTATATGAGATCTGGATTATATGAGATCAGGTTTATATGAGATCTGGATTATATGAGATCAGGTTTATATGAGATCTGGTTTATATGAGATCTGGTTAATATGAGATCTGGATTATATGAGATCTGGTTAATATGAGATCAGGTTTATATGAGATCAGGTTTATATGAGATCTGGATTATATGAGATCTGGTTTATATGAGATCTGGTTTATATGAGATCTGGATTATATGAGATCTGGATTATATGAGATCTGGATTATATGAGATCAGGTTTATATGAGATCTGGGGGGTATACTACGAAGCAGGATTTTCGTTTAGCAAGATAACTTCTGGGATTTCCGGTACGACGAAGCTGGTTCACTTTTTAGCGGGCTAGATCTCCATGGTGACTTATCCTGGAACCTAGTCTGTGCTCCGAAGCCGGATAGGTTCTACGATAAGAGATCAACTCAGCGAAAGCACCACGCCTGCTGACCAATCAGAGCTCAGTGTGCGGAGGAAATACAGTTTAAACTGCGGTTGCAGGAAAGACGGCCGGCCAAAATCACTGACTGTGTGAACGTGAAAATGAATAGAACATCACCTCCATCTTCAGAGCAATCTGACTATTATAACTATCATTATACTATTATGTTAAGAAAGCTTAATTAAATATCTGCCACAACATAAGTAACCGGATCAGAGTCACATTACGTACAGTCCGCGGCATATCACTTCATAATGTATCATCTCCTGATCTGAGTCAGCTGAGCCGTATCTGGCCGTGCAACACTCACAGCGTCACAGACTGGATGCAGAAGGATTATTTGAAGCAACACATTAAGTTGAGGAAACACTGGAGTCAAATGTAATGAAAGTCAGATGGTGTCTTAGACGGGCAGTGATATCATAAAGCTGTTAATGTACGCATTCAAACACTTGTTCTGTTCCCAGCTGTGTTCACCTTGCAGGTGCAGCTCTGTGGCTTTGATCCTGGATCAAGTGTTTAAGTCCTGGATGTTTAAAGTTTAACTTCTTCACATGTCTAATATTATAGTTCACTTTTCATTCAGGAAGTATGACGCTGCGCTGTCAGTGCGCTTCTCCATGTTTGTGATTGGTCGAATGCTCCAGATACCACCCCTCTCATGTGAACGCGCACCTAACTAGATAGGGCACGGCTGGCTTGAGCGAACGAGTTGATAGCCAGCGTTGTAGGACAGTTTAGCGAGATCTGGATTATAGATCTGGTTTATATGAGATCTGGTTTATATGAGATCTGGATTATATGAGATCTGGATTATATGAGATCTGGTTTATATGAGATCTGGATTATAGATCTGGTTTATATGAGATCTGGATTATATGAGATCTGGTTTATATGAGATCTGGATTATATGAGATCTGGTTTATATGAGATCTGGATTATATGAGATCTGGTTTATATGAGATCTGGATTATATGAGATCTGGATTATATGAGATCTGGATTATATGAGATCTGGATTATATGAGATCTGGTTTATATGAGATCTGGATTATATGAGATCTGGTTTATATGAGATCTGGATTATATGAGATCTGGTTTATATGAGATCTGGATTATATGAGATCTGGTTTATATGAGATCTGGTTTATATGAGATCTGGTTTATATGAGATCTGGATTATATGAGATCTGGTTTATATGAGATCTGGATTATATGAGATCTGGTTTATATGAGATCTGGTTTATATGAGATCTGGATTAATATGAATGGATTCAGGATTATATGAGATCTGGTTTATATGAGATCTGGATTATATGAGATCTGGTTTATATGAGATCTGGATTATATGAGATCTGGTTTATATGAGGATTATATGAGATCTGGATTATATGAGATCAGGTCATAGATGTTGAATTCCCCTCAGGTTCCCTCTCGGCACCAGGATGTGATGTGGACCAGTTCCACTGCTCTAATGGGAAGTGCGTCCCTGACTGGTGGCGCTGTAACTCGATGGATGAATGTGGAGACAACTCCGACGAGGAGCTGTGCCTCGACTCCCCCCTCTCCTTCACCCCCTGCGGCCTGCACCAGTTCCCCTGCCTGTCCAGGTACACCCGCATCTACACCTGCCTGCCTCACAGCCTGCGCTGCGACGGGACCATCGACTGCCAGGTAACCCCACCTGTAGACACTATGACACACACACCTGTAGACACTATGACACACCTGTAGACACTATGACACACACACCTGTAGATACTATGACACACCTGTAGACACTATGACACACACACACACCTGTAGACACTATGACACACACACCTGTAGACACTATGACACACACACCTGTAGATACTATGACACACCTGTAGACACTATGACACACCTGTAGACACTATGACACACACACCTGTAGACACTATGACACACCTGTAGACACTATGACACACCTGTAGACACTGACACACACACCTGTAGACACTATGACACACATGTAGACACTATGACACACACACACACCTGTAGACACTATGACACACACCCCTGTAGACACTATGACACACCTGTAGACACTATGACACACATACCTGTAGACACTATGACACACCTGTAGATACTATGACACACCTGTAGACAGTATGACACACCTGTAGACACTATGACACACCTGTTGCCACTATGACACACCTGTTGACACTATGACACACCTGTAGACAGTATGACACACCTGTAGACACTATAACACACCTGTTGACACCTGTAGACACTATGACACACCTGTTGACACTATGACACACCTGTAGACACTATGACACACCTGTAGACACTATGACACACCTGTTGACACTATGACACACCTGTTGACACTATGACACACCTGTAGACACTATGACACACCTGTAGACACTATGACACACCTGTAGACACTATGACACACCTGTTGACACTATGACACACCTGTTGACACTATGACACACCTGTAGACACTATGACACACCTGTAGACACTATGACACACACACCTGTAGACACTATGACACACCTGTTGACACTATGACACACCTGTAGACAGTATGACACACCTGTAGACACTATGACACACACACCTGTAGACACTATGACACACCTGTAGACACTATGACACACACACCTGTAGACACTATGACACACCTGTAGACACTATGACACACACACCTGTAGACACTATGTCACACATGTAGACACTATGACACACACACACACCTGTAGACACTATGACACACACCCCTGTAGACACTATGACACACCTGTAGACACTATGACACACACACCTGTAGACACTATGACACACCTGTAGACACTATGACACACCTGTTGACACTATGACACACCTGTAGACAGTATGACACACCTGTAGACAGTATGACACACCTGTAGACACTATGACACACCTGTTGCCACTATGACACACCTGTTGACACTATGACACACCTGTAGACAGTATGACACACCTGTAGACACTATAACACACCTGTTGACACCTGTAGACACTATGACACACCTGTTGACACTATGACACACCTGTAGACACTATGACACACCTGTAGACACTATGACACACCTGTTGACACTATGACACACCTGTTGACACTATGACACACCTGTAGACACTATGACACACCTGTAGACACTATGACACACCTGTAGACACTATGACACACCTGTTGACACTATGACA
This sequence comes from Gymnodraco acuticeps, assembly GCF_902827175.1. Classification (NCBI taxonomy): domain Eukaryota; kingdom Metazoa; phylum Chordata; class Actinopteri; order Perciformes; family Bathydraconidae; genus Gymnodraco; species Gymnodraco acuticeps. Next base: position 27,127 of record NW_022991392.1, read on the forward strand.
CACCTGTTGACACTATGACACACCTGTAGACACTATGACACACCTGTAGACACTATGACACACACACCTGTTGACACTATGACACACCTGTAGACAGTATGACACACCTGTAGACACTATGACACACCTGTAGACACTATGACACACCTGTAGACACTATGACACACACACCTGTAGACACTATGACTGACACACCTGTAGACACTATGACACACCTGTTGACACTATGACACACCTGTTGACACTATGACACACCTGTAGACACTATGACACACCTGTAGACACTATGACACACCTGTAGACACTATGACACACCTGTTGACACTATGACACACCTGTAGACACTATGACACACCTGTAGACACTATGACACACCTGTTGACACTATGACACACCTGTAGACACTATGACACACCTGTAGACACTATGACACACCTGTTGACACTATGACACACCTGTAGACACTATGACACACCTGTAGACACTATGACACACCAGTATGACAGTAGACACTGACACACTTGACTGTGTGTGTGCGTGCGTGTGTGTGTGTGTGTGTGTGTGTGTGTGTGTGTGTGTGTGTGTGTGTGTGTGTGTGTGTGTGTGTGTGTGTGTGTGTGTGTGTGTGTGTGTGTGTGTGTGTGTGTGTGTGTGTGTGTGTGTGTGTGTGTGTGTGTGTGGTGTGTGTGTGTGTGTGTGTGTGTGTGTGTGTGTGTAGGACCTGGGGGACGAGATAGACTGTGAGGTTCCGTCCTGTGGAGAGAGACTCAGGAACTTCTACGGTTCCTTCAGCTCCCCCAACTACCCCGACTTCTACCCACCTGGCAGCAACTGCTCCTGGACCATCGACACGGGGGACCCCCGCAAGGTGAGACCTTCCCCACCCTGACTCACCCCTTAACCTGTTCATGAAACTGTGTCTCAGGGCTTCTTAACATTTAAAAACCTATGAGTCATACCCATTTAACGGGAAGAATCTCAGCTAACTGACGATACGATACTTACTTATTGTAAGTCGCTTTGGATAAAAGCATCAGCTAAATGCAATGTAATGTAACGAACCATTTTTACCGAAACAAAACACAAGTCTCACAAGAAGCGTCTAAATGAGCCCTGAGCGAAAAAATGCTAATGCACTTAGCACAGAACTCTAAGTATAAATACCCTTATTACATATCGGATCTGCACAAACAAGATATCGATTAGCAAGCTGATATTCCACAGATTCCAGGGGTATAAGTATCATCACTGAGCGATCAGAACTCGGCAGGGGAAGCAAACATCACAACACAGAGCTTTACGGAGCAAAATCGGGACATTGTCTTGCCTTAGCTGTTGTTCTGATCAAACGTCGTGTTCAATGGCATCAAACCGATACAAACGCTGCTGAAGGTTTATCCAATGTGTCTGTGTCACTGGATTACTGATAATCCATCAGCATATTTATGGCAAAAACTGCGTTTTCATATATAGCTATTATGAGAGCCTCCAGTTTTGGGCATCCTGGTTACGCATCACTCTATTCACCGATGGGTAATGGTTAGATGGATTTTAGGAACTTCCCCTCGATTCCAGCGGCTCTAGCGGCTAAAAAGAGATGTCAATCATCAAATCGACCAATGGGTTCCAGAGATAGGTCAAATGACCCCAGAAGTGGGGTTTTTTGTGCTAAACCTCTAAAAAGGTCAAATGTCACTTGTTTTGCAACAATCTTGATACAGGGTACTTATTATATGTTATAGTTTGGATTCCTAAAGCTTTTAGTCTAACCCATCATTCAAGGGTGGTTTTCACTATAAGTAATGGACGGACACTATAATTTACATTTTTACTATGTTCAATCTGAATTTACTTTAAAATAAAAACATCTATATTGATTCTGACTTCTCTACATCCAACTCACAGGTTTATCATTACTTTGAGAACAAAGATTATTAATGTAACCCTTTTAGAAGATATGGTCCTTTGTTCTGGGAATGTCATCTTCGAGCCTGAGACCTGAAAAACAGGCTCAGGGCCTAACAGGTTAACCCCTGCAAGGTGAGACTTTACTCACCCTAACTCACCCCTTAACCCCCGCAAGGTGAGACCTTCCTCCTCACCCTATCTCACCCCTTAACCCCCGCAAGGTGAGACCTTCCTCCTCACCCTAACTCACCCCTTAACCCCCGCAAGGTGAGACTTTCCTCCTCACACTATCTCACCCCTTAACCCCCGCAAGGTGAGACCTTCCTCCTCACCCTATCTCACCCCGTAAACCCCCGCAAGGTGAGACCTTACTCACCCTAACTCACCCCTTAACCCCCGCAAGGTGAGACCTTCCTCCTCACCCTATCTCACCCCGTAAACCCCCGCAAGGTGAGACCTTACTCACCCTAACTCACCCCTTAACCCCCGCAAGGTGAGACCTTCCTCCTCACCCTATCTCACCCCTTAACCCCCGCAAGGTGAGACTTTACTCACCCTAACTCACCCCTTAACCCCCGCAAGGTGAGACCTTCCTCCTCACCCTATCTCACCCCTTAACCCCCGCAAGGTGAGACCTTACTCACCCTAACTCAACCTTACCCCCCGCAAGGTGAGACCTTACTCACCCTAACTCACCCCTTAACCCCCGCAAGGGGAGACATTCCTCACCCTTACCCCCCCGCAAGGTGATACCTTACTCACCGTTGACCCATCACTCACCCCCTGAACCTCACCCGTTAGAGGACCTTGACGGCCCGTCCACACAGCGGCGTGCGTTGAAAGCTTCACCATTCACTTTGAATGTGACGTCATTTTTCGCCGAACTGCATTGTGGGAAGTGAAGCGGAGCTTTGCTGGTGTGGCTCGCTGCAAAAGTTGAGCAATGTTCAACTTTTGACGCCTCGGCAGAAGCGTCAGCCAATCGAATCATATGCCAGTACAAGCTCTAGCCAATCAAACCGCTGCTTGTGTGTCAGGGGCGGGAGATTCATGTGATTGGTTGTTGGTCGAGTTTCAGACACGCCCGCCGGCAAGCTTCAACGCACGCCGCTGTGTGGAAGGGCCGTCACTCACCCCCTGAACCTCACCCGTTAGAGGACCATCACTTACCCCCTCACTCACCTCTCCCCCCCAGGTGGTCCTGAGGTTCACAGACTTTAAGCTGGACGGGACCGGGTACGGAGATTACGTGAAGGTGTACGACGGTCTGGAGGAGAACCCTCGCCGCCTGCTGCGCGTTCTGACCGCCTTCGACTCCCGGGCGCCGGTCGCCGTGGTTTCCTCCTCCGGACAGCTGCGCATCCACTTCTACGCCGACAAGATTAACGCCGCCAGAGGCTTCAACGCTACCTACCAGGTTGAGTTCCTTTCCCTACCAGGGGAGTCCCTTTCCCCGCCAGGGGAGTCCCTTTCCCTGCCAGGGGAGTTCCTTTCCCTACCAGGGGAGTCCCTTTCCCTACCAGGTGAGTTCCTTTCCCTACCAGGGGAGTCCCTTTCCCCGCCAGGGGAGTCCCTTTCCCTACCAGGGGAGTTCCTTTCCCTACCAGGGGAGTCCCTTTCCCTACCAGGGGAGTCCCTTTCCCCGCCAGGGGAGTCCCTTTCCCTACCAGGGGAGTTCCTTTCCCTACCAGGGGAGTCCCTTTCCCTACCAGGGGAGTCCCTTTCCCCGCCAGGGGAGTCCCTTTCCCTACCAGGGGAGTCCCTTTCCCCGCCAGGGGAGTCCCTTTCCCTACCAGGGGAGTTCCTTTCCCTACCAGGGGAGTCCCTTTCCCTACCAGGGGAGTCCCTTTCCCCGCCAGGGGAGTCCCTTTCCCTACCAGGGGAGTTCCTTTCCCTACCAGGGGAGTCCCTTTCCCTACCAGGGGAGTTCCTTTCCCTACCAGGGGAGTCCCTTTCCCTACCAGGGGAGTCCCTTTCCCTACCAGGGGAGTCCCTTTCCCCGCCAGGGGAGTCCCTTTCCCTACCAGGGGAGTTCCTTTCCCTACCAGGTGAGTTCCTTTCCCCGCCAGGGGAGTCCCTTTCCCTACCAGGGGAGTCCCTTTCCCTACCAGGGGAGTCCCTTTCCCTACCAGGTGAGTTCCTTTCCCTACCAGGGGAGTCCCTTCCCCGCCAGGGGAGTCCCTTTCCCCGCCAGGGGAGTCCCTTTCCCTACCAGGGGAGTTCCTTTCCCTACCAGGGGAGTCCCTTTCCCTACCAGGGAGTTTCCTTTCCCTACCAGGGGAGTCCCTTTCCCTACCAGGTGAGTTCCTTTTCCCTACCAGGGGAGTCCCTTTCCCCCGCCAGGGGAGTCCCTTTCCCCCGCACAGGGAGTCCCTTTCCCTACCAGGGAGTTCCTTTCCCTACCAGGGGAGGTCCCTTTCCCTACCAGGGGAGTTCCTTTCCCTACCCAGGGGAGTTCCTTTCCCCGCCAGGGGAGTCCCTTTCCCTACCAGGGGAGTTCCTTTCCCTACCAGGGGAGTCCCCTTTCCCTACCAGGGGAGTCCCTTTCCCCGCCAGGGGAGTCCCTTTCCCTACCAGGGGAGTTCCTTTCCCTACCAGGTGAGTTCCTTTCCCCGCCAGGGGAGTCCCTTTCCCTACCAGGGGAGTCCCTTTCCCTACCAGGGGAGTCCCTTCCCTACCAGGTGAGTTCCTTTCCCTACCAGGGGAGTCCCTTTCCCTACCAGGGAGTCCCTTTCCCTACCAGGTGAGTTCCTTTCCCCACAGGGAGTCCCTTTCCCTACCAGGGGAGTCCCCTTTCCCCTACCAGGGGAGTCCCTTTCCCTACCAGGTGAGTTCCTTTCCCCACCAGGGGAGTCCCTTTCCCTACCAGGTGAGTTCCTTTCCCTACCAGGGGAGTTCCTTTCCCTACCAGGGGAGTCCCTTTCCCTACCAGGGGAGTTCCTTTCCCTACCAGGGGAGTTCCTTTCCCTACCAGGGGAGTCCCCTTTCCCTACCAGGGGAGTCCCTTTCCCTACCAGGGGAGTCCCCTTTCCCCGCCAGGGGAGTTCCTTTCCCCACCAGGGGAGTCCCTTTCCCCACCAGGGGAGTCCCTTTCCCTACCAGGGGAGTCCCTTTCCCTACCAGGGGGAGTCCCTTTCCCCGCCAGGGGAGTTCCTTTCCCACCAGGGGAGTCCCTTTCCCCGCCAGGGGAGTCCCTTTCCCTCCCAGGGGAGTCCCTTTCCCTACCAGGGGAGTCCCTTTCCCTCCCAGGGGAGTCCCTTTCCCTACCAGGGGAGTTCCTTTCCCTACCAGGGGAGTCCCTTTCCCTACCAGGGGAGTTCCTTTCCCTACCAGGGGAGTCCCTTTCCCTACCAGGGGAGTCCCTTTCCCCGCCAGGGGAGTTCCTTTCCCCACCAGGGGAGTCCCTTTCCCCACCAGGGGAGTCCCTTTCCCTACCAGGGGAGTCCCTTTCCCTACCAGGGGAGTCCCTTTCCCCGCCAGGGGAGTTCCTTTCCCTACCAGGGGAGTCCCTTTCCCCACCAGGGGAGTCCCTTTCCCTACCAGGGGAGTCCCTTTCCCTACCAGGGAGTCCCTTTCCCGCCAGGGGAGTTCCTTCCCCACCAGGGAGTCCCTTTCCCCGCCAGGGGAGTCCCTTTCCCTCCCAGGGGAGTCCCTTTCCCTACCAGGGGAGTCCCTTTCCCTACCAGGGGAGTCCCTTTCCCTCCCAGGGGAGTCCCTTTCCCTCCCAGGGGAGTCCCTTTCCCTCCCAGGGGAGTCCCTTTCCCTACCAGGGGAGTCCTCTCTGTGTTTAAGGTGGACTGTCTCTGATGAACCTCTCTGTGTTTAAGGTGGACGGGTTCTGCCTGCCCTGGGAGGTTCCCTGCGGGGGGGAACTGGGGATGCTACACTGAGCAGCAGCGCTGTGACGGTTACCTGGCACTGTCCGAACGGACGGGACGAGCTGAACTGTTCTTCTTGTCAGGAGGATGAATTCCCCTGCTCCAGAAATGGAGCGTGTTACCCTCGATCGGACCGCTGCAACTACCAGAACCGCTTGCCCCAATGGATCCGACGAGAAGAACTGCTTCTTCTGCCAGCCCGGGAACTTCCACTGCAAGGTAATGCAGCTGTTAACATGTTAGCCTGACTGAGTGTAAAATGAGTCCCAGAGATGTTAATGGAGCATTGTGTGGTGGGAATCGAGCGGGGTGATTATCTTCTCTGTTTGATTTATGGTCTGCAGAAATAACCGCTGTGTGTTTGAGTCGTGGGTGTGCGATGCGCAGGACGACTGTGGCGACGGCAGCGATGAGGAGAGCTGTCCAGTGATCGTTCCCACCAGAGTGATCACTGCTGCTGTCATCGGGAGTCTGATCTGCGGTCTGCTGCTCGTCATCGCGCTCGGCTGCACCTGCAAACTCTACTCGCTGCGCATGTTCGAACGCAGGTGAGATCTACACCTACCTCTGATTGGTCGCTGCCAGCCGTGTGACCTCTGAACTCCCTCCCACCTGACATCCGGAATACTGACTCTTTTCAAATCACGTCTCTTCACACTGGCCACATCCCCCCTGATCACATGACACATCCTCTGCTTTTCCGTTTTTATTGATTGATTATATTGTCGTGTTATTGGACTTTTGTTTTGTTTTGTGAACCTTGTACGGCGACCTTGAGAGCCTTGAAAGGCGCCTTTATAAATACAATGTATTATTATTACTGGTCGTTAGGGGACCTGAGCCTCGTGATTGGTCGTTAGGGGACCTGAGCCTTGTGATTCGTTGTTAGGGGCCTGAGCCTTGTGATTCGTCGTTGCAGGTCCTTCGAGACGCAGCTGTCCAGGGTGGAGGCGGAGCTCCTGAGGAGAGAGAGCCCCGCCCTCTTACGGTCAGCTGATAGCCCAGGGTCTGATCCCGCCGGTGGAGGACTTCCCAGTGTGCTCTGGGAACCAGGTACTGATCCCAGCTTATGATGTGAGGTTCTAAGAGGTTCTAAAGCAGGCATGGGCAAACTAAGGCCCCGCGGGCCATATACGGCCCGTTGGGCTTTTGAATCCGGCCCGCCGAATATTGGTACAAAATTGTCCAAATTATAGTAAAGACCGCATTAATTTAGCCTTTTTCCGGCAATACCCGGCATTTCAGTTGATCCCACTAGATGGCGCACTCTAGACACAATTGACCTTTGCTGGAGTCTAACCCTAACCCTACCATGTGGCCATCACAAGTAAATTCATAACGAAAACTACGCCGGTAAAATATGCGTGTAGAAAACGGCTTATGCCACAATATGATGGCAACAAGTAGTCAAGATAGTCTGAGTAGCTTCGGTTGCATGCTAACACCACCTGTAGAATGCCAGAGAAACGTTCATAACAGCGCTGTGATGCCTAACAGCTTTCAAACTAAAACACTTTCACTGATGGGGATGGGGGATATGTATCAGCTGCTTGACAGTCAGACAATGAAAACTTACAGCGGCCGCTACCGCAAGTTAACGGGAGAATAAACTCCGGTAGACGAGCAGCAGGCAGTAATGCAGCTGAACCACATTAATAAACAATGCAACCACGGCACTCTGGAGAAAGGTACAAGGTTGGAGAAGTAGTTCTTTAATTTAATCTGGCTTCGTATGATTAAAAACTACCAGATGATCTATTGATGTTGTTGTGAGCGGTGTTGCGGAGAAAATCAGCGACGTAAAACGCTGTGTGGGTCATAAGAAGGCACGTAACAGTTACGTCATGACGCAATCATTCACCTCTGAACCTGCATCTGTAACAATGAGTGGACCAAAGAAAAGAAAAGTCAACATTGAGTGCCGAGTGTTTAATGAGGAGTGGACAGCTAAATATTTTTTCACCGATCTGCTGCTGTCAAATTTAAAACTCATAGTGGCCCCCGAGCCAAAAAGTTTGCCCACCCCTGTTCTAAAGACTAACGGTCCTCTCTGTTTCAGGCGTCGGTTCTGGAGAACCTGCGGCTGGCGGTCCGCTCTCAGCTGGGCTTCACCTCCCTGAGGCTGCCCTCCTCCGGTCGCCATAGCAACCTGTGGCGCCGCCTGTTCACCTTCCCGCGTCCCGGCGCTCCGGATCTCTGGCGCTGGTTTCGGCTGACCTGGAGGACGGAGGCAGCTCCAACAGCTTCTGACCTGCTGAGCCCCGACTCTGACCCCGAGATGGAGGGCGAGCGAGGGGGGGCGAGGGAGGGTGAAGGAGGGGGAGGGAGGGAGCGCGGGGCGGCGGGTGGTCCCGTGGCCCCCCTCCCTCAGAAGACCCCGCCATCAGCTGGTGTGGAGGCCGTGGTTTCCCGTGACGACGTCTTTGCCCCCAGTCACCCTGACGCCAGTCTGTGCCCGGACCCGGGAGGCCCCGCCCCCTTCCAGCCCCGTCGCCGCGGTAACCTCCGGTCCTGATCCCGAGTGTCACGGCGATGCCCCGGAGGCCCCGCCCCCCCTCCGCCCTGCAGCGATTGGCCCAGAACCTGGGCCGCTTCGTCCGCCGTCTGAGGACCGGCCCGCAGGACTGGACCAATCACAGCCCTCTGCACCAGCTGGAGACAGGAAGGGGCGGAGCCGAGGCCGGCGAGCAGCGAAACAGAGAAGAAGAAAGAAGACGGGAGCTGCTGATCCCCGTCTCAGACTCTGACTTCCGCCTCCTCCTCCTCATTGGACGTAAGGCAGCCGCTCCTGGAGCCACACCCCTCCTACAGCACAAGCCACGCCCCCCCACCATCACCGTGGTAACGTCGGGCCTTGTGAACACTGTGGGATTGTGCACACCGCCCTGATCCCAGACGCCTGCCGGGGGGGAAGACGGAGAGCAGTGACGACGAGTTGCTGCTGCTCTGCTAACGGCTAACAGGCTAACTGATGTCCTACCAACAGCTAACATGCTAACTAAGAGCTAACGTGCTAACTGATGTCCTACCAACAGCTGACATGCTAACTAAGAGCTAACGTGCTAACTGATGTTCTACCAACAGCTGACGTGCTGAATGCTAACATGGTACCTGGCTTCATCACATGCTAATTTACAGCTAACATGCTAACACTATGACTGAACTGCAAACTAGCCAACATGCTTACTGTTTGAGTGGACTATGAACAGCCGGCAGGCTAACTTTAACCTGGACTAGAGCTACACCTGTTAGCATGTTAGCTGGATTGACGGTAGCTCTCAGAGATGTCGGTACGATGATGAAACTCTCCTGGTCCGTCGCTTAAGAAACTCCCCGCTTTCTGCTCGTTGGTACGACTGTAAACTGTATTCTGACAGGAAGCTGTTGGACTCCTGGCCTGTGCAACTCTTTAAAAGGTCCCCCTTTGTTCTGTTGATCAGAACTGTGAGAATGACGAGGGTCATGTGACTAGTGCTGGTAGCTACAGTTAGCTGCTGACAGGCTAATCTAATGCTAGGCTAACCCACAGAGCAGGGTTAGGTAATAATGTTTAAACTGGTGTGATACTGATCCACACTGACCGTTACTTAATCCCCCAGGTGACCCCAGGTGTCCACCAGGTGACCCCAGGTGACCCCCAGGTGACCCTCAGGTGACCCCAGGTGACACTCAGGTGACCCCAGGTGACCCCCAGGTGTCCCCCAGGTGTCCCCCAGGGGACCCCCAGGTGTCCACCAGGTGACCCCAGGTGTCCCCCAGGTGCCCCCAGGTGTCCCCCAGGTGACCCCAGGTGTCCCCCAGGTGACCCCAGGTGTCCACAGGTGACCCCCAGGTGTCACCAGGGACCCCAGGTGACCCCAGGTGGTCCCCATGTGACAGGTCCACCAGGTGACCCCAGGTGTCCCCCAGGTGACCCCAGGTGTCCCCAGGTGACCCCCAGGTGTCCCCCAGGTGACCCCAGGTGTCCCCCAGGTGCCATTACCCCAGTGTCCCCCAGTGTGACCCCAGGTGTCCCCCAGAGTGTCACACAGGTGACCCCAGGTGTCCCCCAGGTGGTCTCCGGTTCTACAATAAACAATATAACAATAAAATATATTAATAATAAAGACGTGTCATCATGCTAACAGCCACTGTATAAAGTCAAACTAATAAACAAACAGGAAGTACACAGAGTACACAGTGCAGAGTACACAGTGCAGTTCTGCCCCCCCCCCCTGTATTATGATGTGTTTCAGTTGTTGGTACTTGTGCGACTGAATATTTATTGTTATTATTCTGATGTTTGTGAATATGCGATTGTTGTTGTTGTTGGGTAACTGTTTCTCTGCATGTGTGTGTTTTCTTGTGAAGTTCCAGATGTTACTGCAAGCGACAATAAAGTTTACCTTCATCTGTTTCTGTTTGTCTGATTGAGTAAAACCTCTGAAACACCTCAGAGACCGTTAGGACTCTTTAGAGCAGTGGTTCTCAACTGGTGGGTCGCGACCCAAAAGTGGGTCGAGCACCCGTTTGGAGTGAGTGAAGAGAAAAAACATGTACAAAAAAAATTGAATTTTTTTTTGGGGGAAAAAGTCAAACTTTTATTTTGAAGGCCCGATTTTCTAACGCTGTGCATGCAGTGGGCGTTGGACTGGAAGTACCGGAGAACATACACGGTTTGGAAGCTTCTGTCACATTGTGATCATCTTCTCAATAAAATATCTTTGCTGATGTTTTTTCTTCTGGCCAATCAGAATCAAGATTGTTGCCGGAATCCCCACGGAGAATAACTTTGCGGTAAAACTCTTCTTTATACATCCATGGGTACAACTTCAGATAGAAATGAACACATAATGAATATACCCCCCGGTCTGATGACTGACAGGTCACAGAACAATGGGGGCTATCTACCCTTACCCACAATTTAAAGTAAGTCACAGACTATCTCCTCTTTGCTCTTCCCACAGCAAGATGTCAGAACAAAGTGAAAAACAAACAATGGCATAACATATTATTAATATGTCGGGTAGTATTACATCTATGTATTCTCTTCTCAGTGTACCAGAATGCATAGTTTATGTTAGTATTTCTAAAAATCTCCTGGGGGAGAATCCCCCCCCCTGCTGGGGTTGGGTTTTCAGCATGCGTGCCTTTTTATATAGTTCAGCTTTGATTCCATCATCTCATTAAACCTTTTTAAAAGCATACTTTAGTTTATTGACCAAGTAAAAAGTGGGTCCCGAGGCCAGTTGAGAACCACTGCTGATATACACCTGAACATCAGCAGGAGATAACTCTTTAAAGTAGAGACACTACATACTGATATACACCTGAACATCAGCAGGAGAGGACTCTTTAAAGTAGAGACACTACATACTGATATACACCTGAACATCAGCAGGAGATAACTCTTTAAAGTAGAGACACTACATACTGATATACACCTGAACATCAGCAGGAGATAACTCTTTAAAGTAGAGACACTATAACTGATATACACCTGAACAACAGCAGGAGATAACTCTTTAAAGTAGAGACACTACATACTGATATACACCTGAACATCAGCAGGAGAGGACTCTTTAAAGTAGAGACACTACATACTGATATACACCTGAACATCAGCAGGAGAGGACTCTTGAATGTAGAGACACTACACACTGATATACACCTGAACATCAGCAGGAGAGGACTCTTTAAAGTAGAGACACTACATACTGATATACACCTGAACATCAGCAGGAGATAACTCTTTAAAGTAGAGACACTACATACTGATATACACCTGAACATCCGCAGGAGAGGACTCTTTAAAGTAGAGACACTACATACTGATACACCTGAACACAGCAGGAGATAACTCTTTAAAGTAGAGACACTACATACTGATATACACCTGAACATCAGCAGGAGAACTCTTTAAAGTAGAGACACTACATACTGATATACACCTGAACATCAGCAGGAGATCTTTAAAGTAGAGACACTACATACTGATATACACCTGAACATCAGCAGGAGAGGACTCTTTAAAGTAGAGACACTACATACTGATATACACCTGAACATCCGCAGGAGAGGACTCTTTAAAGTAGAGACACTACATACTGATATACACCTGAACATCAGCAGGAGAACTCTTTAAAGTAGAGACACTACATACTGATATACACCTGAACATCAGCAGGAGAACTCTTTAAAGTAGAGACACTACATACTGATACACACCTGAACATCAGCAGGAGATAACTCTTTAAAGTAGAGACACTACATACTGATACACACCTGAACATCAGCAGGAGAGGACTCTTTAAAGTAGAGACACTACATACTATACACCTGAACATCGCAGGAGAGGACTCTTTAAAGTAGAGACACTACATACTGATATACACCTGAACATCAGCAGGAGAGGACTCTTTAAAGTAGAGACACTACATACTGATACACACCTGAACATCAGCAGGAGAGGACTCTTTAAAGTAGAGACACTACATACTGATACACACCTGAACATCAGCAGGAGAGGACTCTTTAAAGTAGAGACACTACATACTGATACACACCTGAACATCAGCAGGAGAGGACTCTTTAAAGTAGAGACACTACATACTGATACACCTGAACATCAGCAGGAGAGGACTCTTTAAAGTAGAGACACTACATACTGATATACACCTGAACATCAGCAGGAGAGGACTCTTTAAAGTAGAGACACTACATACTGATACACACCTGAACATCAGCAGGAGAACTCTATAAAGTAGAGACACTACATACTGATACACACCTGAACATCAGCAGGAGAGGACTCTTTAAAGTAGAGACACTACATACTGATACACACCTGAACATCAGCAGGAGAGACTCTTTAAAGTAGAGACACTATATACTGATACACACCTGAACATCAGCAGGGAGAGGGCTCTTTAAAGTAGAGACACTACATACTGATATACACCTGAACATCAGCAGGAGAGGACTCTTTAAAGTAGAGACACTACATACTGATACACCTGAAATCAGCAGGAGAGGACTCTTTAAAGTAGAGACACTACATACTGATACACACCTGAAATCAGCAGGAGAGGACTCTTTAAAGTAGAGACACTACATACTGATATACACCTGAACATCAGCAGGAGAGGACTCTTTAAAGTAGAGACACTACATACTGATACACCTGAACATCAGCAGGAGAGGACTCTTTAAAGTAGAGACACTACATACTGATATACACCTGAACATCAGCAGGAGAGGACTCTTTAAAGTAGAGACACTACATACTGATACACACCTGAAAATCAGCAGGAGAGGACTCTTTAAATTAGAGACACTACATACTGATACACACCTGAAAATCAGCAGGAGAGGACTCTTTAAAGTAGAGACACTACATACTGATACACACCTGACATCAGCAGGAGAGGACTCTTTAAAGTAGAGACACTACATACTGATACACACCTGACATCAGCAGGAGAGGACTCTTTAAAGTAGAGACACTACATACTGATATACACCTGAACATCAGCAGGAGAGGACTCTTTAAAGTAGAGACACTACATACTGATATACACCTGAACATCAGCAGGAGAGGACTCTTTAAAGTAGAGACACTACATACTGATATACACCTGACATCAGCAGGAGAGGACTCTTTAAAGTAGAGACACTACATACTGATACACACCTGAACATCATCAGGAGAGGACTCTTTAAAGTAGAGACACTACATACTGATATACACCTGAACATCAGCAGGAGAGGACTCTTTAAAGTAGAGACACTACACTGATACACACCTGAACATCAGCAGGAGAGGACTCTTTAAAGTAGAGACACTACATACTGATACACCTGAACATCAGCAGGAGAGGACTCTTTAAAGTAGAGACACATACTGATACACCTGAACATCAGCAGGAGGAACTCTTTAAAGGAGAAAAACTACATATTGTTATACACCTGAACATCAGCAGGAGAGGACTCTTTAAAGTAGAGACACTACATACTGATACACACCTGAACATCAGCAGGAGAGGACTCTTTAAAGTAGAGACACTACATACTGATATACACCTGAAAACATCAGCAGGAGAGGACTCTTTAAAGTAGATACACTACGTACTGATATACACCTGAACATCAGCAGGAGAGGACTCTTTAAAGTAGATACACTACGTACTGATATACACCTGAACATCAGCAGGAGAGGACTCTTTAAAGTAGATACACTACGTACTGATATACACCTGAACATCAGCAGGAGAGACTCTTTAAAGTAGAGACACTACATACTGATATACACCTGAACATCAGCAGGAGAGGACTCTGGTTAAGGCACACAGTAACACAACTGACAACAGGAAAGAAAAAACAGACGGTAAAAATATCTTTAATGAGATAATATTTAGATATGTAGATAAAATATATTAAATACACATTTAAAATATATATCTACATTTATATATTAACAATAAAACCCTTAAAAGAAGAAAGTAATACCTGTATACTTCTGACTGCTCTACGTCTTCAAAGTGTTTCTGTTTGCTGAGTTTAATAAAGTTTATTCAAATGTTGTCGATTGGATACGGTTAACATGCCTCGTTGCTAGGATACCGCAAACCTCGACAACAGCTCTGTGAGTTACTGAGTAGTTTAACCGGGAAAACAACGCGTTTAATCCGGTAATTATTCATTGTTTTACCGTCATTTAGTCGGGGGTTTACCCGGTAATCCATCCCTGTGTTATCAGCCCCATCATTCAGTGATTAATCCGTTATTTAGTCGGAGTTTGGTCCGTTATTTAGTCTTGGTTCGGTCCGTTATTGAGAGATGGAGATCGTGCTCGGGTACCCGCGGCTGCGCAGTGAGTTCGGCCGGCAGCCGCTGCTCTCGGACCGGCCCGCGAGCCTGATATTGGACCTCCCTCCGGATCCGAGCCTGGCCCCCTGCTTTCTGCTGAAGAATCCCCGAGATCAGGGCCTCCAGGCCGCCAGGGACATGTCCGAGCACCAGGTGTGTCAATATATACATAGGCTACTGTGGTGAACATTACGGGACATAATTCACTTGAGTGTGTTGCGCCACGGACTAGAAATAAAGTGTGGAGTTCCATACTCCACACGCCGTCTCCGACTCCCATTCATCGGCTCTACACTACTATAGCCTACTCCTGTATATAACAGGGACATGTCATATAGCCTATATACTGTATATGACATGTCCCTGTTACACTATACAGAGACATGTCTATATATATATATATATATATATATATATATATATATATATATACACATGTCTATATATATGACATGTCTATATGTATATATATATATATATATATATATATATATATATATATATTAGGGTTACAGGGGGTCCAGACTCAGGGTTACAGGGCAGGGGTCCTCTTTATTAATGACCTGTTGTGGTCCCCCTTCAGGTGAACACTGAGCGCTTTGAGTCCGACAGCTGTGGGATAAACCATGTGGAAGGGGGGTGGCCCAAGGACGTGAACCCCCAGGAGATGGAGCAGACCATCCGCTTCAGGAAGAAGGTGGAGAAGGACGAGAGCTACGTCAACAGCCTCCTGCAGCTGGGGGGGGTAAGACCTGGTGTTAGTCCACTTAGAGTCCTGTAGGGTCCTGTTAGTACTGTAGGGTCCTGTAGGGTCCTGTTAGTCCTGTTAGTTCACTTACAGTTCTGTAGGGTCCTGTTAGTCCTGTTAGTCTACTTACAGTCCTGTAGGGTCCTGTTAGTCCTGTTAGTCTACTTACAGTCCTGTAGGGTCCTGTAGGGTCATGTTAGTCCTGTAGGGTCCTGTTAGTCCTGTTAGCCCACTTACAGTCCTGTAGGGTCCTGTTAGTCTACTTATAGTCCTGTAGGGTCCTGTTAGTCCTGTAGGGTCCTGTTAGTCCTGTTAGTCCACTTACAGTCCTGTAGGGTCCTGTTAGTCCTGTTAGTCCACTTACAGTCCTATAGGGTCCTGTTAGTCCTGTAGGGTCCTGTTAGCCCTGTAGGGTCCTTATAGTCCTGATACGTGGTCCTGATAGTCCTGATACGTGGTCCTGACAGTCCTGATAGTCCTGATACATGGTCCTGATAGTCCTGATACGTGGTCCTGATAGTCCTGATACGTGGTCCTGACAGTCCTGATAGTCCTGATACATGGTCCTGATAGTCCTGATAGTCCTGATACGTGGTCCTGATAGTCCTGATACGTGGTCCTTACAGTCCTGATAGTCCTGATATGTGGTCCTGACAGTCCTGATAGTCCTGATACGTGGT
>NW_022991393.1:0-36648 GCF_902827175.1 Gymnodraco acuticeps
CCCCCCCCCCCCCCCCCCACATCCCCCCCCCCCCACATCCTCCAGGTGGTTTTTCGGGAAGATCCCTCGAGCCAAAGCAGAAGAGATGCTGAACAAACAGAGGCACGACGGGGCCTTCCTCATCAGAGAGAGCGAGAGCGCACCGGGAGACTTTTCTCTCTCTGTGAAGTGAGGATCACACACACACACACACACACACACACACTGGCCTGTCATTAACAGTTCACACTAACCTCCCAGGCTACACACACACCCACAGACAGCAGGTTGTCGAGTGAATAAAAACATGCTTTATGCACATTTTGATGCATTTGTAAGGATGTACATATGTGTAAGACGATTATATACACACACACACACACACACGCTGTTTTCTATAAGTACGATGTTCCTCTATGCTTACCTCAGTGTGCAGTCTCCTCTCCAGAGATGGTTCATGTGTTTCCATACTTGGTGTTTCTGACTCATCGTCACAGAGCAGAGACTCTGTGCTGCCCTCTGCTGTCAGGGAGGGAAGAGCAGCTCACACCCTTTACGTTCACTAAAACCACTACTTTAAATTACTCCATAACGAGTAAAAGCTCTATCAGAAACATTTATTATTTATTTTGTATCAAATTAAACTTCATTTATAGAGCAAGAGCACTTTACATAGACATGAGCTAACACGTGAGCTACCACGTGAGCTACCACGTGAGCTAACACGTGAGCTACCACGTGAGCTACCACAAGAGCTACCACAAGAGCTAACACAAGAGCTACCACAAGAGCTAACACAAGAGCTACCACAAGAGCTAACACAAGAGCTACCACAAGAGCTACCACATGAGCTAACACAAGAGCTACCACAAGAGCTAACACAAGAGCTAACACAAGAGCTAACACAAGACCTACCACATGAGCTAACACAAGAGCTACCACATGAGCTACCACAAGAGCTAACACAAGACCTACCACAAGACCTACCACATGAGCTACCACAAGAGCTACCACATGAGCTACCACAAGAGCTACCACGTGAGCTACCACGTGAGCTACCACAAGAGCTACCACATGAGCTACCACAAGACCTACCACAAGACCTACCACGTGAGCTACCACATGAGCTACCACAAGAGCTACCACGTGAGCTACCACGTGAGCTACCACAAGAGCTACCACAAGAGCTAACACAAGAGCTACCACATGAGCTAACACAAGACCTACCACAAGACCTACCACGTGAGCTACCACGTGAGCTACCACGTGAGCTACCACGTGAGCTACCACGTGAGCTACCACGTGAGCTAACACGTGAGCTACCACGTGAGCTACCACATGAGCTACCACATGAGCTACCACATGAGCTACCACATGAGCTACCACATGAGCTAACACATGAGCTAACAACTACCTGGAGATTCAATTAAGTAGATATAGATGTCAGGGTATGACACCTCGTCCACCAGCAGGATGAATGGACATCGATCGCCTATTAATTCTGATTCAACCAGATATCCAGCCAGATTTCCAACGATTTAATGTCTAAGAGTATTACGTACATACGCTTTAGCCTATCCAAACCATACGTATATGCAACACCACAATAACTCCATTCAGATATGTTCACATAATTAGCCTTTACCTAATATTGTGCTTTTTGCAATTTAGATTAGATTTGGATTCAGCCTTACTCATAATTATACTGAGGTGCAGGATTTAGTTACTTTCCATCACTGCCTGTTATGATTTCTGCTGTGTTTTGGACCTCAGCCCTTTGATGAGTACTGACACACACACACACACACAGCTCACTTCCTCTGCAGGTCACATGTCAAGTGGGAGATATGGATAATAATTACTGTCTGGATTCCTGTTAGTCACAGCGTCTGAGTTCAATATCATCTCATCGATTCATTTGACTAATAACTGCAGTCGCTCCACACTGCGAACAAAAAAGGGAGTGTGTGTGTGAGGATCATTATCATCGGTGAACTCGGCTACACCTGGTGTGTGTGTGAGGGCTGCACCATCTGCAAAAAAAGAACAGATTGTGATTATTTGTGACTGATGTTTCAATTGCAATATGGTTCGCGATATTGGAGGGATGATCATTTTTGAAATATAGATAATACACTAGTCTATATTGCAATTTGAATAACATTTTGGTTATTTTTGCAGCCCTAATTGTCATTAAAACTCTACGAAAAACAATGCCTTTAGCTGCCTCAAACTGCAGCTGTCTGCAAGGGATTATTAAAAGAGATTACCGGATGATAGAAGTGCAGGAAGTGAGAAACAGAGAGGATCCAAAAAGAACGCTTCCTCTTTCAAATGTTAAGACCCTTACTAATAATATAACATGCTGTACCAAGAAAAGAGAAGGTGAACAAACTGTTGTTCTTGTTGAAGTAAGTCTGGAGATCTCACTTATCAGACATGTGTCATCCATTTGTTAAGCAAGATTAACGTCCGAGTGATCCACTTCCTGTTATTCAAATATTTGATGACTAAAGAGAGGTGCAGTGATGATGTGTTTTTGTTGTCTGAACCTGAAGGCAGCATCTCCATGGTTCCCTCCACAAAAAATAAATGGGATTTTTTCATGTGGTTTTGGATGTTGGGCTATAAAGGAACTACAGCACGGTCACATGACTTCACG
The DNA here is from genome assembly GCF_902827175.1 of Gymnodraco acuticeps. NCBI lineage: Eukaryota > Metazoa > Chordata > Actinopteri > Perciformes > Bathydraconidae > Gymnodraco > Gymnodraco acuticeps. Next base: position 2,642 of record NW_022991393.1, read on the forward strand.
TGACCACCGCTAAGCTAAAGGCGGCTAATGTTGGGCTATAAAGGAACTACAGCACGGTCACATGACTTCACGTCACCACCGCTAAGCTAAAGGCGGGCTAATGTTGGGCTATAAAGGAACTACAGCACGGTCACATGACTTCATGTCACCACCGCTAAGCTAAAGGCGGCTAATGTTGGGCTATAAAGGAACTACAGCACGGTCACATGACTTCATGTCACCACCGCTAAGCTAAAGGCGGCTAATGTTGGGCTATAAAGGAACTACAGCACGGTCACATGACTTAACGTCACCACCGCTAAGCTAAAGGAGGCTAATGTTGGGCTATAAAGGAACTACAGCACGGTCACATGACTTCACGTCACCACCGCTAAGCTAAAGGCGCTAATGTTGGGCTATAAAGGAACTACAGCACGGTCACATGACTTCACGTCACCACCGCTAAGCTAAAGGCGGCTAATGTTGGGCTATAAAGGAACTACAGCACGGTCACATGACTTCACGTCACCACCGCTAAGCTAAAGGAGGTTAATGTTGGGCGTGATGACGTTTAGTCGTCTCATTTACACTTGTTTTTAAATTCACCAGTGGGGTATTTTATGACGGGAACAAAATGTTAAAATCTCTTCAGCTTGTGTTAACCACAGACTTTATTTCAGGATATCCAAAAGCACATTCAGAAAAAGCTTCCAGACGAGGGAACAAGACATGCTTAAAAGCTGCCTTCTGGAGTTTAGGACTCATTCCTGTCAGAAATTGAACTTTAGCTGATGATGTGTTTCCTCTCTGTCCCTCCTGCAGGTTTGGAAACGACGTCCAGCACTTCAAGGTCCTCCGTGACGGAGCGGGGAAGTACTTCCTGTGGGTGGTGAAGTTTAACTCTCTCAACGAGCTGGTGGATTATCATCGCTCCACCTCGGTCTCTCGCAACCAACAAATCTTCCTGCGAGACATCGAGCAGGCTCCCCAGGTGAGAACGACTCCTAAAACTCAAATCACAAACTAAGTAACCAGTCGGATTATTGACTTACTTCACTATCAGCAGCCAAACCCTTTCTTTGTCACAGCGAGAATCACCTCAGATCAAACTAATATCAGAAAGGAAAGAGTAACTGCTGCTCGAACCCAGTGTTATTCTCTATTAGTTCAAACTCACACTGCTCACAACCAATTGGTCAAATGTATTTTTCAATTATCTCATTAAATGCTAAACCGAGAATCTAAAAACGTAAGTTATATCCAGACTTCAGCAATCATATTTTGCAATACTTTTGGCCTAAAAGTGCTTTATAGTGACTTAGTTTATAAGTGACTGTTTTTTTGTCTGTTTTTTTTATTCTAAAGCGACCTTGGGTCCCCTGAAAGACGCTATATAAATTTAAGGCATTATTATTATTATTATTTATACATGAGAGCAACGCATCCCGGTGCTGTCCCTCTATGCTAGGGCCACGCTCCTTTTTGGGGGAAAACACTCACGGCGGTAAATACAACTTCTGTGATTTTTCTATCTACAAGAGCCGTTTTCACACCAAGTACTTTGCCGCACTTAGTTCCCAGCACTTAGTTCCCAGCACTTAGTTCCCAGCACTTAATTCCCAGCACTTAGTTCCCAGCACTTAGTTCCCAGCACTTAATTCCCAGCACTTAGTTCCAGCACTTAGTTCCCAGCACTTAGTTCCCAGCACTTAGTTCCCAGCACTTAGTTCCCAGCACTTAGTTCCCAGCACTTAATTCCCAGCACTTAGTTCCCAGCACTTAGTTCCCATCACTTAGTTTCCAGCACTTAATTCCCAGCACTTAGTTCCCAGCACTTAGTTCCCAGCACTTAGTTCCCAGCTCTTAGTACCCCGATGGAACTAAGAGCCGATCGCGTTTACACTGGAATAAGTTCCCTGAGGGAAGATTACGCAAATGAAGCCGCTGACGTCACTTCTTCTTCTTCTGCTTTGCGGTTTACTGGCAGGCCGCAAACAACTTCACGGCGTATTCTGCCGCCCCAAAGTCCCCCGGCCGGAAGTCCCCGGAGTTGGGGACTGGCTTCAGTAGAAGCTGCTGGGACTCCCAGCAGCTTCTACTGAAGCCTTCAGAGTAAATCACCAGAATGCCGACACCTCCTCATCTCCACCGCTCCCATGTTTTATTTTGTGTTGCCATAAGTTAGTCTCTCTGCATTTCTGCGTTGGGCTAACGCTAATAATGCTAATAATGATAATGCCAGCAAATACAATGGAGGCTTCAAAAAACTTTTCCGAGTTTTACGGGGCGTGGTTTGCAACCCGCCCAGACAATCAGAAATGTTTACTTTTTTCTCCCCAGGGAAGTCCCACCTCTCTAGCAGGGACTGAAAGGGGGGTAAAAGTTCTCATGAACAAAGTTCTCTTTTTGGTGTGAACGCAAAATCCCAGGAACTATCGGAACTAGAAACGGTGAAAGTACGGGGGAAAAGTACTCCCGGTGTGAAAGCGCCTTAAGGAGCCCCGGTTACAATGGCCAGTCAGGCAAACAATTAAATTAAGTCGTTGAAATCTGGCTGAGGATATCTGGTTAAATCAGAATTACATAGGCGATCGATGTCCGTTCATTCTGCCGGTGGACGAGGTGTGATACCCTGACATCTATATCTACCTCATTGAATCTCCAGTAGTTTTTTAAAGGACATCTGTCACTTTTTCTGTCATCAAGCCACATTATTTATCTGTCCATCTTAGGTTACTGTTAAACAGGGGGTTTAACAAGCTAACTAATGATAGCACCTAGGGTCTCTGTGAATATTCTGAAGCCACAGAGCTCTAGTTTTACGCTCCTTTGTTCTTGGAGGAAGTACAGAGAGACGTAACTGTGGATATATTTAATGTTTGAGGTTCAAATACACGACACAGCAGCTTTTTGGCTTCATTAAACTATAGCTTTCCGCTTTGCACCGATGCTTTGTTTTCCCCCGAAGGTGACGTTAGCGTTGCTTTCATTTATTTACCGTTAAAACCGTGATATTATTAATGTTTCACTCGAGCATTCTGTCATTAATAAGAAGGTCTCCAGCAACTGTTTTCGTAGTTCAGTTGTTTGGAGGAAAGCTGAGGATGTAACCCGCCGTCTCTCTTCTCTATAATAAAAACAAAATGCATCTCTGAGTTTGAGGAGTAAACGGCAGCAGCGAGGCTACGCTGAAGAGCTCACAGCGAGTACAAATTTGGACGCAGGAAGTCAGCGGCTGTGAAGCTGGTTTTCTGTGAGCTGGAGAGGAAGTGAGAAACCACAGAGGTTAGAGTGACGGGAGAGACAGAGTAGAGTGGGTTTGAATGACCTGTTATGCAAAATCCTCTTCTTCATGTCTCTTCTACATCAACATGTGTCCCCTCTTCTTCATGTCTCTTCTACATCAACATGTGTCCCCTCTTCTTCATGTCTCTTCTACATCAACATGTGTACTGTGTACTGTGTCACCTTTTAAAAAAACACACATCAAGAGGAACAGTGGTGCAGATTTCTCTTGAAATTTGGACGCAGGAAGTCAGCGGCTGTGAAGCTGGTTTTCTGTGAGCTGGAGAGGAAGTGAGAAACCACAGAGGTTAGAGTGACGGAGAGACAGAGTAGAGTGGGTTTGAATGACCTGTTATGCAAAATCCTCTTCTTCATGTCTCTTCTACATCAACATGTGTCCCCTCTTCTTCATGTCTCTTCTACATCAACATGTGTCCCCTCTTCTTCATGTCTCTTCTACATCAACATGTGTCCCCTCTTCTTCATGTCTCTTCTACATCAACATGTGTCCCCTCTTCTTCATGTCTCTTTACATCAACATGTGTCCCTCTTCTTCATGTCTCTTCTACATCAACATGTGCCCCTCTTCTTCATGTCTCTTCTACATCAACATGTGTCCCCTCTTCTTCATGTCTCTTCTACATCAACATGTGTCCCAACCTCTTATCCTCTCTTCATGTCTCTTCTACATCAACACGTGTCCCCCTCTTCTTCATGTCTCTTCTACATCAACATGTGTCCCCTCTTCTCCATGTCTCTTCTACATCAACATGTGTCCCCTCTTCTCATGTCTCTTCTACATCAACATGTGTTCCCCTCTTCTTCATGTCTCTTCTACATCAACATGTGTCCCCTCTTCTTCATGTCTCTTCTACATCAACATGTGTCCCCTCTTCTTCATGTCTCTTCTACATCAACATGTGTCCCCTCTTCTTCATGTCTCTTCTACAATCAACATGTGTCCCCTCTTCTTCATGTCTCTTCTACATCAACATGTGTCCCCTCTTCTTCATGTCTCTTCTACATCAACATGTGTCCCCCTCTTCTTCATGTCTCTTCTACATCAACATGTGTCCCCTTCTTCATGTCTCTTCTACATCAACATGTGTCCCTCTCTTCATGTCTCTTCTACATCAACATGTGTCCCCTCTTCTTCATGTCTCTTCTACATCAACATGTGTCTCCTCTTCTTCGTGTCTCTTCTACATCAACATGTGTCCCCTCTTCTTCATGTCTCTTCTTCATCAACATGTGTCCTCTCTTCTTCATGTCTCTTCTACATCAACATGTGTCCCCTCTTCTCCATGTCTCTTCTACATCAACATGTGTCCCCTCTTCTTCATGTCTCTTCTACATCAACATGTGTCCCCTCTTCTTCATGTCTCTCTTCTACATCAACATTGTCCCCTCTTCTTCATGTCTCTTCTACATCAACATGTGTCCCCTCTTCTTCATGTCTCTTCTACATCAACATGTGTCCCCTCTTCTTCATGTCTCTTCTACATCAACATGTGTCCCCTCTTCTCCATGTCTCTTCTACATCAACATGTGTCTCCTCTTCTTCGTGTCTCTTCTACATCAACATGTGTCCCCTCTTCTTCATGTCTCTTCTTCATCAACATGTGTCCTCTCTTCTTCATGTCTCTTCTACATCAACATGTGTCCCCTCTTCTCCATGTCTCTTCTACATCAACATGTGTCCCCTCTTCTTCATGTCTCTTCTACATCAACATGTGTCCCCTCTTCTTCATGTCTCTTCTACATCAACATGTGTCCCCTCTTCTCCATGTCTCTTCTACATCAACATGTGTCCCCCCTCTTCTTCATGTCTCTTCTACATCAACAGTGTGTCCCCTCTTCCTTCATGTCTCTTCTACATCAACATGTGTCCCCTTCTTCTTCTTCATGTCTCTTCTACAATCAACATGTGTCCCGTCCTTCGTCATGTCTCTTCTACATCAACATGTGTCCCCCTCTTCTCCATTCTCTTCTACATCAACATGTGTCTCCTCTTCTTCGTGTCTCTTCTACATCACATTGTTCCCCTCTTCTTCATGTCTCTTCTTCATCAACATGTGTCCCCTCTTCTCCATGTCTCTTCTACATCAACATGTGTCCCCTCTTCTTCATCAACATGTGTCCCCTCTTCTTCATGTCTCTTCTACATCAACATGTGTCCCCTCTTCTCCATGTCTCTTCTACATCAACATGTGTCCCCTCTTCTTCATGTCTCTTCTACATCAACATGTGTCCCCTCTTCTTCATGTCTCTTCTACATCAACATGTGTCCCCTCTTCTACATCAACATGTGTCCCCTCTTCTTCATGTCTCTTCTACATCAACATGTGTCCCCTCTTCTCCATGTCTCTTCTACATCAACATGTGTCCCCTCTTCTTCATGTCTCTTCTACATCAACATGTGTCCCCTCTTCTTCATGTCTCTTCTACATCAACATGTGTCCCCTCTTCTCTCATGTCCCCTCCCCCCCCCCCCCCCCCCTTATCACCTGAATCTCCTCCTAGAGCTCCATTGAGTTCTTTGTAACCAAATGTCTCTCAGAGGGGCGTGGGGAGGGGCTCCTTGTTTTCATCTAAAGTAACAGACAGAGAATCAGCACTTTGGAAACAGGGCTGAAACAGAGGGGATTATGGGTAATGCTGCAATGATCTGTTTGGTGTTTCAGCCAATCAGAGACAGGCTCTGGATATATCTGAGACCTGTGATATATTGATGACAAACAGTGTAATAGGGGACCTTTAAGAATATCGCAGAGTTACTATCATTTCGATTTAATTTTATTGCTCATTTTTACTTAAACTTCATATATTTATTATCTTTTATTGGACATTTTATTTTTAACTCATGTTCTCTTTATTGTGCCGTCTTAATTTGACTTCTAACATTTATATAAATACTTTTATTTTATTAATTTTTTTGTGTTTAAATATTTGAACATGAATACAAATATTCATACACGCGTGCGTGAACAAACTGCCCCGCTCACTCGCACACAGGCGGGGGAGAGATCAAAAATGTTGTAGTCTTATTGCGTATTAGAAACGAGTTGGCGACACTCAGACTGCGATATAATGTTTATGTAGCAATAATACATGACATATATTTTTTAAATGTCTCCAGTACCGATAAAAAGACCGATAACGTCGGCGCTTAACGGCGCGTAACACATGATGACGTCACCAACGAATCGACGACTGAATTAGTTGGCAACTAATTTGGTGATCGATGAAGTCAATTAGTTGTTGCACCCCTAGTCTGAATGGTCCTTATATCATAGCTAACCCTCCTCTCTCTCCCCAGCACCCCACGTACGTGCAGGCTCTCTTTGACTTCGACCCTCAGGAGGAAGGAGAGCTGGGCTTCAGACGCGGAGACTTCATCCAGGTGCTCGACAACTCAGACCCCAACTGGTGGAAGGGGGGCTGCCACGGCCAGACGGGCATGTTCCCCCGCAACTACGTCACGCCCGTCAACAGGAACATGTAGAACAGTCAGACCATGTCAACAACAACAACAACAACAACAGCATCATTTTGATCTCATCCCATCAAACCCCCCTCCTCCTCCTGAGGAGACAACATGGAGGATGGATCGGAGGGGAAACGTCCTCTGTCCTTAACTTCTTAACATTCTGCCTTTTGTCTTTTGTGTTCCTCTTCTTTGCCGCATGTTGTTTTTAATCACCCCTTAAAGGAAAAAAGCTTAAAAATGTAAAAAATAAATAAAATAAAGAAATGGTTTTAAAAAAAAATGTACAAAGAAGAGTGCAATCGACAGTGGGCGAACGGGTTGATCGTTGGCACGTGAGCATTGTACATCGGCCTCTCGGCTGTATAAATAAATCAACTATAGAGAGAATCCATTTTTTAAGAATATATATTATATATTTGTATGTGTTTGTCTGTTTTACCTCTCATCACAAATTGTATTTTTTTCCATTTTTGTAAATTATGTTCCGTCTGGAAACGCCCTGCAGCTCGAGGGGAGCGCTGAATCGTCTTTTTTGTTTTTCTGAATATGTCTGGGGGCTCTCGGATAGAAACAGCATGATGTGTAAAAGGGGTCGTCAATTCCATTTTGAATGAACTTGTCTATAATGCATACCGGAGGAGAGACTGTCCGACCAGCAGAGGAGCCATGAGTGCTGCGAAGAAGAAGAAGAGCTGTCGTATTATACAAAGTGTAAAAAAAATCCATTTCAGAAGTATTTATTGCAGCCATTTTGATTTCCGGGGGTCATTGAATGTAGCTCCGCAGACACGAGGGCAGCGGTCGGAGAACTGAACCAAACATCATGCAAGGGATTCAAAATAAAGAAAGAGTTTTCACTCTAATGACATGCATGCGTCTCCTTGTTATACCTGCACGTAGCAAAGAGGCGGAGCTCCTTCGGATAATCACCAATCAGACAGGAAACTGAGAGATTGTCTTTGATGCTAAGAGTTGAGGAATCAGCTTCTTGTGTTGTTTTGTCTCGCACTTTGTTGATTTCTGGTCCAGTGTGTGTGTGTGTGTGTGTACCGTGTTTTCTCTCTGGATAGTGCCTTTCTCTCTGGTGTCTCAGTGTCTCCGACCTGCTACTTTGAGCCCCCCCCCCCCCCCCCAGATAAACAGTGTATATATTAAATCAACATTCACCCCTCCCACACACACCTTCTCCATCAGCCCGCCTCCTCCACCTCTACCCCCACCAACATGGAACTCTTCTTATTTAAGTGTCTCTCGCCTCGTCTTACCTAATGAACCTGTTTTTTTGTTTTTTGGCTCTTTTTTTTATTTTGCATTTGTTTTTTTGTTTTTTCAATTAATAAAATGCAATTATTAAAAAATGAGATTTTGTTTTGTGTCGTCTCTGCTTCGAATTCCCTGGACTCTGAGACTTCGTTTGAACTTCTCTACTATTTTTTTTTTGTCTTTTAACCAGTGATGTAATTATGGCTGGAAGTCAATGGTTTTCTGAATGTGTTTTTGGTTGTGAGCCTACAATAAGGTCTGTGGTTAACACAAGCCGAAGAGATTTTAACGTTTAAGTGGCAGAGAAACTCCCGCTGGACGGAACACAGGTATTTTAGCTTTTGTAGACCATTGACATGCACTAAAACCAACAGGAGAGAGAAACCCCCCAGAAAGCAGAATAGGGACTCTTTAAAGCCACATTTTGACGAACTCTACTTTTTTTTTTTTAATTACTGTCATCTGATCTGAATACCTTTTTCCGCCCCTGAGTCTTGACTGTATGTTTATGTATGAATTGCAGACCATTTACATGCACTAAAACCAACAGAACACACTACAGGATCCCTACATAGGGTCCCTTTAATAACAGTTTAAACATGAATTTCAAAGTCCTTTTTGACCTCTTAGCCTTAGAGGATGTTCTCCATCCAGACAGGGTGTAATGATGTGTGTTTACATCCCATCATCAGCAGTAGATTGGTGTTGCATAAATATATATTTTTTTTAAATCTCGCAGACACCAGAGTCAGTCAAAATAACTTTATTCTTCCCACAGAGGGAACATTTACATGTTTTAACAGCAGAAAAGAGCCAAAGACAGCTTATATCCTGCAGGATATTTGTGCAGGATATATATATGTATTGTATTTGTTACTGGACATTTTTATTTTCACATGTATATATTTTTTTTTTAACTTTTTAATGCTATTTCATAAATATTTTTGGACTGTTTATTTCTAGTTTCTATCCATCCATCTATCTATCTATCTTATGTTAACTAAGAAGCATGCATACAAATATATTACACAATTTACAAAATACACATCTGTTACAGTTGTGAGAAATAGCAGCCAGGTATAAATTGCAGTTATTAACGGCATATATATATATATATATATATATATATATATATATATATATACTGCACATAATTTGTATTTCACAGCAAGGGGTCTTATAGCATGTCTGTGTTGTTGTGTGTGTGTGTGTGTGGGGGGGGGGGGTCTACCAGACAGTGAGTCAGACACTGAGTAACTACACACATGTCAACATTTCATTTCATTTAGCTGACCCTTTTATCCAAAGCGAGCGAAGTGCTATGAAACGTATCCTCAGTGTGTGTCGAGGTGCAGAGGATGATGAAGATGAGTGATGAAGAGGACGGAGGTTTCTCTCAGAGCCTGAAGGGGTTCACTCAGATCTTCACGTTACCCTCGGTCTGCTGCTCCGTCTGCTCCACATTCTGACTCTGAGACCCATTGACTCCCGTCCCGCCTCCAGCTGATCTGAGTGTGTTTCAGTCCGCTCCACCGACTCCACTCATCTGCTCTGTTACTGACACAATTCAAAAGGCATTATTAAATACATATATAAAAGTATTGCAGTCTTTGGAAGACATGCGATTACAATAAAATGAAATAAACTAAAATAACAATTAAAGAAATAAGTGCAACGGCAGTTCTGGTCAGAGGAGTACTCAGATCTTGTAGTAAAAGTAGAAGTACTCAGATCTTGTAGTAAAAGTAGAAGTACTCAGATCTTGTAGTAAAAGTAAAAGTACTCAGATCTTATGGTAAAAGTAGAAGTACCAGAGTGTAGGAATACTCTGTTACAGTAAAAGTAGAAGTACTCAGATCTTGTAGTAAAAGTAGAAGTACTCAGATCTTGTAGTAAAAGTAAAAGTACTCAGATCTTGTACCTGAGTAAAAGTAGAAGTACTCAGATCTTGTAGTAAAAGTAGAAGTACTCAGATCTTGTAGTAAAAGTAGAAGTACTCAGATCTTGTAGTAAAAGTAGAAGTACTCAGATCTTGTAGTAAAAGTAGAAGTACTCAGATCTTGTAGTAAAAGTAAAAGTACTCAGATCTTGTACCTGAGTAAAGAGTAGAAGTACTCAGATCTTGTAGTAAAAGTAGAAGTACTCAGATCTTGTAGTAAAAGTAGAAGTACTCAGATCTTGTAGTAAAAGTAAAAGTACTCAGATCTTGTACCTGAGTAAAAGTAGAAGTACTCAGATCTTGTACTTGAGTAAAAGTAGAAGTACTCAGATATTGTACTTGAGTAAAAGTAGAAGTACTCAGATATTGTACTTGAGTAAAAGTAGAAGTACCAGAGTGTAGGAATACTCTGTTACAGTAAAAGTAGAAGTACTCAGATCTTGTACCTGAGTAAAAGTAGAAGTACTCAGATCTTGTACTTGAGTAAAAGTAGAAGTACTCAGATCTTGTACTTGAGTAAAAGTAGAAGTACTCAGATCTTGTACTTGAGTCAAAGTAGAAGTTACTCAGAGCTATGTACTTTAGTAAAAGTAGAAGTACTCAGATCTTGTACTTGAGTAAAAGTAGAAGTACTCAGATCCTTGTACTTGAGTAAAAGTAGAAGTACTCAGGTCTTGTACTTGAGTAAAGTAGAAGTACTCAGATCTTGTACTTGAGTAAAAGTAGAAGTACTCAGGTCTTGTACTTGAGTAAAAGTAGAAGTACTCAGATCATGTATTTTAGTAAAAGTAGAAGTACTCAGATCTTGTACTTGAGTAAAAGTAGAAGTACTCAGATCTTGTACTTGAGTAAAAAGTAGAAGTACTCAGGTCTTGTACTTTGATAAAAGTAGAAGTACTCAGATCATTGTATTTTAGTAAAAGTAGAAGTACTCAGATCTTGTACTTGAGTAAAAGTAGAAGTACTCAGGTCTTGTACTTGAGTAAAAGTAGAAGTACTCAGATCTGTACTTGAGTAAAAATTAGAAGTACTCGATCTTGTACTTGAGGTAAAAGTAGAAGTACTCAGAGTCTTGTACTTGAGTCAAAGTAGAAGTACTCAGATCATTGTACTTGAGTAAAAGTAGAAGTACTCAGATCATGTATTTTATAAAAGTAGAAGTACTCAGATCTTGTACTTGAGTAAAAAGTAGAAGTACTGCAGATCTTGTACTTGAGTAAAAGTAGAAGTACTCAGGTCTTGTACTTGAGTAAAAGTAGAAGTACTCAGATCTTGTCCTTGAGTAAAAGTAGAAGTACTCAGGTCTTGTACTTGAGTAAAAGTAGAATTACTCAGATCATGTACTTGAGTAAAAGTAGAAGTACCAGAGTGTAGGAATACTCTGTTACAGTAAAAGTCCTGCATTCAAAATGTTCCTCCAGTAAAAGTAGAAAGTATTCTCATCAAAATATAGTGAAAGTAGCGACAGTAAAAGTAGTCATTGTGCAGATTGGTCCATTTCAGAATAATATATATGATATGTTTTATAATGATTGATCATGAAAGTGTTACCTCTATGAATCTATATCAATAATAACTGTCTAAGGTCTCCTCCTCTCTAACTCTGATGCTTCAGTTGTCTTTAAGTTCAGAGTTACTGCGCTGTTTCTGATTCATGGTTTATCACTGCCCCCTGCTGGCTACCTGGGATAAACAAGATATATATCTGTTGTCAACTTTAATTATTTTGTAATATAACTTTAACTTCATGTGAATATATTTATTTTGTCTTTTTATTGCACTTTATTATTATTTATATTCTATTTTAATTATCTTTATTGATTATACATGTCTTCACTGTACATTTGACTTAATTTAATGTAATGTAGCCCGTCAGCAGTGTTTTAATTGTCAGATAGTCAATATATTTGTATCTTCACGGTCAATTTTATATTTTTTACTCTTTAGTTCTGTTTTATCTTCTATGTTGGGATGTTTATATTGAATGATTGTTTATTTTCCACTCTTTTTTATTTCGAATTATGTGCAATACTTTGTTTGACATGGGGATTACTAAAGTGTATCTTATTTTCCATTAACTTGTTTGTATACATGTTCATATTTTTACTCTAACTTCTTAAATTCATATACAGTTTCTGTATTAATTGTTTTCTTATATTATTATTTTCTAACGATTTACAGTACATACAACTACAATTAATGAAACATCAGATATATCATACTTTACAGGCTCCTAAATGATGACAATACATGTGTAAAACATTAAAAACCTATTTCTTGAGTTTAGTATTTTTAAAGCATTATCCATTTTGTTAAATCATTAAACCTAACCACTGGGTGGCGCTGTTGCATCACTTGTAAACCATCGTTTAAAACCGCTAAAGTGGTGACTTCAGGCGCATCTAGTATTTATATTGATACCATCAACACGGAATGTCTTCCTAATGATTCTTGAATATACAGCTTAATGTGTAAAAGTATAATTTAAATGAAATAAAAGTATTATTAAAATTATTTTCAAAAAATTATTGTTCGTTGTCGGCAGGATTCGAACCTGCGCGGGAAGATCCCAATGGATTTCTAGTCCATCGCCTTAACCACTCGGCCACGACAACTGATGAACATAACTATATGCTGACATTATTTATACATTACAATAATTCATATTCATATATATATATATATAATGTATGTGTATAATAATGACAATTTTACTAGCAGTAACTGGAATGGAAAACTACAAATACAGTTACTTTAGATGTTTATGATTGTGTCACACATACCCTTTAATCAATATTTGGACATTTATATTATGAGCCATGTTAAAGTGTTTGCTATAGTTGTATCTGTACAGGAAGTCATTACAATGCTACTGTACATAGTCTGCTGTTTGAATAATATTTAACATGCAAAATACATGATTAACTGATTAAAAACTGTACTGGTTATTCAACCAAACGGCTAAATAGTTAAACACTCCTTAAGTCACATGCGAGGTAATTCATCAATGATATAAGAAGATTTTAATTAAAAAATACATTTCTTTGTGTTTAAATGTACAAAGTGCAACTACTTCGCAAACTTGTATAATGTATAAAGTAGGTTGGTCTATTATAGTGTATTCTAACTTATTATGTATAATAACTGTTGACATATATATTGTCTATTTATTTGTATAGATGTGTGTCATTTACATTGGGAACACTGAGGATATACTTGTCTTACTACCGTCTGAAAGGGCTGATTTAGCCCCCATGATTATTTCAAAGCATACATTTGTATTTAAACCATTAATGAAAAGGGGGAATGCACTAAGAAATATTAAAAGGTGTTCAGAAATGTGTATTTGCACTTTAAGAAACCATAAAAGGCCAAATAAATATAAAATACATTAATGTGCATTGATATGAGCTAAAAAAAACAAACAAAAACAAACCTATCTGAGTATAACATGACCTACAATCATGTCTATACTGATCAGTAACTTGAAAAATGTATTGACATGTTTTTTTGATTCTCCCTATTTTGGATATGATCTACTCTGACCTCAAACTGAATGCCTAAAATTGCATTGCTTGAAATGGTAAAACACTGTTTAAACACCTTTTCTCCCTCTATGTATGTTTCATTTTACATGTACCCCCTCGTTGACCTCATATCTATCATTAAGATGTAGTAAATTAAACTAATGTGAGTGAATCCTCATGTCGCTCATTGTTGCCACTGAGGAGAAACCACGTGACTCGTGTAGTGAGCGCCTCCTGTTTGTTCAGAGAGAAGAGAGGAGAAGAAAGATGGCGGCTCTATAGGAGAACCGAGGGCTCACATTCTCAGCTTCAAACACCCGTAAACAAACCCTCCAACCCGGGGAGTGAAAACAACACCGTCCGAACCCCACAGGGACTCATCTGCAGTGGAATTAATTGGAGGCAAAACCCTGCAAAAATAGGAGTAATTATTCCACCATGAGAGGGAAAAGAGGCAGGCCGCCCAAACCTCTCCAAGCGGAGGAATCTTCCCCGGCTGCAACGCGAGGTTTGCGGCCGCGGAGGAACATAAAGCCCCGGGTGCGAAGTGACGACCACAGCGGGGATGAGGAGGCAGTAAGCCCCGCAAGAGAGAGCCCTAAGCGGCGGAGAGGAGGAGGCAGGTTGGGGGGGTCGGGGACGACAACACGGGGCCGGGGAAGAGGGGGCAGAAGTCGGGGACGAGGAGGGAGGCGAACCCCGGTCTGCAAAACCGTGGTGTACGACGACCATGAAAGTGATGAAGACGACGATGCTGTGAGTCTGAGATCCGAAGAGGAGGAGGTGGAGGAGCCCCAGTCTGAGGAAGATGAGGCCCTGAAAGAGGAGTCTGACTGCCTGGAGGAAGAGGAGGAAGAGGAGGAGGATGGTGGAAGTTTGTGCACGGAGAGTAGCTTCAGGAGTCAGAGCACACATGCAAGCACCCCGGGTAAATATGTGATCAAAGTGGGGTTAAATATGCACTGCAGCAGGGTGGTCATCATCAGATTAAGAATTCCTTTATTAGTCCCACAGCAAAAGTAATGAGCCAAAAATAGCACAATATTAATTAAGAGGCATGCATAAAATATTGAAAATAGAAATTACACAAATAACCATTTACAAAAATACACCAAGGTGGACAACAAAAAGTACAATTCATTGTTTTTTCTAAATAAGCTAAGGATGTTAAAGTGGTTTGACAGGTTTACAGTAGTAACAGCAGTAGAAGTATATATTGCACAGGTATTTAAAGATATATGTAGCATAGCAGGTAAACAAAACGCATGCAATAATAAATAATATGCACATTTATAAAGCTAAATGTAGAGAAGAAAGCACATAATAGAATTGAATAAAAATTGAGCAAATAAGTACAAATCCAACTTGACTTTTTAGGATATTTAAAACAATGTAGGTTTTTCACAGAAAGGTGATTATTACACAGTAATGCAAGAAAGGTGTCTCTCGTTTGGGAAAGGCTGGATGTTGTTGTTTTTGCTCAGGAAGCTGTGTGGTTATTGTTCAAAATGGAGACTGTATGCACACAGGCCGCAGATCAGTGAAGCTGCTGGAGGTGGATCAGATCTGGAGCTGTAACACCAGCTCACCTGTGTTTCCACCACTGTCTAAAAGCACTATTTTCTGCATTATTCACACATTATAGCATAGAAATAACTGTGCATACCTCCTACTCTAAATAGTGGAAGTTGTTAATTTGCAGTAGCTTCTAGCCTGCTAACGTTAGCATGTACAGTTAGCTCATACTGCCTTCTGTAAATATGAACTCCGACAGTTGGATAATTATATATTGACTTTATATATTAACATGCAACACTATTTGCAACAAGTGAAGAAGTTTCTGATTTGAAGCCAATTCATAGAAAGATGATGACTACGTGGCTAATGTTAGCATGTACAGTTAGCTCAGTTAGCTACTGGATAATGTCAATAAGAAGTCCCATTAATTAGATCATCATAACTTAACGTTAGTATCGGTTCTTATATTAAAATGCAACGCGATTTGTAATAAGTGAAGAAGGAATTGTAGTTTCTGATATGAAGCTAATTCATAGAAAGAAACCGGCTACGTGGCTAATGTTAGCATGTGCAGTTAGCTCTTGCTGCTAACTGTCAATATGAAGTCTTGTAGTTAATAATAAAAATGTATTTATATCATTATAACTTTACTTACTTGTAGTTACACGCAAGCCCATTTGTATCAGGTGAAGAAGAAAGTATAGTTTCTGAATTGAAGCCAATTAATCAAAAGATAATAGCTTCCGAGCTAATGTTAGCTTTCACATTTAGCTCATGCTGAATACTGTCAATATGAAGTATGATAGTTAAATAAAGCTAACTTTGCGTACTTCTTATAGCTAAACGCAATAATATTACGCGAAGAAGACATCGTAGTCTGTCATTAAAGCTAATAAAATAAATATAAGAGCTAGCTATCTAACTTAATTGTGTCTCTTTGACTGGTTATAGCAAACTACCTGCACCTGTAGGATTGAGAATAACACTAATTACAACTACATTAAGAAATGATGCACCATTTATTCATTGGTGTAGAAAAATATGGTTATTGCCAAATGTTAATAACAGTAATTCAAGGCCAAGAAAATACAATTTAAAAACCAGATAGAATAAGACCGGTATAACATACAAGAATGTAATGTAGAAATGAAAAAGTGATTTGATTTAATAAAAGGTAGAAGAAAAAACAAGTGTTTTCAACGTTGATTACAAATAAGTAAGAATAGCAGTTCTGTTATGGTTTCTTTTCAGATTTATAAAGCATAATAACTGAACGCTGCTTCTCCATGTTTAGTTTTGACTCAGACAGAAAGCAGAGAGCAGTGTGATATTAATAAGATTAAACATCGCATTATATTGATATTATATGTAATGTGCCTCTCAAATATGCTGCAGCCTATCGATCAAAGCTAAGTTTGCTTCCCTAACACAATTTCTGTCTCCTACAGGGAAGAGAAAAGGCCGGCCTCGACCTCGCAGCCCTATCCTGGAGGAGAAGGAGATTCCTGCTCTCAAACTCCCCGACTCCTCCGAGGATCTCCTGGTTCCCAGCGCCGAACTCCTCAACGCCGCCTCCATCTACGAGGTGCTACGTAACTTCAGCACGGTGTTGCGTCTCTCCCCGTTTCGCTTCGAGGACTTCTGTGCGGCGCTGGTGGGTCAGGAGCAGTGCACTTTAATCGCAGAGACACATATTGCCCTCTTGAAGGTCATCCTACGCGAAGAAGACACCTCCAACACCACGTTTGCCCCCGCCGACCTCAAAGACAGCGTCAACTCCACTCTGTATTTTATCGACGGCATGACGTGGCCGGAGGTTTTGCGCGCGTACTGCGAGAGCGACCGGGAGTACCATCACGTTCTGCCCTATCAGGAAGTGGATGAGTATCCTTATGGTCCTCTTGAGAGTAAAATCAAGGTGTTGCAGTTCTTAGTGGATCAGTTTCTGACCACCAACATCGCCCGCGACGAGCTAATGTCCGACGGCACCATGCTATACGACGATCACTGCCGAGTGTGTCACCGCCTCGGGGATCTGCTGTGCTGTGAGACGTGCTCAGCGGTGTATCACCTGGAGTGTGTGAAACCCCCGCTGGTGGAGGTACCGGAGGACGAGTGGCAGTGCGAGATCTGCGTCGCTCATAAAGTGCCGGGGGTCACCGACAGCGTGACGGAGGCGCAGAAGAACCGGCCGTATATCAGACAGGAGCCCATCGGATATGACCGGCACCAGAGGAAGTACTGGTTCCTGAACAGGAGGATTATTGTGTAAGTTACTGCACCAGAATTCACTTTTTAAAGGCGCCCTATTTTGCTTTTTGGTGTTCTCCCTCTCCTGTTATGTGTTCTATAGGTTTGAGGTTTTTCCTACTCCACTAACCCCTCGCCCTTATTCCACCTAGGTTAGCACTTTTTACTTTTGTCTTCCTTTACTTGCGTGTAAAGCGTTTAGGGCACCAGGAAAAGCGCTATATAAATCACATGTATTATTATTATTAGTGCATGTAAATGTTCTGCAAAGTCTAAAATCCCTGTGTTCCCTCCAGAGTGAGTTTCTCTCCCACATACTTTGAGTTAAATGGGACCCTGTCTAATATTTTATTTTTTATTTAACCAGATAAAAGCATTAAGAAAACAATCTCATTTTCAATGCTGACCTGGCCAAGAAGGCAGCAGCGTTACACATAACACAATATAAAATACAGAGAACATAACTAAGAAAACAAAAGACAAAAAAGCAGTCACTACATTGAGCACATTAGGACAGTAAGAAAGGAACTACTACTTATTAATATTGACTGGTTTAAATATTACTGTAAGGATGGAGGAAGTAATATATCTTATAAATTGAGATAGCAAGAAACGCAACTCAACAGAAAGTGGGAAAAAAGGACTCAAAGCAAAGACATTTGACTGGAACAATAGCTGATAGTTACATGTATCTTCAAGAATAACATTGCCTTGCTGGCTTTTTGTTACACGATTGTTATGTTGTTGTAACCAGTATGTTAATGCAATGTCCCCCCCCCCCCCCTCAGCGAGGAGGACGGGGAGCAGGAGAAGAAGGAGAAGGAGAAGAAGCAGATCTGGTACTACAGCAGCAGGAAGCAGCTGGAGGATCTGATGCAGGCTCTGGACCGTCAGTACTGGGAGGCCGAGCTCCACGCCGTGCTGGAGGAGATGAAGGAGGAGGTCCACGCTCACATGGACATCACCGAGGAACTCACCAACAAAGCCCGGGGAAACAACAAAGCCTACCTCACCGCTGTCAACGGTACGAAATATAACGTCTTCATTGCCCAAAGAAAGAGATTTAAATCATCCTTAAGGCTTGTATTGTCATTCGTACATAGTGTGGAGATATGTCAATGGAGATCTGAGGTCACAGTGAAACACAATATAACAGATCAAATAGTGCAAGTAAATACAATCTGGTACACGATATTCAGATCAGTGATTTATAACCTGATTCCAAACATGGCTCGATCCAAATAGGTTCACTTGTTTTTTGTTTGTGTAATATTTATTATGCCTGCTTTGTTTTATATACGGTATTGTTTATATTGTCCGCTTCCATGACACAACAATGTGTTGATGTAGCCTTAATACTTTTACATCTGAGGAGCAAATCTATGACTATGTGTGTATCAGTGTTTCCGCCAGACCAGCGTCCACCCGAGAGGGGGGGGGGTCACGTCGTGTCACGTGACTTGAATTTTGAATTGAGCCGTCCCTTATAGATACTAGGGCTGTACCCGAATATCTGAATATTCGTTCGTTGGAGTACTATTCGGGTTTCAATTTCGTTGTTGTTTTATCGTTTCTTTCCCGTTTTTTTTCAAATTGAATTTATTGAAATCTCCAATATCAACGTAAGAGCTTGTGTCTCTTCGGGGGGTGCTTAACCATAAACGTTTACTTTCTCAATAATTACTACGCCCCCCAAGTTGTCGCAGTGTCTGGGGAGTTTTCTTTCTTTACTTTATTGGTTCGGCGAAAAAGTAGGAAGATAAACATTTATTTTATTGAAATATTGCTAAACATCAAAGTAATTCAAGCCGTACAGAAACACACTCACTCAAAAGATGAAATAATAATGATAGAAATAAAAAAATGACAAGAACAAATATCAGAAAGCTATTATATATATTTTTATTATAAAATATAAGCCTTTCATCCCTTTGTCCCACTAACTGAATGAGCACAAACTCTTTAAAGGTCCCGTGTCACGGCCATTTCCACTGATCATAACTCCATTGTTGAGGTCGACTAGAATAGATTTATATTGTGCAATTTTCCAAACTCACATTGTTTCGCATACAGCGTCTCTGTAAACTACGTGTATTCACTCTCTCCACTAAACGGCTCGTTGCAGCTCTTTCCCCCCCCCTACCTGTGAGCCCAGTGTGCTCCGATTGGTCGGGACCAGTCGGGACGTTGTGAATCGCGCTGAGCTCCGTGGAGGTGTGATTTCCTTGTTTAGCGAAACACAGCCAAACTCACCCTGAGCACACACAAAGTCACAGCCGAAGTAAAAACAATAAGTGTGGCTTGATATTGAGTAAGAAAAAGGTTGATACACGCTGTGAGACTGGGTCTGCAGTAGTGTTCATTTCGTCAGCTATTTTTTAATTTAGTTTTAGTCTTAGTCCTCTGTTACATTTCCTTTTTAGTTTTAGTCATATTTAGTCACCTTCATCCTGTTTTTATTTAGTCAAGTTTTAGTCGACTAAAAGTCTGAGCATTTTAGTCTTATTTTAGTCGAAGAAAACTAATTATTTTAGTCTACTTTTTGTCAATGAAAACTGTTGAGTCTTTTTTAGTCATCAGATTATATAGAACATTTCAGTCAAACTAGTCTAGCCAAAACCAATAATTTGTCATTTTATTATATATAAATAAATAAGATTATATCTTGTCCTTATTTGATGAAAAACAGGTTGAATGATTGAGAAGCTTTGCAGAGAGGATCTGGTCAGGTTTGTGGTGTTTTTACCAGCTGTGTTTTGGCCACATTGCTTCCCTTCTGATAAAACAATGCATTCGCTTTTTTTCTCCGCCTCATTGTAGCGAAAATGGGCCCAAATATCACATCGTTTCTTTCTCCCAAGCAGTGGTGGCTTTAGACTTTTTCGTTGTCAGTCATTTTGACGAACAGGATCGTAACATTTCCGTCATAATCCATTATTACCCGTCGAGTGCACAATTTATCTCTCATTCGCGCTGACGGGGGGGTATTCGGTTAACGCGAGTGCGACCACTGCTCCCAAGCCCTGTTGTTGCCATTTTATTTTCTGTTAAATAAGGTTAGTTAGACCACGAGTTAGACCACGAGTTAGACCATGAGTTAGACCATGAGTTAGACCATGAATTAGACCCGAGTCTTCCTGACAGTTCACAGTGTGCCGCTGCCCGGTGTAATTCAAATCTACCGCCGCGCTCAGCACAGACACACAGCTGCTGCCCAGCCGCAGCACCGGAAATGGAACTGCTGGGAGAAAAACTGCCTATCAGAGATGTAACGTTATCTTTGATAATATTTCGTCTCCTCATTTTTCGTCAACGAAAGTAAAGAGAGATTTTGGCATAGTTTTTATTTAGTAAACTACATTTTCGTCTCGTCACTTTTCGTCAACGATATTGCATGATGATTTCGTTGCAGTTATTGTTTACTGCCGTCGGTGCCGTCTCGTCATCGTCTCGTTTTCGTCATGGAAAAAAAGGTCGTTGACGAACATATTTCGTCATAGTTTTAGTCAACGAAATTAACACTAGTCTGCAGAGAGAACGGGTCAGCAGAGAGAATGGGTCTGCAGAGAGAATGGGTCTGCAGAGAGAACGGGTCTGCAGAGAGAATGGGTCTGCAGAGAGAACGGGTCTGCAGAGAGAACGGGTCTGTAGAGAGAATGGGTCTGCAGAGAGAATGGGTCTGTAAAGAGAGAACGGGTCTGCAGAGAGAACGGGTCTGCGGAGAGAACGGGTCTGCGGAGAGAACGGGTCTGCGGAGAGAACGGGTCTGCGGAGAGAACGGGTCTGCGGAGAGAACGGGTCTGCAGAGAGAATGGGTCTGCAGAGAGAATGGGTCTGCGGAGAGAACGGGTCTGCGGAGAGAATGGGTCTGCAGAGAGAATGGGTCTGCAGAGAGAATGGGTCTGCAGAGAGAACGGGTCTGCGGAGAGAACGGGTCTGCGGAGAGAACGGGTCTGCGGAGAGAACGGGTCTGCGGAGAGAACGGGTCTGCGGAGAGAACGGGTCTGCAGAGAGAACGGGTCTGCAGAGAGAACGGGTCTGCAGAGAGAACGGGTCTGCAGAGAGAACGGGTCTGTAGAGAGAACGGGTCTGTAGAGAGAACGGGTCTGCAGAGAGAACGGGTCTGCAGAGAGAACGGGTCTGCAGAGAGAACGGGTCTGTAGAGAGAACGGGTCTGTAGAGAGAACGGGTCTGTAGAGAGAATGGGTCTGCAGAGAGAATGCGTCTGCTGAGAGAACGGGTCTGCAGAGAGAACGGGTCTGTAGAGAGAATGGGTCTGCAGAGAGAATGGTTCTGTAGAGAGAATGGGTCTGCAGAGAGAACGGGTCTGTAGAGAGAACGGGTCTGCAGAGAGAATGGGTCTGTAAAGAGAGAACGGGTCTGCAGAGAGAATGGGTCTGTAGAGAGAACGGGTCTGCAGAGAGAATGGGTCTGCAGAGAGAATGGTTCTGTAGAGAGAACGGGTCTGCAGAGAGAATGGGTCTGTAAAGAGAGAACGGGTCTGCAGAGAGAATGGGTCTGTAGAGAGAACGGGTCTGTAGAGAGAATGGGTCTGCGGAGAGAACGGGTCTGCAGAGAGAATTTCGCCGCGATCCCAACTGTCTGTTATCAGCCTGCAGCCAGGGAGGAGAGATCAGCTGAGCTGCCTGCACTGAGTGTGTGAGGAAGTCCGTGGATTGGTCAATTTGGACCAATCAGCGGGGGCTTAACGTAACGGCTCCGCGGACGTAACGTAACGGCTCCACGGATTGGTCCATTTCGTTCCGGGGACGACATGACATCATGATGTACCAGGAAGAATCAAAAGGACAGTGACGTATCTCCAACGAGGCGTTTTGGGGAGGTATTTTCTGTGTTAGAGTTTTACTCGCTCGAGGGTTTTGACTCTGCAGACCGTTTACATGCATACAAACCTTCATAACACAAGGGGACGGGTAACAACCAGAAAAGCATGACATGTCACCTTTAAAGTAACTTTTACAAAAGTCTCTTAACCTGCTTTACAACTATCTACTCAACGAGAAGATTTGAAGTTACCAACAGTCAATATAACTTTCTTACCGTCTGTCATGTTTTCATAATAAGACGTGTTTAAAAGCGTTAACTTGCCGGTTTTCTAATTAAATTGTTGAAAAGTAAACAGGTTTTTAATTGAGACTGAGCTCACTTTTCATGACCGGCCGGTTTTCCTAAACACACAAATAACAACAATGATATTCAACTAAATGAGTATTTGCAGGTTGCTCGTTGCGTCACTGCGTTTCCTGCAGGGCTTCATTCTGGAAATCTTTAGATAACATTTCTGCAGAAGTGCTACGCGAACAGATAACTCACACCTGTCAGCTGCGACTTCACTTCCTCTTTCACTCTCACTCAGACACTCCTCATTTCCCCCGAAGTGAGACGGGGTGTTTCGAAATCTTTTGATATCCTCTGTTTCCGTTAGTGTTTGACAGCATGACATATCTGTGTGTGTTACAGTTTTCCTGTTTCTGTCCGTCACCAAACGGCTCTCAGAGACCCCCCCCCCCCCCTCTCATAAAACAGAGGGGGGGGGGGGGGTCTCTGTGGCATCCTGTCAGACACTTGAGGTTTAAAATCGGAAGAGTCGTTTAGTAAAAGCCATTGCAGTGCTGTTTTCTCCATCATAGGTGATTCATGGCTGGTATTTTCTATACGTTAGAAAGCGCCTCACATTTCTGTATTCCTTTATGAGACGCAGCTCTTTGTGTCTCAGTGAAAACTGAACTCAGAGGAGATCTGGAGATATTGTTCTTCTGAGGAAAGGAAATCTGCCCCGTCTTGTTTCTGAGCAGATGTGGATTACTTTCTTTAAGCTGTAGACTCTGGATTCACTAAAACCAAGGTAGGGTTAGGACTGGGCGATATCAGATAAGATGGAGCTTTATTGTCTCCCATAGGAGACATTTGTATAGTGTCCGTCAAATTGCACACATCCCTATTGTGTCCATACCTATTTACACATAATGCACTTCCCCTATTTAACCTTCTCGATTGCACAAACTACACTGTAAACATTAACATACACAGATATGGATTAGAATAGGGCCCTGTCTAATATTGACAGATTTAAATATAACTGGATGGAGGAAGTAATATATCTTGTAAAGTACACTCAATCTTATCAATTGAGATTGCAAGAAACGCAACTCAACATAAAGTGGGAAAATGGACTCTAAACAAGATTCAAAGCAAAAACATTTGAGTGGAACAATAGCTAATAGTTATGGATTAGATTGGATTTGGCTTAGAAACGTTTTTTATGAAGTACTAATAGCTGATCAACTTAAACGTTATTTTTCCAATACTTTATGCCGATTATTTTATCTAGTTATGCATTTTTTTTGTTCAAATATTTGGACTTATCCATTACTTTTAGCCAACTATTAACTATTAACTGATTATCTCGACTGTTTTCCCATTACATCATTTATCAAACACTTTCCTTGAACTATTCAAATGTGTATCAATTACTGCTGGCTAACTATTTTCAATGTTTATGTATTGCTTTAGCTACTTGCTTAACTGATGATTTTAGTTATCTATTTCAAGGTGTTATCGACTACTGTTGGGTAGATGTATGACTGTTTATCCGCCACTTTTTGCTAACTATTAACACTGATCAATGCTACTAGCTTATTTACCCTATACTTTAACCAAATACTCTATCCATTACTTTTAAATTATTCTATTACTTAAAGGTCCCATTCAATGGAAGTCAAAGATCTGAGCGTTGTGGGTTAAAAATAAATATCAAACTCCCATCAGGGGTCTCTTTTAAGCTACGTTTGGTCATCTAAGTGTTTTTATGTGCAAATGTTATCAATTTGGATTAAATTAAATAAAGCCACATGTTAAGTGAAGAAAAAAATATCCTGCAATTAGTGCAAAACATATGCAGAGGTTTAATTATAATGATCATGCACATTAGCGGTCAGTATCCTTAAAATAGATTTGATAGATGCATCAATTCAGTGGGTTTTAAAGAGCATTACTCGACAATTACATGTAAAACCTCCTGATGTTAAGGGTTCTTAAAGCTCCCGTGTCATGGCCATTTCTACTGATCATCATTCCATCGTTGAGCTCTACTAGAATAGATTTACATTGTTCAATGTTCCAAACTCACATTGGTTTCTCTGTATACTATGTGTATTTACTCTCTGTCCTAAACGCCTTGTTGGAGCGCCTGCCCCCCCCCCCTGCTCTGATGTGTGTTTATGTACAATACAACGGTGTTTGTTAGCAACCAGTAAATGACACCAGTAAGGACAAACAGATGAGAATGCTGCGTGGGGTTAGAGTGCCGTGTTGGCGGGACGTTGCGAGGCTCGCTGCTGCCAGGAGCGGACAGTGTGAGCTGGCTTACTGGTGTGGTTTCCTGGTCAGCGAGACACAGCGAAACCCAGCCCGAAACTGACACGGACACACCCGCAGCCTCGCCGCGTCCCGCCGTCTCAGGCTGAGACATCCGCGGAGCTGCATCTTGTCCTAACCTGGCAGCCTCTCCAGACCATTTACACGCAGTGGCGGCGCCAGGGTATGGCTGGGGTAGGCTACAGCCATACCAAGAAATGGCTTAGCCCCACCTTGATGTTAAAGTAAGCTAATTCAATTAAATAATAAGCTAAATGTTGAGAACACGGATTGCGATAATATACGGGTCGCGTCCACAACACGCAAACTGATCCTGCTGTAACACCAAGTGCACGTTACTGGTGCAATATGGTTGAGACCATTCGGGCTTATGCTAGAAGAGGGGTGCGAGGAATAGTCCAAGTAGTGGGGGAGTTGTATACACTAAAGGTGTGGACATTCTCTGGCGCTATAATATC
Source organism: Gymnodraco acuticeps (assembly GCF_902827175.1). Classification (NCBI taxonomy): domain Eukaryota; kingdom Metazoa; phylum Chordata; class Actinopteri; order Perciformes; family Bathydraconidae; genus Gymnodraco; species Gymnodraco acuticeps. The sequence continues at coordinate 27,749 of NW_022991393.1, forward strand.
AGCGCGGCCGCGGTCAGATCAAAATGCCTCAGAATGCAATTTGAATAGACCTGCAGCCAATCAGAGCAACGAACGTTGGGTCTGCGTCATGCCTTACTGATGAGATCAGTGGAACCGCCATTCAGTATCCCCATTGGATCTTCAACGTGTGCTATCATACGTCACGTTCACAGTGATCCCTTTTTATTCACTACAAGACAAATGTGCCGTTTTATTTCATACACTCTGAACCGTTTACGAACTGGGGTCGGTCGCTTTAAAACATCGATGAAGACGTGGGGCTTGGCGGACAGTGCGGCATGCGAGTGCGGTGACCCTGAGCAGACCGCTGTCCATATAATCACCATCTGCCCCTTATATAGACCACCCTCGGAAGCCAGCCTCTTCGACCTAGGACCAGAGATGCGATGGCTACACGACACCGAGTTGGACCTCTAACGTTACACGAAAGATTTCATACAGTTCCATTTTGATTGAGACAGGGAAATAATCTAAGGGGGGCGATATAGCGTGTATGTAATTACATTGCAAATACTGACTTGAGCCCCACCACTGTATGGGTTAGCCCTACCATAGATTACCCAACACTGTTTACACGTATTCAAATTAATCACTGTCTATTTTCTATTTTAGACGTGGTCACGGAGCGTCTGAAGATCAGGCGGGAGGCTCAGGAGGCGAGGAGGCGAGCAGAGGAAGCAGAAAGAGGATCCTTAAAGGCGACGGAGGAGACATCTGACGTCTCCTCGCATCTCAACAGAGAGAAAAAAGACTCTGCAGAGGAGAGCAGCGTCTCCGAAGCTAAACCTGGAGCCGAGGAGTCCCTTAAAACCATCAAGGAAACACAGTCTGCTAACGCCTCGAGTCGAGAGGGCGGGGAAATCTCTTCACTGGAAACACCGGAGAGAACAGGTAAAGAAAACATGGCTTTTTCACATGGTTTACTTCTCTGACCTCGGTGCATTTAAATATTCCCCATTGGAGGCAAGGACATTTTATTATGAAGGAAGAAATGCTTACTATGTTGTAGAAAATATTATACATAATATACGTATTAGGGCTGATTTTGGGAAATAATCTAATTGCGATTTTTCTGACAGATATTGCGATTCGAATTGCGATATTTGTTTTGAAGCGACCCAACGGAAGTTTATTGTAAAATGCGACCATATCTCCGGCTAGGAAGGTCGTATCAACGTGCTCCCGTCTCTAGCACCCCGCACCCCGAGCTACGAGTGAAAGAACTAAACTTACATGAAGCTCCCGTTGGGTTGCTTTAAAGTCAAGCTTCAGTTTAAGATTCTCCCTGTAATAGAAACACGTGATGGAGCATTACTAACCTGACTCAGAAACCATCTAGAGCTCCATTGGAAGCCATTTGGAAAGGGCAGGCACTTTCAGAAGCACTTGCAGGTGATTGGATCAATCTGTCTATCAGCTTCTATCATGGGCCACTTCTGATTGGTTAACAATGGCTGGTACATGTGGAGCTCAGCACTTCTGATTGGTTATCAATGGCTGGTACATGTGGAGCACAGCGCTTCTGATTGGTGTGGAGGACTGACACACAAGAAGAAAAAGAAAAAAATGTTTAAAAAAATCGCAGGTTTTGTGATTTGATAATCGCATTATTTAAAATCGCGATTTAAAGTCGATTAATCATTCAGCCCTAATACGTATACACATCTCCTTAGATGCTCTAACAGTATGTGCATACGTGTATCAGGGTTTCCGCTAGGATGTTTTCTTTCCGTTCAAATGTCCGGAAATAATTTATTTTTACCGGACGAATTCTAAACTTACCGTTCATGTTTCAATAATAATAAGAGTTGTGTAGCAGAGTTTTATATGCTGATGTTAAAGGTGGGGTAGGTAAGTTTGAGAAACCGGCTCGAGATACACTTGTTGTTATATTCCATGGAATGCTCTTAACATGATTGCCGCCCTGTCTGTCAGCCTTCCATCTCGTGCACGCACAAATGTATCTCGTGCCCTCATTGGGCGTGCCCTCATTGGGCGTGCATTGCGCGTTCATGTGTGTTGGAGCAGGTGCTCTGTAAGGAAGTCTGAAGGAAGGGGCGGATTCTTTTCGGCTGTGTACTTTCACATTCTAGCGCACTCGAGCCGGTTTCTGAAACTTACCTACCCCACCTTTAATGGGAGTCATTTTTATATTGCTTCAGTTTCGTAACGGATCGAAAAGTTCAGATTCATTTTTCTAAAAATGATTCCACAAACATCGTTATTACATTCAAACAACTACGTGTAGTAGATGAAGTACATTATTCTAACGTTTACATTAAAGGTGGGGTAGGTAATGTTGGAGGAACCAGCTCGAGTGCGCTAGAATTTGAAAATCCACAGCCGGGAAAAATCTGCCTCTTCCTCCAGACACACACGAACGCACACGTGACCAATGAGGGCACGCGATGGAAGGCTGACAGATAGATGTCGGGCCGTCGATGAGCGTCCTGTCGCCCTACTCAGATTGGTGTGTCCCGCACCGTCGTGTCTTTTCGACCGTGCCGACACCTCCCGCTGCCGATTCAACATTTTGAAAAAGGCCGCCGGCTAAAGAAATCACTCTGATTGGCTGTTCATTCATAGCATTCTATTTCCATGTAAATGACTTGCTTTATTTTATTGCTATTTAACTATATTTTATTACGGTGTCCTTAAAGATTTTTTGTTTTGTATTTTATGTACTGATGTTTAAATGCATGTATCTTAACTATCCCCCTTATTTAAAGCAGTATTTTGTACCCTACTCACCAAATCATCAAGTTAGACCTTCTGTTCAGATTTATTTCTCTGTCCCCTCTGCAAAGAAATGGATTGGCAGAAGAGCGTTCATGTTCAAAGCCCCATCATTGGGTTTATTTAAACATGCATTGTTATCTCACTTTCAACTGGTCTGTACTTGTTATAACTGATATTGATGAAACTGATTTGCTCGACTGTCTCAAATTGTAATGATTGTGTGCATTGCTTGAATTTCACTTAACAGACTGTGTGGTTTGTCTTGTGTGTCATGTTTTGCATTTTGTCTTTTTGTTTATGTAAGTTGTTGCTATTGTCATCTCAAGGGGTTTATCCCAATCAATACATTTTCTATATGTACGCACCATGAAGTCAAATTCCTCGTATGTGTGAACCTACCTGGCAATAAACCTGTTTCTGATTCTGATGAGAAGCGAAACGGAAGTGAGGACCCAAACAAACTATTAAGAAGGCAAATCTGAGACTTCATTGAACTCCAGCTCTCGACTCAGGTTCGGGAAAGCACCGTGAGCTTCTCGCTGTAGAGGGAGAATGACGAATACACACTACCGCCGCCTGCTGGTAAGGAGAGTTATTGCCACTCACGCATGCGCTGTTCGTAGGTGCTACTGGCCGTCGGCTGAAGTCTTTGCGGAGGAGACGTGAGGCGACGTTCCGGACGTGTTCTTTGGTGTGTCAGGACCGTTAGACGGCGTCTGAAGCAGCTCCTTATTCTCAGGCCAGTTTACGGTCTGTGTTCCTGCTGCTCAGACGAAAGAAGAAGAAAGAAACCGGCTGCTCGTCCACAAACGGCTGCTTTAGGACAATCTCTCCTGAAAACTCAAAAGGCTCGGCAACAAGTGCACAGCTTGTTTTGGATGGACAGGCTGGACTCATGGAGCACTTAAAGGGCCACTTTAGTTTGTTAGTTTGCAAATATCACACTTTGAGACCTGGTGTTAGATTACGCAAGGGCTGGTGTTTTCAGAATTCATCATTTTAAAGGTTTCATTTATTTTCTGTGAGTTCTACACATGCCGTGTCTCGATTTAAAGTGCTTATGTTCTATTTTGAGTTCATAAGTGCGTCCCAATGTGAAGCAAAAGCACTCTGAGTACCGGATGGTGCTCTCATAACGGTTATACATGTGGTTTGGTCCTATATCTAAAACACATGCCACTACAGTAGTTGCAAAAAATAAGCTGCTTCTAATTTTGTGGGTTATTTGAGCGGTCTGTATTAATGATTGTTACTGCTCATTTTTCGGCAGTAATCGTCACTTCCTGTCGGGTTACAGCAGCTCTGTGATTTGAACACGACATGGTCTAAACTCACAAGTGTTATTTATGTACGACATGCAGAGTAGAAAGGGAATTATCTGAATCTTTCTCTTCACTCTGGCATATCCACCCTGATCTGTTTTTATTGATTGATTATATTGTCGTTTTTGTGCTTTGTGTACTTTGTACCTTGCGAGCCGTGAAAGGTAGCCTGTACTCAGTCTTTCCAAAATGTTTTCTTTGTAGGTGAAGATGCTAAATCTGAGTCTATCAAAGAGGACAAGCCCCCCGGTGAAGATCATGTTTCCAGCCTCAGGAAACCGGAGCAGCCGGACCTCAACGACCGCACCTCCAGGTCCTCGTTCACCAGCCAGGACGGGACAGGTAAACTCAGAGGAGTGGAGTACAAATACTTCCTTACTGTACTTAAGTACATTGTTCTGGTATCAGTACTTTGCTCCACTACTTTTTGCTTTTACTTCTTAAATCTTTAACACAAATACCTGTACTTTCTACTTCTTACATTTTCTTTTTTTTTGTAATTGAACTCTTTGTCACATTATACATGGCTGGTTACAACAACGTTACAATCATGTCACAAAAGGCCAGCAAGGCAATACAGAATAAAAGGCTAGGGATCAGTGTTTCCGCCAAACCAGGGCTGAGAGGGCGTCCGGGGGGGGTTCTGGTTTTGAATTGAGCCGTCCCTTAAGTCATAGATAAGAGGCTCGTTTGAGACGAGCGAGACCGACGCAGACCTGCGCAATTGCGATCGCCGTCTTGCTCGTGCGTTGCATGATGGGTAGTCATTTTGTCCGACTTGCTCTGGAGGCTCGCCTGCATGAGACGTTGAAATCTCGCAGGACAAAGACGCCCGCGCAGTTCCTCTCCACGGGCTGCGGAAGCGAAATGCTTGATGGGAAACGACTCGCTGGTATCTCGAGCTGAGCGCTCATTGGTGGGTTTTACCCCGTGCTGCTGATGAAGCTCTCCAATTGGCTCGGCAAAGGTTTGTTGTTGTTTTGTGTCAGTTTTACGTCCGACTTCAGGCGAGCCTTTTGAGACCTCCCCCGGCTGCAATCGGCTATTCTCGTCTACTTTGGAGGCGAGCCGCAGCTCATCTCAAACAAGCCTGCGATCTCTTTACGTATTAGTGATGGGAATTCCGGCTCTTTTTAGTGAGCCGGATCATTTGACTCGGCTCACTAAGAAGAGCCGGCTCTTTCGGCTCCTAAGCGGCTACACTCGCACCCCCCGTCAAGGCTCGCCGGCAGTACACTTTCCGTCACAGGAATCAATCAATCAATCAATCAATCAATGTTTATTTATATAGCCCAATATCACAAATGTTACATTTGTCTCAGTGGACTTTACAGTTTGTACAAAATATCAGTATGACAATACGACACCCTCTGTCCTTAGACCCTCTGCCCTTAGACCCTCTGTCCTTAGACCCTCACATCGTACAAGGAAAAACTTCCAGAGAAAACCCACAGTTTAAAGGGAAAAATGGGAGAAACCTCAGGGAGAGCAACAGAGGAGGGATCCCTCTCCCAGGACGGACAGACGTGCAATAGATGCCGTGTGTAAATTGAAAAGATAATACATTTGCAACATAGGTAGTCCAAATGTTTGGAAATGCATGTGTGTATAATAGGAAGATGAATCCACGAGGATATCCATCCAGGACCTATGATCCAGGACCACAGCCACGACAGGAACACGCTTTGCTGGCGGCGAAAAGACTCCCACCGACTCCTTTGCCCCTCCAACAGAGGGACGTCCTTGTCCTTTTTCCTTTTTGTCGTTTCAAGCGATAAAAACTTGTTTTCCTCTCGAATAATCTTTTGTGTGGACGCCGTCGGCTCGAGTTCAGGGCGTTCCGAGCTGAATCAGAGCGTGAAATGCCGGCAAGACGCCCCCCCCCCCTGGCGGAAACGCTGCTAGGGAAATGACTTCATGTTATTATGTTCTTGAAGATACATGCATCTATTAGCTATTGTTCCAGTCCAATGTCTTTGCTTTGAGTCCTTTTTCCCACTTCCTGTTGAGTTGTGTTTCTTGCAATCTCAAGTCCGTTTTCCATCAACAAGATTTCTTCCCGGTTGTTACCCATTGGTTTTTTATTGGCGGTGCTTCCTTACCCCAATTCCTAGTGATAGCTTTCTTGCTGGATATGAACAGAATTTGTATAAAATATCAGTCACTTGCACTCATTTCCTCAGCGACCAGCTTTTAGAAACCTCACACCCAAAATACCATTATTTCTGACATTGCCAACAACTAGGAGAATGGTCAGCATCAGAAGAACCACATTCTCGCCAACACTTCTGTCACTTCTTACATTTTCAAAACTGGTTTGTTAATCTGCGTTTCGTTACACTTATTAGAGCACTTTTCTGAATGCTCAAAGCGCGTTACATTTAGTGTTGTCACGATACCAACATTTTGGTTTCGATACCGATACCAAGTCAAGAATTGCGATTCCGATTATTTTTCTATACTTTTCTTTTATTATTTTCATGATCAATAAAATTGTAGTTTATCTGTTAAGTGTTTTCTTACAACATGGTCTCTTCTTTATACTTGAGTTTATGTGATTTCTTTGATAGTTAACTCTATATTTTTTTAACATGTAATAGTACAGTAATATAAATAATTATTGACAAGATGTACATTGCAGATGTTAGCCACATTGGTAAGTTAGCACGGCTGCAGTGCAGGGAGTGGAAGCAGAGCGCTGAACACACGGCTCTTATTAAAACAGCGCTTTCTCACCGGAGTACTTTCCCCCGTCATTCTTAATGACACTAATGAAACGGAGGAATCGTAACGTTTTTAACGGCAGCGTATCTTTCAAGTATCGGTACACCGTGCAACACTAGTTACATTACATATTACACATATCAGACATGTATCAGTGAACATCAGTGTCTCGCCCGAGGACACAAAGTTATGGGTACTTTGAAGTAGGGCTGGGCGATTTTTTCGGTTTTAACGATTAATTTGCATTTTTACTTTCCTACGGTTTGTGAAATGGCTGAACCGAAAAATCGCGATTTTATTTTTAGGCCAAATCGCCCAGCCCTACTTAATGCCGATCTAGATCCCTCCGCAAAAACAAAAAAAAACACGGCTCGTTCGCAGGCGAGAGCCGGCTCCCGTCGTTCACTTAAAAGAGCCGGCTCGTTCGCGACCCACACATCACTACTGACAGTGTCGTCTACCTCCCAGTCAGAGCAGGACAAAATTGAAGCTGAGCTGTCATCCTATTTGTTGTCGTCTGAGACAGACCCTGATACAGACCCACTGCAGTGGTGGAAGCTACATGAAGCTAACTTCCCAAGACTGAGTCATCTGGCCAAGAAATATCTCTCCATTCCTGCCACCCTTCGGAGAGGGTTTTCAGTACGGGGGGTAACATTGTAACATGCCAAAGAGCATGCCTCAAGCCAGAGGCAGTAGACAGGCTTGTCTTCCTGGCGAAAAACCTGTAGACAACTTCCTAGAAAGTTAAAGGGATGTTATTTTGTTTGAGGGTATTTTTTTATTATTCATTTCATTATCATTATTTGTTGTATTTCATTTTACAAGTTTTTTCAGGGATGGCCCAAAAGAGATTTTTTTTTCAGTTTGATTTAAAAAAAATCTTTGCACATTAATGACAGCCAAGTGCCGTGGTTTATTCTTGAACAACTGATTTGTTCACATAGGCCTAGACTACTTGGTAATCTCATTTATTTATATTGTGTTAATAAATAAAATATGTATTTAAATGTTGCCTTGGTCTGGTTTGTTTAGAAAAAAACAGAAAAAAATCGAGGTTTAAATCGAAAATTGTCCATTAGTTAGAAAAAAATCGCGATTTTATTTTTAGGCCAAATCGCCCAGCCCTACTTTGAAGCCCATACTTCTTTACTTTCACTTGAGTAAAGAAGTTTAGTCAGTACTTCTACTTTAACCACTTTTAAACACGAGTATCTGTACTTCTACTTGAGTAAAGGATGTGAGTACTTTAACCATCTCTGGAGTAGACGGGTGTGTTGTTGGTTCCTCTGTTTGAGTCGACGCTGAATCCGTGTCCTTTCTGACAGACGAGTACAACGGAAAGGTCGCCAGCAACGTACGGAAACCAGCAGGAGAGCAAACCAACCACCAGAGAGGCAGCAAGGAGGTGAGACTACAACAAACATTTGATTTTACACGTGTTCTACTTCTTAAGATTTATTTAAGAAAATGACGACATGGGTCCATGGCATCCGGGATATTGTATTTCTACTTCAATGCGTTCTTTACCGGAGAATAAACCCGGCATTAAAGGGATATTTCTGCAGATGTTCATGCATGTGATGACAGTTGAAAATAGTCTCTTTAAATAAATTGTCTGGATTATAAAAGCCACAGTTTTAGCACTATTTCATTTTTACACCATTGTCTTTATTAATTTCACACATTGAAAGAAACACAAAATCAACAATACTGACGACAAAAATGATAATTAAAAACGTAAGACTTTGACTGACATGACATCACTAAAATACACTTCATACATACACATACACATAATAGTAATAATGATACAAGTAAAACGCTGCTTATATTTCAAATAATTATAATATTACATTTTAATTAATGAGTGCTTTTTGTGGAGCTCAAAGACACTTTACATACAGGTTAAAGATCATAACAATACAATGTTAAAAATATCACACACACACAAAATCACACACACTAACACACACTAACACACTCACACTAACACACACACACTAACACACACACACTAACTAACACACACACACTAACTAACACACACACACTAACACACACACACACACACACACACACACACTAAAAGCA